>NC_058368.1:118010342-118310342 GCF_018350175.1 Felis catus
ACTTGCTTCCTTTTTCTTCCTGACACTATCACCTACTCTGCTTAATTAGATTCTTTTTTTTCTGTATCATTTCCAACACCCGCTCAGCCTGCTGTTCAGCAGCGAGTTTAGGGAGCTGCATACTGAACCTTTTCCCACAGCCCAGGGAAGATGAGTCAGGAGCAAGGCAAATAAAAGCCAAGGAGGGTGCCTTGGCATCAGGCTTTGGAGCCCACCTGTCTGTCAGCATCGTAGAGCAGCCCGGGAGGGTGGAACCCAGGGCTGCAGAGAGGAAGCATCGCATATGAAACACCCTCTATCTTGTGGGGAGCAGAGAGTGAATTCCCCAAACAGCAGACCACCCCCAAGACAAAAAATTCCCTTTCAAAACAAATAGTTAAATCATGTTCCCAAATTTTTATTGAATATTTTACTATATTCAAAGTATCATCGTAGACTCTGTGGGGGGCAAGGGGTAGAGGGTACTGAGATGAAGAAACTGCTGTCCAAATTTATCTAGCAGAAAGAAGAGTTGAAAATAACTGATGAGAATTTTGGTCAAATTCATATGTTTGATAAGTACTTCTTGAATATCTAGTACATGTCAGGCATTGTTCTAGGCACTTAGGGGACACAGTAGTGGCTAAACACTGGAAAATCCCTGTCCACATGAATTTACCAGCTCTTGGGCTGGGGGATGGGGCAACAGTGAATTCATCACTAAAGAGCCTAAAAACTATGGAGAGGGACGCCTGGGTGGTTCAGGTGGGTGCATGTCCGATTTCAGCTTAGGTCATGATCTCGAGTTCGTGGGTTCTGGCCCCATGTCAGGCTCTCTGCTGTCAGCACAGAGCCGGCTTTGGATCCTCTGACTCCCCCTCTTTTTGCCGCCTGCTTGCACGCTCTCTCTCAAAAATAAATAAACATTAAAAAAAAAAAACTATGGAGAAAAATTAAGTGGAAAGGGTGGCTAAGAGAGTCCTGGGGCTGGTCATTTTAAAAACAAAAAGGGTGAAGGTAGCATGCCCTGGTGCAGACTGACAGATCTGATAGGGAATCTGGGCTTCCGCACCTGCTAGCTGTGTGACCTTCACGTTTCTGTAATCAATTGGTCTGAACTTTATTTTTCTCACCTGTACAATAGTAGGACTGGTCATAGACACTCATAAAAGGATTAAATGAGGCTATATATATATATATATATGTGGAAAAAAAATATATATGCATATATATATATATGAAATATTAGGAGCACCTGGGTGGCTCAGTCAGTTGAGCGTCTGGTTTTGGCTCAGGTCATGATATTGCAGTTCATGAGTTTGAGCCCTGAGTTGGGCTCTGTGCTGACAGCTCAGAGCCTGGAACCTGGAACCTGCGTTGGATTCTATGTCTCCTTCTCTCTCTTCCCCTCCTCCGCTCATACTCTGTCTGTCTCTGTCTCTCAAAGATAATAAATAAATATTAAAAAAAGAAATATATAACAAATAATATAAAAATATATTAAATACATATATATAATCCATACCTAATTAGGACTCGGTGAATGCTTGCCGTTTTCAGCATTATATGCTTATAAGAAGGTCATGCGGAGCTGAAGGCACAGTGAGTAGTTACAGTTGGAAAGAAAAGGGTCGTTAACCACGTCCCCCTTCCCTCACAGTTTGCGCATCCACCCAGAAGGCAGGAGTATGGGTGCGCTCCTGCGGCAGGCAGCATCAGGACTGCAGAGGGTTTAGGTCCGGGTTTGGTACGCAGGCTGTATAGGCAGGAGCTGGAGGATTGTCGAGTTCTGCATTCACTCTTAAAAATTATTTTCCACATGCTTGGTGTTCACCCTGATACTCCACAACCAGCGTGGCAGGGGGGTTGGGGCTGCCCACTTGACAAACGGGAAAACAGGCACAGGATGTGAGTGCCTGGCCAAGGTCACCTCCAGTCTCCAGAGGAGATCTCCTGCCGGCCTCAAGATGAGTCATCCTGGAGTGTTGTTCCCGGGGTGAAATCACAAAGGAAGGAAGGCTTGGATTTATTGCAGGCAGCCCGGGAAGTTTCCTGTTCTTGAGAAATCTCAGAAACAGTAACTCCTCCACCTGCAGGGCTTTGTTCTTCCTAGATCAGCCTACTCCAGAGCCCCCCGAACCTCCAGGATGATAACAGGGTCTGATACGGGGCTAGGGCGAGGGCAAGGGTAGAAACCCTTTGACATAAACAGAGGAGGAAGAAAGAAGAAGCCGTGTAGGGGTGGAGAGCTTGGGCCCTGGAATCAGACACATCTGGGTTTGGTGGTTCTGCCACTTACCAGCTTGGGCAAATCACCTAGCCCTCTTCGAGCCTTAGTTTCCTCATTTGTAAAACGGAATAGTAGCCTATAACTTACAGGTTATTGGGAAAGTGAAATAAGGTCATGTGTGCCAAGAGTTTAGCCCAGTGCCTGGCAGTAGGAGGAAAAGGGGGCAGCTGGGTAAGGGAGAAGGGGTGAGAGGGCCCTCGGGTTCTGCATCCCTCCAACGCCAGAGCAGTTAGATGAGGTCTTGGTGAAGTTCTTTCCACCCAAGGCTTCTGGAGTCAGTCCCATGGGAGGTGCGTCTTGACCTCCTAGGAGTTTATGCTGGGCCCAGCAGAGCACGACCAGTCAAGTCTCCAATGTCTTCCTGCTGTTGCTCACCGCATCGTGGTTCACTGGGCACGGCGGGCCTGGGGTAGGGAGGGTCCCCTCGGTTCGCTTGCTCCCCCTCCCTTTAACCTTTGCTTCTCTGGCTCAGACCCATTATTCGTCCTGTTGCTGTTGACTCTATATAATGAAAATAATTGAGCCTGTCTCCACCGATGACTGTCTAGGAACAAATCAAGCCTGGCCCAGTCATCTGCCTCTGATTGAACACACCCCACCTGCTGCAAACGGTGCTGCTGGAGCCTGGGTTTAACCCAGGCTGCACTGCTAGGTGCACTTTGCGGCGTGGCTGATGCCCTACTGGACAGCCTCATGCTTTGCTGAAGGGTGTCTAAAGGTTCTGGGACTAAGGCGCAGAAGCTCTGAGGACACCTCTAAGCGTTATCCAAAGCCCTAATTGTGTTCTCCAGTTAAGCATCTGCTTTTCATCCACCAGCCCAACTTCCTTGCTGGCGCCTGTCCCATTGGATGTAGATTTCTCGAAAAGAGATAACTGAGGGAGCTAAAGAGTTGCCTGGGCTTGGGGTGGGGAAGCTACTGACGCTTCTCAGATTTTTCTGATTTTTATGTAAATGTTCCAAGAGCAGATCTCAGAGGAACAGCACTGCCCAGCAAGAGTGGGCAGGGTTGTTGATTAGAGGGATCTTATTTAATTGTATTAGTCTAGTCCAAAGTCGCGTTTATATCTGTATATTTTGCTAAGGTAATATCACAATCTTACGTGAAAACAACCCCACCACCCTGTCTTCTTATCTCTAAAAGGACCCTGCCCTTTTGCCTGAGATCCACTCTCCTCTTTACCCTTGCACATAATGTGAACTGGCTCTCCCGGGGCCAGGACTGTGCTAAATGTTTACATATTTTCCACTTCCACCAAATGCTTGCAATAATTCAAGAAGGAACGAATTATTATCCCCGTTACTTTAACGAAGAAAGTGAGGCTCTGAGGTCTGGTCATCATAGTTAGCAGAACAAGGATTCAAACCGAGGTTTGATTCTATCCAAAGTCTGCAAATTTAGTGATAGATATGAGTGTTTTCCACTCACTATGATACTATAAACATTTCCCCATGTTCCTTTATAGTCTTCCTAATTCTTGTTTAAAATAGGAACCTCAGGTATTGGGCTACGTGACATAAGCCAGTCCGAAAAAGGCAGATGTCATATGTTTTCACTCATATGTGGAATTTGAGAAACTTAGAAGACCATAGTGGAAGGGAAGGAAAAATAAGTTACAGAGAGGGAGGCAAACCATAAGAGACTCTTAAATCCAGAGAACAAATAGAAGGTTGATGAGGGTGGAGGGACTGGAGAAAATGGGTGATGGGCATTGAGGAAGGCACTTGTTGGGATGGGCACTGGGTGTTGTATGTAAGCGATGAATCACGGGAATCTACTCCTGAAGCCAAGACTACACTGTATGTTACCTAAAGTGACAATAAATTATTTTTTAAAATAAAATAAATAAGATAAGAACTTCAGATTCCCCGAACCATCACTGTGTGACCATCTTCTCCTTTTGGTTGTTTGCAGACAAGGGCACTGGCTAAGGGCCACTGAGCAGCGGTGGTAGCAAAGGGCCCGGTGTGGAGGGTGGAGGGCTGGGCTCTTGGAACCTGGCACACATTGCCGCTGAGAAGAGCACACGGACCTGCTACCACGTCCGCTCGCTTTGACCCTGGGCACTGGGGCAGGCAGCCCCTGCATGCTCGCTCTCTATTTCACCTGTGTGAGTTGGGGTGGGGACTGGGTCAGGGCGGCAGTCGGTCTCTGCCCGGGTGAGGGTGGTAGGGAGGGTGCAGTCCCCTTGAGGTAGACGGAAGTGGAGTTTCTATCCCCATCTTACAGAAAAGAAACCTGCGTCTCATGGATGTCAAGAGACTTGCCAAAGCACAGCTCTGACGTGGCAAGGTGAAGAACAAGGTGTTGGCATCCTGACTCCTGTGCCATTCTCCTCTGTCATCCTGACGTTTGTCTCTGCTCTTCTGGGTATCTCCTCCAGACCACTTCTCTTCCTGGTACATGGGGATGCTCCTCAAGTAAAACCGCATCTGTAAATCCACACCAGATACTGGTGGTACAGCAAGGCTAGCCCTGTGGAGAAAACAATTTCTTTTTCTTTTTTTTTTTTAAGTTTATTTATTTTGAGAGAGAGAGAGGGAGAGTGTGTGTGTGTGTGTGTGTGTGTGTGTGTGTGTGTGCAGAGAAGGGGCAGAGAGAGAGGAAGAGAGAATCCCAAGCAGGCTCTGCACTGTAAGCACAGAGCCCAATGCTTGGCTTGAACCCACAAACCATGAGATCATGAGCCAAAACCAAGAGTCGGATACTTAACTGGCTGAGCCACCTAGGCATCCCGAGAAAACGATTTCTAAAGAAGGGCAGAGTAGCTGGCAGGGAAAACCAGGAACCTGTTTCTGAAAAGCTTCCCAGAAACAAGGTGGAGTTTTTCATCTTGTTGGCCCAGGATCATGGCTCAGATTCCTCCTATAAATCTTTAGGATTTAATGCGGCCACTCAGCCTCTGTCCCAAGAAATGCAGTGCTGCTAGAAACACCTTTTTCAAGTCTAAGCAATGATCCTGCACAATTTTCTTTCATAAGAGAAAAACTTGAGACCCTTAAAAGAGTGTTTGCAAACAGCATTGAGTTCTTAGAATGACAAGACAGTTTTAAGACAACAACAACAACAACAACAACAACACATTGTCTATGTCACCTCTTCAGCTTATCAATATGAAATGAAAATGAAGATTCATTTATGTGAATAGACCATTTTTTGGTTGGGGGGGTTGTTAAAAATTCATATATCTTTGCTAATGGAATCATTTTTACATGCACAATGGGGGAAAAACACCAAACAAAAAAACAAGGCTCGTAAAACCTTTCCTGGAACAATCAGCAAAGGAGTGAGGCCCTGAAAATGCAGATTTGTGGTATTATCTTTGCATATTGGCAAAATTCTCCTAGCCCTCCAATAGTGTGTTACGGACCTAATCTGCTGTTATATTGGTTTAGCATCCTCTTTTAAATTATGCTTTTCCTAGACCATGTTTATCTGCCCTCACACTGAGCCACCTGTGTTGGCCCACTTTGCACTCACCATGGCCTTGAATCCTTACAACCCTTACCCCTTTGAAATAGCCAGGGTTCCTCACTCTATGAAAACACAATGAGAAATTAGAGTTTTGCAACATAAGGGCCCCAGAGCTGTAGTTAAGAGTGATGACCAAACTCTGAAAGGCTCCTAATGGGAATTTAGTGGGAAAAGCAGGACCTGAATCCAGCTCTGGATGACCCCTAACACATAGTGTTTTGCACTGCTCAGTTCTGCCTTAAATTAGCAAACCTGTGCTGAGCCCCTTCTGTGGAGTAAGGTGCCCTGTTAGGCACCTTGAAGGATATGCTAAGGTGAGTCAGAATGTTTATCCTCTTCAAGGCACCTGCAATCTAGCATGGGTTGGAGGCTTATCCTTTATTGTATAGAAACATTCATTAATTTGTGTTTTTTTAATGTTTATTTATTTGAGAGAGATAGAGAGCAAGTGGGAGAGGGGCAGAGAGAGAGAGAGAGAGAGAGAGAGAGAGAGAGAGAGAGAGACAAAGAATTTCAAGCAGGTTGTGCACAGTCAGGCTGAGCCCGATGTGAGGTCCCGAACTCATGAACTGTGAGATCCTGACCTGAACTCAAACTGAGAGTGGGATGCTCAACCGACTGAGCCCCCTAGGCGCCCGAAACACATACCAACTTGTAATCCTCATTTTACAGTAAGAAACTCCATCAAAGAGGTCAGGTGACTTGCTGAAGGTCACATAGCTATGATGTGACAAGACTTATTAAATGGGTGTTGGCCAGAGGCCCACAGTAGTCCAAGCCTCTTATGTGGGCCATCACATTCCTACCTGCTAGGCAGGTGGTAGGTCAGAGCTGCACTTAAAGGGCAGACAGAGGCCAGAGTGGCAAGTACTTAGAGGGTATGGTGCTCAGTGCTCCTGAACTGGCGAGAATTTCCAAAAGAGCCCTATCCCTTCAAGATGCCTGTAGACTCCTGGGTCCGTTGTCTTACGTGCAACAGAACTCATGGGCTCACCTGCCTGGCTCCCTGTGATGAAGAGTCCCTGCTTTGGCAAGCAGACGTAGGAGACTTCTGTCCCCAAAGATTTTCCTGTAGGACAGAAGCCACCAAGGCCTGCTGAGTTGGGCTAGGCTGTACTTGCTTTAGGCTGTGTAAGCCAAGGAAAGCCTGGAGGAGCAGCGGAAGGAGGGCAGGCTTGGTAGATGCCCTTTGCTGTCACAGAGCAGTTAGCCCCACCCTCCCCAGGTGTGGGTTTTCCAGGCCCCACCCCCCCGGGGGTTACTTGAACTCTCAGCTTGTCTGCTCAGCTCTGCGTGGGCATGAGGATGACTTCGACTCCCTTTGCAGTGTTGGGAGGGGAGATGAGAAACGATTGAGTCCGTTGGTGGACTCAGGGTTGATGCTTCGCATGTTTCCTTCCTTTGAATTTCTAGCTGGTCAATAAGCCCTAGAGGACTTTTCTGCCATCTTCACATCTGCAGTGACAGCATTTCCCTGTCCCACACTCTAGGCTCCTTGATGACTGCCCCGCTATACATGGGTTTCATTGGAGATGTGCACATTCAGAGTTAAAAGATGCTGGGGTGCCCATGTATCATACCAGGCATGGAGGCAGTGAGGCCATTCTTTTATTTGGCCTTTACAGTCACCTAGTTTGGGTGTTCCTCCTATCTTCTGCCTCATTGGCTGTGTGACCTAGGTTATGTTATTTAACCCTCCTGTGCCTCTGTTTCCATATTTGCAAAATGGAATGAAAATAGTACTTTTTCCCAGAGATGCAGGAAGTATTCAACACAATAGTGCCTCAGAGCCCCGTGGCACTGGTACGTGCTAGGAAATGTTATCTAAAACACCAAATCCAGCTAGAAGGGACTTTAGACATCAGGGCCCACCTTTTAATTTGTTTAAATTAATTTATTAAGTAATGGACAATAATGATAAGTAACAGCAATCGCTGATTGGGGCTCTTGCCACGTGCCAGGCACTGGGCTGTGTACTTTCATACATTAAGTTACTGATAAATGTGAAGGTGCACCAAGTTCTTTTCCAAAGAGGCAGCCACCATCACCAATACTCTGTTCATCTTTAGCTTTGTCCTCTGTGAGCATGCAGATATTTAAATCTTTTTTTACCCCTTCAGCTTCAAATTTGAGAAATCTTGACAAATTGTCATAAAAGTGCTTATGCTGTGGAGCCCCTGGGTGTTTCACTTGGTTAAGCGTCCAACTTCAGCTCAGGTCATGATCTCATGGTTCCTGGGTTCGAGCCCCATGTCAGGCTCTGTGCTGACAGCTCAGAGCCTGGAGCCTGGTTTGCATTCTGTGTCTCCCTGTCTCTCTGCCTCTCTCCTGCTCACACTCTGTCTCTCTCTCTCTCTCAAAAATAAATAAACATTAAAAAATGTTTCAAAGAATGTAAGTGACTGTAGGGGTGCCTGGGTGGTTGAGTCAGTTACGTGTCTGACTCTTGGTTTCAACTCAGGTCGTGACCTGAAGGTTTGTGAGTTCGAGTCCCACATCTGGCTCCGTGTTGATAGTGTGGAGCCTGCTGGGATTCACTCCTTCCCTCTCTGTCTGCCTCTCTCTCTCTCTGTCTCTCTGAAAATAAAAAATAAACTTTAAAAAAACATAAAAGAATGCAAGGGACTATTTAGAGTGGTCAAAGAAATACAGTATTGTATGTCAGCTGTGCTTGAAATTAAAAAAAGGAAAGAAAAGAAATAGAGTTCCAACAATTTACATATTTTAAAAACCAACAAATACCTCAAACATTAGCAAATCTAAAAGAATAACATTTTTATTAATTAACAGCCTGACACACCTCTATCACACTTTTTTTATTATTTTTTTTAATGTTTATTTTTGAGACAGACAGAGACAGAGAGACAGAGCATGAGTGGGACATGGGTCGGAGAAAAAGAGGGAGACACAGAATCCGAAGCAGGCTCCAGGCTCCAAGCTGTCAGCACAGAGCCCGACACAGGGCTCGAACTCACAAACCGCGAGATCATGAACTGAGCTGAAGTCGGATGCTTAACTGACTGAGCCACGCAGGTGCCCCACCTCTATCATACTTTTTATTCCTACGTTTTCTAGCTTCATATTCTTTGCTCCCTTCTTCATATAATTTTCTAAAATAATCTGTGGAGAGACTAAAAGATAATTCAGCCTTTTTTCTAGCATGGTTGATCAAAATTTGTCTTTTTCTTGTAGTTTTATAGTTTTATTAACACAAACACGATGTGCACATAAGCCGTCTGTTCATTTTCTTTGCTGTGCAGCCTGGTATTGGGATTGGTCACTGTGATGGCCAGCGGGGCTGCTCGCTCCACAATGGTTCTGCGGTTCCTGGAGGAGATGCTGTGAAGCAATCTCTGTACAGTAAGATCTGTTGCACATCAGCAGCACTTCAAGCTCTTGTCAGTGCCTCTGGGTTTCCGCCAGTTGCGCTTGATTTCGACGTGTCAGTCTGACTGGTGTTGGATGAATTTCTTGGTCCTCTTTTTTTTTTAATGTTTATTTGTGCGTGTGTGTGTGTGTGTGTGTGTGTGTGAAAGAGAGAGAGAGAGAGAGAGGGAGAGAGAGAAAGCTCGAGTGGGGGAGGGGCAGAGAAAGAAGGAGAGAGAATCCTAAGCAGGCTCTGCCCTGTCAGCACAGAGCTTGACTCGGGGCTCCATCTCATGAACCGTGAGATCATGACCTGAGCCAAAATCCCGAATCAGATGCTTAACTGACTGAGCCACCCAGGCACCCCTTCTTGGTCCTCTTTTTAACAATCTTGGGCTTCACCAGCAGTTTGAGGGCAGCCATGGGGCCAAGTAAGAGGTGGCTGGTGAGATTTGTCTTTTGTTATTAACAGTTGAGATGCAGGAAATGAGCGAATTCACATAGCTACATGCACCGTTTGCAGTATTAATACATGTTCGTGTCCCATAAACAGGAATTTTGGTCAATTCTGTTTTATGTGATTGTCATCAAAAATGAAAAAGGAGACTACGGTGCACTATTACTGTGTGCATCAAGTGCATTTGTGAGAGAAGAGAACTTCCCCTTTGACCACGGGAACGGAATCCTCCCCTTACAGTTTTATAGGTCTCACGGTGAAAAGCCTTTCTCACAGGCTGGCATCTGGCTCTGTACCTTTCAAACCTCTCTCTGTCTTCCCTACCACATGTAGTAGTCTCTTCAGTGTTGGGCACCGGAGCACGTGTTCATGTGGTGTTTCCCCCGCTGATGTGGCCGGTGTCGGGAGCTGGGTGGTGGACACTTGGGTGCAGGAGTACTCGGGAGCTGTGTCTGCCCGGGAAGGTTTGCGGTAACTCGTTATACGTGGGGGTGACTGCGAACCACATCGATCTCTCCTTCCAGAAGCTCAGTATCTCACCTGTCTGACTCTTGCTTGGGCATTCCCTGAATGCCAAGGCCACTGTAACACCACACAACAGGAGGGCGGGCATAACAGAAGGGAAACTGGGGTGGGGAGAAACAGGACTGTTTCTACTTGTGGTTGAGACTTGACTTTGGCAGAACTTAGAGAAACCCAAGACCATGTGCACATGTCTCTTTCCAGGGCCCTGGAAGGGGCTACTGTGAGCCAGGGCTCTGAAGCTTTAGCTCTGTGAGCTTCACAGTGACCTGGGTAGCTCTTGCTTGTATTTGTGGTTAGAGAGAGCCATGCAGCCCATTTAGAAGCTGTGTGACCTTGTCTCTTATAAACATGGGTCCAGCAGTAGTAAGCATGATACTGTTACTAATATTTACTTCACTGGGAATGTAAACAGGAGGGCGGGCGCCAGTCTGATTGTTTATTGCTGTGTTCACGGTGTCTAGAACACACAACCCACACTCAACAAATACCTATTTTGTGAATTTCTTGAAATGCGGGGCGTTGGGTGTTTAGCCCCAGGCTCTCAGAGAAAAGGAAACTGAGGCACAGTGCGCTTTCCTGTGCTCTACACTGCCCCTGGTTAGACCCAAGGGAAACCCTGGGTGTGTGGACCTCCTTTCCCTCCCGCTGACCCTCTCACATGTGCTGCATAGGAAGGGGAAGCTTAACTCACTTCCAAGTGCCTGAGATAATCATCGGAGTTATTCCCTCTGTTATGGACATGAGCCAGGGTCCCTGGGTCTCATCCCTGGAATTTGCTCTGATCCACAGAATCCACTGTTCCAGAGATTCTCCTGTCTTCTCCCCCTCCACTCCCGGCCCTAGGTCCCTGGGAATGGTGGGAAGCAAGGAGACAGTTGAAAGAACAAAGGTGAATGGTTTTGAGCCATAAAAAAGTGAGCCTGAAAAACAAGTTTGGAAGATGAATGGCTTTGGGCTTGCAGAGCTTAGCAGGGGCAACCCTGAGAATTGTTGACATTCCCGCCCAAGAACTCCCGGAGGCCCTGCATGAGCCACAGCCCATGTCTGTGCAGCTCCCCCTCTATTTGGGGAGGTCCTCAAGCAAAGCTAGAAGTCACCCTGTGCTGTGGAACGTTGGAGATGAGGCCACAGGGGCCTCCTCAGTCAGTGGTCATCTTGTCATCACGTGACGGGAGCCGTGGTCTAAAGCGCCAGCTGGTTGCAGGTGGTCACTCTGCTAGAGACGCAGAGCCCGTGCCAGAAGTGCAGTCTGGGTCCTGTAGATGGAGCATGCCTCTTTGCCACCCTCTGTCTGATGTGGATTTCCAGCCAAGCTCTGCACCGGCTCCCACCTCTGCTTTATGCTAAGCTGCCCCGATGGATGGTGTGGGCCTGTCCTGGGATGCTTCCCCTTTCTAGGGGGAGCTCAGGAAAACATGAGGACGCTTACTGCTCTTGCATCCCCCCTCCCCCCATTAACAAGACTACCGGGATGCTGCAGGCTCTCCTTCCAGCCTGATTCCTTCCCTGCCCCCTGCCCCCACCCCCTCCCGCCCCCCCCCCCCAAGCCCTGGGATAATATTTATATACAAATGCTGGCTCCGGTCTCCACCCAGGAAAACACCAGCTGCTATTGAAAATCTTTTTTGCATGTGATAGAGAGCAGAGCACTGGGCCTCACGTGGGCCCCCTTGAGCTTCTCTGGAGGGTGGTAGGGAACAGCAAGTGGGTTTTATTTGTGTTTTTCAAAGTCGTCCCAGGGCTGTGTCCAGGCAACTGAAGGCCTGTCAGAGCCAAAAACGCCCCATTCCTTTTTAGAATAGACAAAGGGATTAGGTGTCCCGGGGACTTTAACAAATGCATTGTTGGTGGTTTTGATTGAGGTTTCATTGAGGGAAGGCGAGTGCAGAGAAGAGGATGCCAGAGTTCCCGGCTGCCAGTGTTGTGAAGATGCCTGGAGACAGGCATGCATAAACTCTTGGCCGTGATGTAAATTAGTGCAGCCTCTTGGAGAGAAATTTGGCAGCATCTTTCATAAAAAATGAGTGTGACCTTTGAGGCAGCAATTCCACTCCTTGGAAACTATCCTAGAGTGATGTTTGCCCCTGTATACAAAGATCTCTGCAGAAATGCAAAAAAGTAGGAAATCACCAATGTGTCTCTCAGCAGGGGATGGGCTTAGTAAATGACAGTTCATCCAAATGATGGAACACTATATGACCATTAAGGAAGACAACAAAGTAAATACAGTAGTTCTCCCCCTCCCCCTCCCCCACCATTGAAAGGTTTGCTTTTTAGAGTTCCAGTTACCTGTGGTCAACTGAAGTTCAGAAGCTGCTGACCTTCCTGAAGAATCTGCAGAAGTAGCCTGATGCTATGTCCCGATGCCTGCGCCATTCACCTCACTTCATCTCATCCCGTGGGCATTTTATCGTCCCACATCATCACAAGAAGAAGGGAGAGTACAGTACAATAAGGTATTTTGACAGAGAGGGAGACCACACTCACCTAACTCTTATTACAGTATATTGTTATAATTGCTCTATTTTATTATTGGTTGCTGTTGTTAATCTGTTACTGTGTGAGTTCTTTTTTTGTTTGTTTGTTTGTTTTTGAGAGAGAGAGAGAGATACAGAGAGAGAGAGAGAGAGAGGGCATGAGTTGGGGAGAGGCAGAGAGAGAGAGAGGAAGAGAGAGAGAATCCCAAGCAGACTCCCTGCTCTGCACTGAGCCTGACCCAGGGTTCGATCTCACAACTGTGAGATCATGACCTGAGCTGAAATCAAGAGTTGGACACTTGACTGTCTGAGCCACTCAGGCGCCCCTGTGCCAAATTCTTAAATAAAATTTCTCACAGGTATGAATGTGTAGGAAAAAACAGTATATATAATGGTTTCTAACGTCTATGGGGGTCTTGGGATGTATTATTGACTGTCAATAAGAGGGGTTTGGTGCAGTGGGAATGGCCAACAAACAGACAGTACTTACTCCACACGGAATTCTAAGTTCTGTACTTATTTTATAACATTTATGTATTTATAATATTAACTCATTCAATCTTCACAACAATCCTTTGGTTGCTATTAGAATAATAGACGGGGAAAGAGATGTAAAGTTATTTGCCTAAGATCCCATACCTAATGAGCTGGGCTTCAAGCTGGCTGGCCTCAAGTTCTAGAACCACCACACAAATGCCTGTAACTCCAGATAAAGAAGGAAAGATGCCCTTGAGTAATTCTTTTTTTTTTTTTTTTTTTAAATTTTTCTTCGTGTTTATTTTTGAGAGAGAGAGACAGCATGAGCGGAAGAGGGCAGAGAGAGAGAGAGAGAGACGGAGACCCAGAATATGAAGCAGGCTCCAGGCTCTGAGCTGTCAGCCCAGAGCCCGATGTGGGGCTTGATCTCACAGACCGCGAGATCATGACCTGAGCCGAAGTCGGACACTCAACCGACTGAGCCATCCAGGCGCCCCGCCTTTGAGTTATTCTTAAGTGAAAAATTTAAGTAGCAAAGAGTGTGATTTTATTTATGTAAAAATAATTGTTTGTGTATGCGTATGTGCACACACATGCATGCACATGTGAATGTATCACATGTATACGTAAAATTCAAGATCCGGAAGAATACATATATCCAGGCAGTAGTTCCCTTTAGGGAGGCATAGGAGATGGCGTATATAAAGAGTATTCTTTTTTTTTTTGTACTATTAACTAGATATAGCTTTATATTTTCTTGAACGAGTGCTTTTGGAATTTTAGGAACAATAAGCTTGACCACACTATCAAGGTAATGATAATAAAATAATCATTTTTTAGTTTCTTTTCTTTTTTTGTTAAAAAAAATTTTTTTTAATGTTTATTCATTTTTGAGAGACAGGGACAGAGTGTGAGCGGGGAAGGTTCAGACAGAGAGGGAGACACAGAATGCGAAACAGGCTCCAGGCTCTGAGCTGTCAGCACAGAGCCTGATGCATGGCTCGAACTCATGAACCACGAGATCATGATCTGAGCCAAAGTCGGACGCTCAGCTGACTGAGCCATCCAGGCGCCCTTGTACTTTAGTTTCTATTTCTAAATGTCCTTAGAAAGGAGAGACTTCCTATAATCATGGGCTCAGAATAACCCTTGTGATTAACTCCAAAGTAAAAGATGCAGAGGCAGCCTAATAGACAGGGCTTGTGATAAATTAGATGAAGGTAGTCCAAGTTCTTCGGATTGGCTGAAAGGCATCCTGAGATAATTCTTCTTACTCTCATTACCCTTGAAAGTCTTGCCTTCTCCTCGAAGCCTTTGCCCAGACATTGGAAGAGTCTGGTGTTTTTTTCACACACAACCCCTCCACGTGCCCTCCTCACTCCCCTGCCTCTTGCATTTAATGTGTTTGTGTGATGCATTATTGTACCTCACATAAATACTCTAGGCATTTGAGCCCTTGTGTCATCACTTTCCCTTCAGGGTCATCCTGTCCCAATGCACTCATGATGTATTACATTTTTAAGTACTTTGCAACTTGCAAATCTTATTCCCATTTCATTATTTCAATTAACTGAGCATGGTGCCTTGTCACTGTAATGCACTTCACCCAACATCTTTTTTTTAGAGGTAAAGCAGGGGCTTAAGAGAGGGTCTGATGAGGAAAATGAAGGCTATCAAAATTTTGACACCCATTATTATTAAAAAAAAATTTTTTTTATGTTTATTTATTGGAGGGGAGGGGAGGTACAGAGAGAGAGAGGGAGAGACAGAGAATCCCAAGCAAGCCTTGCACTGTCAGCACAGAGCCCGACACAGGGCTCAATCTCATGAACCATGAGATCGTGACCTGAGTCAAAATCAAGAGTCGGACGCTTAACCTACTGAGCCACCCAGGCGCCCAGACCCCCCATTTTTAAATCCCAGTGTTTAAGTTTTGATTTGTGAAATCACAGACCTATCACAGACAATACAGAAAAATAACCAGAACGGTTCTGCTTGCTTTGTCTGGTTGCAATGTACCCAGTGTTCCCACATGTTTTATTTTAATTCTCGAATTGAGATTAGGGGATAATTTTTATCTCCCGTTATCTCCATAAGGAACTGAGGCTCAGGGAGGTTGCATGAGGTCCTCAAAGTCGTACGTGTGGAAAGTGGGAGATGGATTTCTCACCCAGGTCTGTCTGTCTGTCTGTCTGTCTGCAAAATCTGAGTGCTGAGCACCCAACAGAGGAAAAATAGAAAAGTTTCACTCAAATAACACCTCCCTAACATACTGTTAGCAATTTAGTTTTATTTCCGTAGTTTTATCTATTTAAACAAAATTAAATTAAGAAAAATACAAACTTGGTAATGGAGGATATATAAAATGTTTATACTGTTTTTCTTTTTCACTAACATCACAAAAACTGTCATCTTTGTTGCTTTGTGAAGTCATTTTATTTTATTTTATTTTTTAATTTTATTTGTTTAATTTATATCCAAATTAGTTAGCATATAGTGCAACAGTGATTTCAGGAGTAGATTCCTTAATGCCCCTTACCCATTTAGACCATCCACCCTCCCAGAAGCCCTCCAGTAACCCTCTGTTCTCCATATTTATGAATCTCTTATGCTTTGTCCCTCTCCCTGTTTTTATATTATTTTTGTTTCCCTTCCCTTGTGTTCATCTGTTTTGTCTCTTAAAGCCCTCATATGAGTGAAGTCATATGATATTTGTCTTTCTCTGACTGACTAGTTTCACTTAGCCTAATACCCTCCAATTCCATCCACGTAGTTGCAAATGGCAAGATTTCATTCTTTTGGATTGCCGACTAATACTCCATTGTATAGATATGCCACATCTTCTTTATCCATTCATCCATTGATGGACATTTGGGCTCTTTCCATACTTTGGCTATTGTCGATAGTGCTGCTATGAACATGGGGGTGCATGGGTCCCTTCGAAACAGCACACCTGTATCCCTTGGATAAATACCTAGTAGTGCAATTGCTGGGTCTTAGGATAGTTCTATTTTTAGTTTTTTGAGGAACCTCCAGAGTGGCTGCACCAGCTTGCATTCCCATGTGATGTCATTTTAAATAATTGCATACTTTTTAAAACTCAATACCAAAACCCCATAATTACCTGATTAAACTGGGCTGGGACATGAGAGAGCATTTCTCTAAAGAGGACAAAGAGGCTGACAGGTATTTGGCAAAATGATCAATGTCACTACTTATCAGGGAAATGCAAATCAGGCCACAATGAGATACCACCTTACACCAGTCAAGATGGCTACCCGAAAAGAAAAAAAAAAAAAAAACAGTGTTGGCAAGGATGTGGAGAAATTGGAACCCTTGCAACTGTTGGTAGGAATGTGAAATGGTGCAGTTGCTACGGAAAACAGTATGGAGGTTTCTCAAAAAAATTGAAAATAGAAATACCATATGATCCAGTAATCGTGCTACTGAGTATTTACTGAAAACTATTGAAATCAGGATCTCGAAGAGATATTAGCACTGGTATGTTCACTGCAGCACTATTCACAACAAAGTGTTCCATCAACAGACGAATGGATAAACAAACTGGTATATTCACATAACGGAATACTGTCTAGCCTTAAAAATGAAGGAAGTTCTGCAATATGTGACATGAATGAACCTTGAGGTCATCATGCTAAGTGACATAAGCTGATGACAGAAAGACAAATACTGCATGTTCCACTTACGGGGTATGTAGAATAGCCTTCATAGAATCAGAGTGGAACAGTGGTGTTAGGAGCTGGGGGGTGGGAGGGGGAATGGTAATTACTAATCAATGGGCATAAAGTTTTAGTTATGATGAGTCAGTTCTGGAGACCCGCTGTACAACATTGTATCTATAGTCAACGGAAATGTATTATACACTTAAGAATTTGTTAAGAGGGTAGATCTGATCGTAAGTGTTCTTACCACAGTTAAATAATAATAATAAAAAAGATGTGTATTGTTCCAGGAGAGAGCTATTCTTGGGAGAGATTCCCACACATGGAGTTGGTAGGTCATAGAATATAAATGTTTTTATGATTTTTGCTATACATTGCTAAATTGCTTTTCAGAAGGGCTGTATTAATTTGCATTTCGGCCAGTAATTTTGAGTGTCATTTTCATCACATTGTAGGCCTAAGTTATCATTAAAAATGAAAACACACAATGAATCTGACTTGCTTGCTAATATATACCAAACTATTTCCTACTGGTTAGTCTGGAGAGTCGGATGAGGCTGGTGGTGGAGGGGAAGGGACAGTGAAGGGGATGTCTGTTTTCTACTTTTCCTAATGTGGTTCTATTAAAAATATCTTATTATGGGCACTTATTATTTTTGTCATATGTATATTTTAAAGTTTTTAGAAATAATTTGTCTTACAGAAGAGTTGCAAAAGTAATACAAAAAATTCCCTGTATGCCTTTCGCAATGTTTTTTTTTAAAGGTGAAATAATTAGAAATGTTCCCCAAATGTCAATCCTTACATCCACAAGGCAGACTCCTGGGCCTGAGAAGAATCTATGAAATCAGAATGTTTGTCGGTGAGGGTGAAATGCATTTAAACAGCCTCTCCCCGGGGCACCTGGGTGGCTCCGTTAGTTAAGCATCCGACTCTTGGTTTTGGCTCAGGTCATGATCTCCTGGTTCGTGGGTTTGACCCCATGGGCGGCTTCATGCTGACAATGAGGAACTTGGTTGGGATTCTCTATCTCTCCCTCTCTCTCTCTGCCCCTCCCCCGCTGGTGCACGCATGCTCGTGCGCTCTCTCTCTCTCTCTCTCAAAATAAATAAACTTAAAAAAGCAAAACAGAAAAAAACCAACTTGCCTCTCCCTCAGGTTAAGTTCTCAGAGCCCTCAAGGGCTGAGAGCCACTGTTGAAAGCTTCTTCCTTTTCATTTTATTTTCTCCAGCAATATTATGGCTTCCTTCCTTGGAAAGCCCTCCAGTGTGCAAAGATTCGGAAGAGTGAGTGAAATCTGAGCATCTTTGTTGCAACTTTTCACACTTTGTGTTGCTGCTGCTCTGCTGCTGCCAAGCTGTCTTGTAATTCGTTTTCTCAAAAGCCTCCTTTCTCTCTCAAGCTAGAAAGAAGTACCCCGAGGGAAGCCAGGTCCAGAGTGGCAGTGTGGAGGGTGGTGGTCCTAGTCACCCTTGCCACTTCTTTGCTGGGTGTCCCAGGGAGTGGTGGCTGGAGCTTTTCCCGTCACCTGGCTCCCTTGCAGGAGCAGCCCGGGGGGGCCTGATGGGGAGGCATCCCTCCAGAATCTGGCGCCAGATCCTCCTGCCGTTTCTTTTGTTTAATGCTGATGCTTTCCCACAGTTTGTGTCTCTTGGACACCCTGGGCATGTCCTTTCCACACGTGTGTTACATACTGGCCATTTGCCGGGTCATCTCCATAGGGGCTACTTCACCTGCCCCCATGACCTCCACTGTCCTCTCCACCTTCCTCTCTGCCCCAGAGATGTTCTTTCCAAACCATAGATCTGACCGTGTCAGCTAACAGCTTAGTGACTTAACGACTGTGAGAAAGAAGTGTGGGAAATGTGGCCAGCAGGGAGCCAAACTGGGGTGGGTGGAGGGAGCTTTAAGATGAAGGAAGGTTTATTGTTGTTAAATGTCCTTTAGTCCTAAGTTTATTGTTTCCCACATTAAAAAAAATATACAACGTACCAAGGGTTATAAGCCTATATTACCTTAGAAATGGGAAAACAGTTTTTTTTAAGTATTTATCTATTTTTGAGAAAGAGAGAGAGAGAGAAGACTGTGTGCACAAGCGGGGTTAGGGACAGAGAGAGAGGGAGACAGAGGTTCCATAGCGGCTCCACGATGACAGCACAGAACCCAGTGCGGGGCTTGAACTCACGAACCACGGGATCGTGATCTGAGCCAAAGTCGGACGCTTAACTGAGCCACCCAGGCAGCCCTGGGGAATTTTTTTTTTTTTTTTTTAAACAGTGTCCTAATGGCTAATATAGACAATTTGGAAAATAAAAAAGTGGAAAGTGGAGGGGGAAAGTTGCCAGCAGTCCCACCAGCCAAATCAAGCTATTGTCTGCACCCAGGTGTGGAATAGCCTGGAGGATGAAGGCACAGGCCCTGAATTGGGCAAATCTGAGTTCAGATCCCTTTCTCCCCCTCATTAGCTGTGGGCAACCACTGTGCAGCTTCATTATCTTCTCGGAGCTTGAATTTTCTTCTTGATAAAGGGAGGCCCCCCTCACTGCCATGAAGGTTAGGTGAGATAAGAGCAAAGCAGTTGGCAGGACGCTCACAGAGTAAGTGCAGGTTGTTTACCAGTACGGCATAGTTTTGTTAACCATTTCTTTATTGTTCTGTAGCAATTACTTCACGTTCCTTGTTCCCAGAACCTATGTATGAACACTTTAAAAATTTGTTTTCTTTTTTTTTTTAATTTTTTTTTAACATTTATTTATTTTTGAGACAGAGAGAGACAGAGCATGAACGGGGGAGGGTCAGAGAGAGAGAGGGAGACACAGAATCCGAAACAGGCTCCAGGCTCTGAGCTGTCAGCACAGAGCCCGACGTGGGGCTCGAACTCACGGACCGCGAGATCATGACCTCAGCCGAAGTCGGCCGCTTAACCGACTGAGCCACCCAGGTGCCCCCAAATTTGTTTTCTTTATGTTTATTTATTTTTGAGAGAGAGAGAGTGTGTGTGTGTGTGTGTGTGTGTGTGTGTGTGTGTGTGTGAGAGAGAGAGTAGAGAGAGGGAGACACAGAATCCAAAGCAGGCTCCAGGCTCTGAGCTGTCAGCACAGAACCCAATGCAGGGGCTCGAACCCACGAACCGTGAGATCATGACCTGAGCCGAAGTCAGACGGTTAAATGACTGAGCCACCCAAGCGCCCCTATGTATGAACACTTTTTATGTGTACGATGTCTCCCTCTTCCCAGTCACTGCCAGTTACAACCATTTCCTTGGGGAAGAGTCTTAGAAGGGAGATTATAAGGTCAAAGGGCATGAACTTGTATCAAGGTTTGTGACCTATACTGCCAAATTGGTTCTTGTGGAGTCCAGTTCTGTTTTCAGGGCAACTGATGAGACTGGGCTGAGGGACCTGGATTTTACTACTATGCATTGTAGCTGTTGATGTGCCTGACAGAGTTGGAGGAACACAATCATGTCTGGAGTTTGAGTGGATTCATCTGGCTGCCATTGGGAGGGTGGATGGGGGCAGGGTCAATGTTACGGAGTTCTGTGGTGAGGCTCTGGCACAGGGCGTTGGTGCCATAACCATCCATGAGCCTGGTCAACGCCCCCATCTTTGGGAGTACCTGTGGTCACAGTCTCACAATCCCGTTTTCTTGATAAGTTACTCTACTTATGTATCCTTTGTCGGTCTAGCGTAAGTAACTTCAGGTTGTTTCTGTGCTTTGTGATCAAAACGAGAAGGATTTTTCATCTTCAGGGATCACAATATAAGACAGTAAGTTTGGGAGCTCTGGGATCACTGCTTGGATTGGGATCCCAAGCTTACCACTTATTAACTGTGATTTGGGGCTTCAGTTTCCCAGTCTGGGAAATGCTACCTACCTCACAGGATTAAACAAGGCGCTGTATATTCAGCAGAGAAAGTGCTGAGTGGTATTATTCTTTTCTGTCTCCTTTTTATTTATGTTTTTAAATTTTATTTTATTATTATTATTATCATTCTTTTACTGTAGGAAAGGCCTTTATTGTTTGCAACGGGAAATTAAAAGAGGAGGGGGACACGACAGCTCTGGCTCCAGGGGCGGCTCCCCGGACCTACTCTTTCGCTATCCCGGGATCTATCTCCTTTTTAAATTAAGGTTTTTGGTTGAAAGAAACTAATTCAACGTCTAGATTCACCACTTTCCTTCCTTCTAAAACCTAGCAAGTGCATGAGGATTAGGGAACAATACCAGGAAGCCCACTTTCCCCAAATGTGTGCCCCTCGGAAATCGTGGGGAGGGAGGGAAGGAGCTTGGGGAAGCCACAATGATGGACCAACCATCGTGGGATGTGATACTTCAAGGGCTAAAACCAGAACAGTCGCTGACAACCGAGGATGCTTGGTCATCCTAGCGTGATGGTATAGGGTGACAGGATCCGGTGAAGTTCTCTCCAATGGAGAGAGAACCAAAATCTGGAGTATTTGAGAAGTATTGTCTTTTCCTTTGGTTGTTGTTTGGCAAACCCACTTGAGCACTCATTTCACCTGGAACTTCTGGGGATGAATTAGCTGCCAGAAAGGAGACCCACCCAGCTGGGGTGGGAGTGGGGTGGGAGATAATTAAGTGCCTCCCAGGAAACAGGGCTGGGCACTTCAGTAGCTCCCAGACTCCTGGGTGTGAGTGAAGTGAAGGCTGGGGGTTAGTGCACAACGTTTCCCCCAGTCCCGGCTGGTTGTTCTGCTCTCCAGAAGCTCTCTTTCTTGGCCCAAAGAGGAGTCAGTAGCCCTGAGTGGACAAGGGTTGGTTCCCGCTTCTGCTCCAGGTCCCTTCCTAGCCCTGCGTCTCTATGTACAGCACCCCCGAGACAGAGGCTGCAGGAAGCGAAAGTGACCATGTTTAGGCTGCAGGCGAGTGGAGGGGGTCAGAGTCTGTACTTCCTCTTCCAGCCCTTTGAAAGCATTTTTAATCCGATTAGGTTTTCAGCAAACACTTGAAGGTTTGCCCTCCTCTGAGAGGCTCACAGAGCTGAGGAAGAGCCTTCCTCTGTTTGCTTTTCCTTTATGTGGAAACCTACTTGGGAGGTTTCTACAATCAGCTCCCCCCTCCCAGACTACCCCTGCCCTGAGATTCCAAGCAGGCCGGAATTCACCAACCACCAGGGCCCTGGCCTCCCGTTGCTTTCCGGGCCTAATGAACCCTCATGCCCTCCAGGAGCACCACTTTGAACAGTGGGCCCAGGCCACTGCTCTGACCCACACTGGCCTCGTAAGTGTGCGGAGACTGGAGAAGTGAGCTGACGGCCACTGACACTGTAGACTCACCTCCCTCTTTCCTCCTGTGTGTGGAGAAAGCCAGGAAGATGGGGGCCAAGATGGGCTTGGTTTTGGAAGGCAGAGAACTGACTTTCAGCCTCACACTGCTCCTCTTCCTCCCCCTTTTAATTAATTCAATTTTTAACATAAGCTCTGTGCCCACTGTGGGACTTGAACTCACCACCCTGAGATCAAACACACACACACACACACACACACACCCTTTTTAATTAAGCCCCTGCTAGGGGTAAGGCTGGGTGGTGTGGAAGGGAAGGAGGGCAGATGGTCAAGATAGACTTCTATGCTTTATTCTGTGTATCAGTGTATTATATAAGTAATGCATTAAATATACATATTAATGTATATATTAACATACATATTAAACCAGGAAGTTATCCCTTGTGATCAGGAGGCTCACTGCTAGGTAGAGTGCAGGGTCAAGCCTTGGAAGATTCAGGAATGACTTCCCAGAGGAGGTGGCAGGTAAATGGTAAGTAGTTAGATTTGTTGATTCAACAAATATTTGAATGTCTGCTGGATGTCAGATACTGTTCTAGAAGCTAGGAGGCTAGTGGAGAGCAAAATGCGTATGGACCCTGCCAGTCCAGTGGAGAGAGACAGCTGAAGGAAAAGATCATGTTAGGTGGTGTTGAAGAAAAATTACTGACACGGGTTAAAATGGTAAGGAAGACTTGATTCAGGACTGTTTTAGTAGGAAAGAGAGTGAGTTCAACTCTGAATATAGCAAAGACAGCTGGACATCCATGACCCACAGAGTTGAGGGGCCTGTGTATGGAGGAGACATTGAGGGTGGGGGAATTTTTGTCAAATCATCTGGATTCTTAGAGAAGGCCGGCCAAGCAGTTATACATCACAAGTGGGGGTGGAGGAACTTGGTCAGGTATCAAGGGTAGGGGCTGATTTAGCAGGACTCTTTGCTGAGAGCAGACCAAGGTGCAGGCCGGGTTCAGAAGAGGGCTCGTAGGAGCCTGACTAAAGTGTACTCGGGAGTGCTTGGTGACAGAAGGTGCCGTGAATGAAAATAAAGCAGGTGTGGCCTAGAGCAGCTAGACAGAGACCGGGGTTGCTTTTTATTAGACATGGTTAGCAAGGCCTCTTGAGGGAAGTAATTACCCAACAGAAATGCAGATGGTGTGAGGGAGCCAGACCTTCCAGCACCCCAGGTGCCCCAGGTAGAGGAGACAGCAGTGGGAAGCCCGGGAGGGTGGTTGGGGGTGTTAGAGCAACTATGTGGAGAAGGTGGTCTGTAGGAAGTAAGGTCAGGGAAGGGGTGTGAGGCAGGGGGGATAGATCCTGCAGGGTCTTTCTTGTAGGATGTGATTAGAGGGGTGAGTGGGTGGCTGGAAGGATAATCTGGGCCCAGGGTAATGAGAGGGAGTTTTGCGCAGGGGTTCTGTGTTGCCCGGGCTTAAAGAAGGAGCATGTGCCAAGGTGAGTGTCTGCCAGGGGCCCAGAAGGTGGAGATAGAGGTGGCTGGAGGACTTGGGTGGGGGCGGGGGAGATTGAGAGCTGAAGGGAAGGGGTGGACCATGTGGGACTTTTTCCTTCACTTCAAGTCAGGGTTTCTCAATCATTTTAATGAGAGCCTCCTTCCCAGCGGAAAAAAATCAAGCAATAAAGGGAGGAATGCCTCTCCATTTAACGTAGGAGAACTACAGGAGACAAAGGAGGTTTGGTTGGAATAAAGTTGGAGCGGGCCTAGTTTGGCCGGCTGCCGGTCCTATAAATATCGCCCTCCTGGTCCTGGAAAGGCATCAGCGATGGCTGTTGCGAGCTACTGGGGAACATCCTTCCTGTTCAGATGGCCAGGAGTTGGCTGCCTGTGCACATCCGCGCGCAAAGTGCCTGGAAGCAGGGGGTGAGCGCGCAGAACAAGAAGTTCGGGAGTTTGAGCCCACTCCTTTTACCCTCGGGGCCGGCCCCACTTCCTCTGGGGGCCCAGGCATCCCTCTGGCAAGTCTTCAGCTAAGCAATCTGCAGAAGTCGTTGGCCAGACTTAGAACTAATCCTTTGTGCCAAAGGGGTTGGTGGAGGGGAGGGAGCTCTTTGCCAGAACCAGGATGTTCCTTGCTAGTGGTGAGCTCGCCTGCTGCCTCCCAGCGATCCCACTGCTTTTCTTTTGGAAGTGGGGGAAATAGGAACGAGGGGCCAGTGTAATTCGGCAACATGGGAGTTAAAAAGCAGATGAAAACCCACAGAGTAACCAGACATTCTTCTCTTTGCATGCAAGATCCTGCTGAATGTTGGAAGAGGAAGGAATATTTTTCTTGCTTTTCAGACATTACATCCTGTGAGGAGAAGATTTGGAACAGATGGGGGCCAGGGGGACCTCACTGCATTTGCTTGTTTCCCCCTACCCCCTCCCACAACCAGAAATGGTTCATTTATTTTTTCCCTAGTGAAGTTAATTTTTTTTTTTTTTTAAGAGAGTGTAGGAAAGTAAGATAGCAGGGGTCAGGGAGAAAAATCCACACTGTTCCAGAAAAAAAAAATCTACTTTTCATCACAGAGGCTTCTTCTAAGGCTAAAGATAGATAATTAAAAATGAATTTTTTTAGTTCATGGGGGTGGGACAGGGGATAAAGGATCCCTTACCAGATGGAGAAAGAGGTTCTCTGAGTAGTGAAAGGTAAGGAGTGCTTCTGAAATCTTGGGTACACAATGTGGGAAAAACAAAGTTGATGGTGTTTTGTGGGAGCAGCTCGGGTGTTGGAATGGTTTGTCCCCCCACTTTTGTTGGAGTGATTGCCTTGGGGAAGACCATGAGATTGGGGATGTTAAGTGGGCTCTGGTGTATTTGATTGGCTGCCACGGGGTTCCTGGTAGAGTGGGGTCCCTGACCTGGCTGCAGGCAGTGAGACGTCTGGTGTGATGTTAGCCCCCAACCACAGCCGGTCCTTTTTGCTGAAGACAATTCAGACCACAGTTCTCCTTCCCCTGAACCCTGAAGGGGGCTCTGCCAGTGGAGTCTGATGGCAATAATTAGCCAGGGTGCACCTGCTGAACTCCCTCTGCTGTTGTATCTCTTCCCCAAAGGGAGTGTGGGGTGATGGCATGTGAGCACGGAAGGGCCGAAAGAAGAGCTTGGGGCCTCTGCGTTTTCCTTTATCGTCCTTCCTTTCTGGCTCGTTGAAGCCTGTGACAGGGCTGTCTCTTTCTTGGGAGGGGATTGTGAGGTCCAGGTGTGGTCCACTACCTGCCTCTGGCGTGCTGTTGCTGAAGAATGTTCTCCAGAGTCGGTTCATTGAGGCAACAGCAACAGCAAGCTGATTCGGGAAGGGAAGAAGGAGGAGATAATGGCTGTAATCTCAGGTTCCCAGTGGATGGAAAGAGCTCTCCTCCCCACCTAAAAGACCTAATTTGAAAATCAGTTGACAGGAGAGAAATAGGGCCCACGTGCCTACAATGGGATCTCCCATCTTGAGTGTTTGTTTTTTGTTTTTAAGTTTATTTTGATGCATATATATGCATAAGCAAGGGGTGGGGGTGGAGAGAGGGAACCCCAAGCAGGTTCTGCATTGACAAGGGGCTCAATCTCACAAACCATGAGATCATGACCTGAGCTGAAATCAAGAGCCACTCAACCAAACGAGCCACCCAGGTGCCCCTTGAATCTTCATTCTTAACTTTTAGAACTAGATAATGCGGTAGATGATATGTGATGGAAGCAGTAGGTTCTGCCTTTCTCTGTAGGGTTCAAATCCCCACAGACATAATGTGGCCGTTGGAGAGGATGCTGGCAGAGCAGCCCATATTGCTTGAGTACCATTACCTACTGGGCACTGCAGTTAGGACTTCAGGGGACACATCAGTGAATAAAATACACGTCCTGCTTCCCCAGAACCCAAATGCAAATATAAGAGCAATTAATTCACAGTGGAATCACCAAGGTTAGGCAAGCATATACACATGAGACTGAAGAACCTCAGTCCGCAAGAATTAACTGAGCATCTGCTTACTGGGGAGACCCTGTGGATCCACCAGAGGATGGGATGGACAGAGTCCCCACCTTGTTGGATCTACAGCCTGGTGTGGTAGATGGCCTAGTCAAAGGCTCTGGGGATGTCTTCCTGGAGAAGTGATGTTTAAGTTAATCCATTAGTAAGAAGAGCTGACATTTGTTGAGTGTTTACTCTTAGTTGGCCTGGGCAGTCCTTTGGTCCTGCCATTTTTATTCCCTCTTTCACTTGGAAAAGTGCTATGTTGGTATTGGGAATCGTATGGCACTCTGCTGTGTGCCAAGCAAGAGCTCCACCATTAGAGTAGTTCTGGCTCATTCCAAGTGCTCTAAGGTGACCTATTTGCTGGTCATTTGACTTATCTCATTTAATCTTTATAACAACCCTGGGAGTGGTAGTTTATTGGTTAGGAATGCTTTTGGTTGCAAGTAAGAGGAACCCCATGTAACAGTGGTTTTAGGAAGAATGGCATTTATTATTAACAAAACAAGAATTCTGGGGTTGGTAGTCCCTCAGGTTGGCAGTGGCTCACCCCCCTGACATCGAGGTCTCAGATTCTTGTTTTCTTTCTACTCCACTATCAAGGTTGGCCACATAATTTGTGGGTCCCAGTGCAAATGAAGATGTGGGATTCCTTGTTTAAAAAGCAGGAAAAAAGTGCCATTTTAGGTACTAAAATGTCAAGTTTTTTCCTGTCTTTGTAATACTTGAGTGTGGTAATTTTTTATCTGCTACTTAATGTTCTAAAAAAAGAAATTTAAATACTGATAAATTAGCATGAGTTTTACCACTTATATTGTGCAGTGCTGGTTTTAAATGCAAACATGAGAGCATTTAACTTATGTGCAAAATTATACACTTACATTCAAAGATAAGAAAATATTCAAGATACCTTTTTTAACGAGATGTTTTTCTAAAATGCTCACATTTATCGATGAGATGGAAAAAGCAAAACAAACTTTGTAATTAGTGTTAAAATTGTAATCAAGATTATTTTAAAGCTGAAAAAGTCCTTTCAGATTTGGACTTAGGTTTTTTTTTTTTTTTTTTTTTTTTAATTTAATATCTGGGGCATATGGGTGGCTCTGTCGGTTGAGCATCTGACTTCAGCTCATGTCAATAGCGTGAGTTTGTGAGTTCGAGCCCTGCGTTGGGTTCTGTGCTGACAGCTCAGAGCCTGGAGGCTGCTGTGGATTCAGTGTCTGTCTCCTTCTCCCTGTGCCCCTCCCCTGCATGCAGTCTGTATCTCTCTCTCTCTCTCTCTCTCTCTCTCTCTCTCTCTCTCTCTCTCTCTCTCTCTCAAACATAAATAAACAAAAACATTTTTTTTTAGTTTAACATATGCAGTTACAATGCTCAATGTCCATTTCATTTCCAAAGAATTAGTATTGGGGTGCCTGGGTGGCTCAGTCAGTTAAACGTCTGACTGTTGATTTTGGCTCAGGTCATGATCTCAGTTTGTGAGTGGGAGCCCCACATGGAGCCCCACTGTGAGTGCAGAGCCTGCTTGGGATTTTCTCTCTCCCTCTCTCTGCCCCTCCCCCGCTTATGTGGGCATGCACACGCACATGCGCTCTCACTGTTACAAAGTAAGTAAATTTTTAAAAATAAAATAAAAATATGAAAATAAAAATTAATATTATGCCTCATGCATGTTCTCTTTCATATGTATGTGAGACACACATACATGCAGTATGATGTACTTTCGCAAAATGTTCCTTAACCACCATGTGGTTAGCTCTGATTTGTGATTACCTGTGGAACCATGAATAGGAACAGAAGCAAGAAAATGGGTATTCAGGACTCCTGAGTTTCTATACTTCCTTATACAAGAATGTGCTGCCTTTGTGTTGAGAGGAAGGACCCAAGGAGATCATTTGTCTTTTGTCTTCCCGAAGCGCTCCTGGCACTCAGATCCTCCCCCCACATTCATAGCAGCGTTGGTTTCCCATGGTGGCCAAAGCACAATCCACAACTTTCTCATTTGGGATGCATCCACCTTTTTTTTTTTTTTGGCGGATATAGGCAAGAGATATGACATGTTGCTTTGGCATCTGGATGGTGTTAGCCCTCACAGCAGATGTTGAGGGTTATAAGTCATGCTGTGTGACCCTCAGGGACAGAGGCACCCATATAGTCTTTAACTTGATATGTGTGTTGGTGATGAGATCCTCTAAAGCATGGGGTTTAGTGCAGGGGCCTCTCTTGACTGGTTCTAAGGGTAGTACTGTGTTCCCAGAAGTCCTCAACTGACTTTCTCTTAAAATTAAAAAACAATTTTCTTTATGTAAGTAAGCTCTACACCCAACATGGGGCTCGAGCTCATGACCTTGATATCCAGAGTCGCACGTTCTTCTGAGTGAGCCACCCAGGTGCCCATTCTCCTTCTCTTAAATTCGACTGTCCAGGATTAATCACTGGCAAAAGGAAGATGGGTTTCTATAGCTTACTGATACCGGTCAGGATGCACTCCCTGGAATGAGCACGTGGCCTCTGAACAGAACTTGCTTTCTGTTAGGAAGAAGGGAGATAGCTGGGTATTCAACCAATATGTCCTCAATTATTATTCCCATTTTTTTCTGAAAGGGAAATTGAAGTTTAGAAAGGTTAAAGTCACACACCTGGAAAAGGATGGAACTGTGGTTGGAACTCCGGAAGCCTGACTTGGGATGTGTTTTGAACCATTCTCCCTACTGCTTCCCATGGCTGATGAGCCTTGTTGGAGAGTGAGGAAGTAAAGAGGTCTGGGAGAAACATTCCACACAGAGGTGCAAGACCAGAGGGAGGCAAGAGAAGACATGATATAGCTGAGGATTGAAAGGTATTACGAGAACTGTGAGCATGTTGTATGAAGGGGGGCTTTGGAGGCTAAGGCTGGAGAACAGATGCAGCCAGGGCTGTTGGGTGGAGATAGGAGGTGGCAGGATGAGAAGCAGGCATGGGTCAGGAGGTAGTTGAAAGATTGCAGTAGGGCAGACATAGTGATAACTGAAATAGCGGAGGGAGAAGGAAATGTATGCAATCAGAAGATATTTAGAAAGCAGAATTGATAAGATTTGAGGATGTACAGGTGCAGGAGAAGGGAAAATCAAGAATGACACCTGAGTTTTTGTCTTGGAACTGGGTTGGTGGAGAGTCATTCAGATACAGAAAACAGGAGGTGGTGCCAGGCAAGGTGGTGAAGGAGAATGAGTCCACCTTTTTTTTTTTTTTCAAGTGTGATATTGAACATGTTGAGTTCAAGGACATATAGTGGAGCTGTCCTATGGACCTTAGAGTCTGAAACTCAGGATAGAAGTCTATGCTAGAGAGATGTGGGCTTCTTCATATACAACCTGTGGATTCCACCGTAGGTGAATGTGTAACACGTGAAAAGCAAGTCTAGAACAAGCCTCAGAATCCCAGTATGTAAAGAAAGGGGGCCCACAGAAGCAAGTGGGAAGTTGCTGCCTCCATTAGAAGCCAGGAGAATTTGGTGTTACTAAAGCCAAGGAAAGATGGCTTGAAGGAGGGAAAGGTAAGGCCTGGGAAATGAGTGCCAAGGTAATGAAGGATTGTGGTGAGGGGTGGGTCCTAGAGTGGCCACCGCCTGAGAGCAGCCAGGTGGCAGGACTCTGGGATGTGGGGAGGTAGAGGGGATGTGGATGGAAGGTAGTGGTAGGTATAGAGCTATGGGAGGATCCAAGGAGGTTTAAAAAGAAAAAAACAGGAAAGCCTTGAGCGTGTTGAATTCCTGATGAGAAATAGACTTCTGGTAGACCGCAGTTACAGATACAGAGAAGAGGTGAGTAATGAATAGCACAAAGTCGTGCAGAGGGGTTAGGAGGGGGTGGGATCCAGGGCTCAGATGGGGAGGGTACTCTGTCCCAGGGAAGGATGTGGCTCTCTTTGGAACAGGTGGGGAGGAGGCAAAGGAGGATGTACACGTGGGAAAGTGTGTGGCACCAAGAATTTGAGTTTCCTTTTGGATGGTTCCTTTGCTTTGTAAGGCAGCAGAAAGAAAAGAGGAGGCGGTGGGTCAGATGGTTGGGAAAGCTGAGCTCTGAATCGTGGCCTGTAAAGAGAACTGACTGGGGAGCAGGAGCAGCTCTACCGTGGGCCGCTTGCATGGCCACACATGTCTCCAGTTTAGAGGGGTTTTGTGTTTTGTTTAACACTCTGCTGCCACGGCCTTGAAATTATTATTTTCTAAAGTTTATTTATTTTCAGAGTTGAAGAGAGAGAGAATTTGACTAGTTTAGGAGCAGAGAGAGAATCCCAAGCAGGCTCCACACTGTCAGTACAAGAGACTGAAGCAGGGCTCGAACCCACCAACTGTGAGATCATGACCTGAGCCGAAATCAAGAGTCAGATGCTTAACTGAGCCACTCAGACGCCCCCTTGAAATTCTTAATTTATCTAATGAAGAGCCCCTCATTTTCATTTTCTTTTCTTTTTTTTTTTTTTTTTTTGGTGGAAATATATCCCATGTAATACTTGGGACACACATGGAAAATGACTCATTGTGCATGTGAAATTCAGATTCCATTATATTTTGTCTGGTGACCTTAACTGCAACTGGGAAATTATGTGGCTGGTCCTGCTGGAAGGCCTAGGATGACAGTGAGGTGGTGTCACAGGCCCCCGGAGGTTTCCTCTGTGAAGCACCCAGTGGTGGTGTGTGTGGAGACCTGTTTGGTCTGGAGACCTGGTGGGTTTGTGGTGGCTGTTACTTATGAGGCTGGGCAGCAGTCTTCCCAGGTCCCTGCCACCTGCATGTCCGTGTGGAGAAGGCAGACGGTGCGGGATGCCTAGATTCGATAATTTACCGTGTCCCTTGGGTGAAACCCAAAGGCTTTACCTTGGTTTGTGAGGTTCTGTCTTCCCTCCCCTTTCAACTCCCACCAGGCTGTTCGTACTGCAGCCTCTGGTCAGCTTGCTGCTCCTCAAACACTCCAAGCAGGTTTAGCCCCTGGCTGCCACTGTGGCATTCCTTCTGCCTGGAATGTTCTTCCTGCAGGTAACCCCAAGGCTCATGGTCCTTATTCCCTCAGGGTCTCCCAGAGACTTTCCCTGACCGCTTTTTTACAAAGCATCACCACCTCCACCTTTTGTACTGTTCCCTTTTGACTTCTGTCATTTCTCACTGCCTGATATACATTTATTTTGTGTCTGCATTAAAATAAAAGCACCATGAGAATAAAGACTTTATCTTGCTTACTACCCCTGTTCCTAGGCCTAAAAATTTGTTGAACTAATACATAAAATAATGTTATATCTTACCAGCATTTTAGGTCAAGCTTTTATAGGTGAATTTTTAAAAATCTTTGTGTAGGGGCACCTGGGTGGCTCAGTCAGTTAAGCCTCCGACTTGGGCTCAGGTCATGATCTCGCAGTTTGTGAGTTCGAGCCCCGCGTCGGGCTCTGTGCTGACAGCTCAGAGCCTGGAGCCTGCTTCAGATCCTTTGTCTCCCTCTCTTTCTGCCCCTCCCCTGCTCATGCTCTGTCTCTCTCTGTCTCTCAAAAATAAATGTTTAAGAAAAAGTAAAATCTTGGTGTATATGTATCAATGATGCTCAACAATCAAAGGAATGAACTGATAGGTGCACCAACATACATGAATCTCAGGTACATTATGGTAAGTGAAAAAGACTCAAAAGGCTGCACACTGGGTAACTTCATGATATTCTGGAAAAGGCATACTAAGAAGGTCATAAAACACATCAGAAGTTGCCAGTGGCTGGGAATGGGGGGAGGGATTGGCACAAAGCACTTGTTTGGGGTGATGGAAATGTTCTATATTTTGACTGTGGTGATGGGTACACAGCTCTGTGCATTTACTACAATTCGTGGAACTCTTTACAACAACGGGTGACTCCTGTACGTAAGTCATACCTCAGTAAACTTAACATTGTTCTCAACATGGGTTTTTGTTACAGTATTCGGGCATTTCTTGTGTGAGTTAGCTAGAGATCCATTTTGCCTGGTGGCAAAGTGACCCCAGCCCTCTGGTGTCACTCATGTGTACTGCTGCCATTGAATGCCTGTGCCAAGGAACTGGTTTGTTCTTCAAGACAGAGAGAGATTTGTTTGGGTGGAAATGTGTTGTTGATTTCATTCCCAGGATCTCCCACTCCCTTCTAGGAAGAGAACACCTTTTCCTGTGTAGTTGGGTGGGGCTGACCTTTGCCCTGTGTCCCTAGGAGTGGTTATGTGATCTGAGCAATTTGAGTCCTATCTGGCACTGTGCTGCCAGAACTCTGGAGGAAGATGGTCTATTTTTGTGGGGGTTGGTAGGATGTGAGTGTGAGGCTTTTAGTGGGTATCTTGTTCACCAAATGGAGAAAATAGAACAGATCGGGCACTGGTATTTGAGCCCCTGAATCTAGCCGTGCCTGAAGTTAAATATCTACCTGGGACTCCCCAGTGACATAAGCTAATGAATTCCATTTTCCCTCCACTTAAGTCAGGCCAACTTTGGTGGCTTCTATCAATCACAGCTGAGCAAGTTCTGACTCACAGTATTCTGGTTGAAAATGAGAAGTTCTTGACCTATGCAGTGATAGGAGATTAGACCACTTTAACTGAATTAATGAGTTGTGAGAGGAAGTTCTATTTTCTCCGAACCTTTTTATTATGGAAGCACAAGTACAGAGGGCTGAGATGGGGATGAACGAGGGAGATTGAAGGGTGAGTGGCAGGCATCCCCCTGGATAAATGGGGCTGGGGACGCTAGGATGTCATTCCCTCCCAGTTGGGGTTCCCTGGCTGGCTGAGGAGGGCCTGGAGTCAGCAGGCAGAGGGATTAGGGGAGCCCAGCACTGTAAGCCAGCTCCAGGCTCTTGACTTCAACTTTGTACACCTCATTACTGATGGCTTGCTCACCCCAGGGCTTGTGAGACCCTCATCAGAGGGGACAGCCTCCTTTGGCGACACTTTGATGAAAACGATCAACCATCTATAGCTTCATTTGCTCAAAGGTAAAAGGCTGGGCTAGACAGGGGCTTGAGAATCACTCAGTGTCTCTTGTAGACTTGGGCTTTGATCTGACCTTTGCATGAATGGCAGGTGACAGATCATTTTGGGTAAAAGGACGAGAGGAAGCATAAAAGTAGGGCCTAGGGACTGAAACTTGGTTAGGGGTCAAAGATGGCAGTGTGGAAGGAAATTTCTGAATGCTAGCCTGGGCGCAGGGCCTGGGGCAGGCTTCTGGCTAGAGTTGTTAAGTGCCTTTCACGAACTGGAAAGAAGGAAAGACCCCCCTTTTCAAAAATGTCTTTCTTTTTAAAAATAATGTAGAGTTTTTCTGAATACAAAGTAATCATCTGTTTAAGAATTTTGAAATACAGAAAAGTACACATAAGGAAACAAAACCACCTGTGATCATGATACTTCCAGAGATAACACTGGTAGGATTTTTGTCTCTTTCCAGTATTGATTTTAGTACCCTTGTGTGTATTTTAAATATATGAGAGATGGCCTATAAATAAAATTTGACTTTACTCTGTATATAGATTTAGAATCTGCGTTTTTTCACTTAATGTATGATAGAAGCATTTTCCTATATATTTTTACATCTCTTTTTACAGCCTGATTTTTAATTGTTATATTCCACATTTAGATGTATTCCTTTTATTGGATAGAAGACTGTTTCTAATTTTTTAGGATTATAAAGCAATATTGTGGTTAAATCCTTACAGATATCTTTGTGCACATCCTTAAATAATTTTGTAGGACAGAGCTTTAGAAGTGGAATGGGCTTAGAAGTCAAATGGGATGTCCACATAAGAATTTTTGTCTTTATCTGGCCAGGTTACCCCTGTTAAGTTAGGTGGTGCGTGGAGATTCAGAATTCTCAATATCTGGCCCTTGCTGGATATTGCTGAATTTTTAGGAACTTGCCAGTTGATATGTGGGAAAAGCTTTTTCTGTTTTGTTTTATTTTTTTCAAATGTTTATTTATTTTTTTGTGTGTGAGAGGGAGAGTGCATGCACGCACACGCAGGGCACAGGCAGGGGAGTGGCAGAGAGAGACAGGGACAGAGGATCTGAAGCAGGCTCTGCCCTAACAGCACAGAGGCCAAGGCGGGACTTGAAGTCACAAACCATGAAATCATGACCTGAGCTGAAGTTGGATGCTCAACCGACTGAGCTACCCAGGCGGACCCCTCAATTTTATTTTAATATGCCTTTTTTCTGGTTACAATAAGGCTGAACTTTTTTTTTCCATAGAATTAATAGCTGTGTGTGTGTGTGTGTTTACTGATTTATAGGGATTCTGTTTATAGTAAAAATATTAGCCCTTTGTGGGTACTGATATATTTTTAAGACTGTGGGGAAATGTTTTAATAATAGATCTTTTATTGAGGTCAAGGTAGAATGCTTGATTGGCTGGGGTGGGGGTGGTTGGAAATCTGATGCTGCCTACCCCCTTTTGTATACAGTATAAATCTAGAGGTATAATGTATCTCAGGATGTTAAGACGTCCTAGAGCACAGCCTGGCCATTACCTTTGTTTCACAGACAGTTCTGTTTTCAGCCAGAGAGGGGGAACTGGCTCAACCCCCCAAAGCTGGCTATGTGCCGCAGCTCCAGTTTGGATGCCCTGGGCTTTCTGTGTCTTCTCTCCCAGGCTTCTAAATCCTCCTTGTAGGCATCTGGTGCCTGCAAGCTGGTTTTATACAAGCCACTCTACTAGAAAGCAAAATCTATTTGAAAGCTGTTTCAGGTTTTTCCAGAACTTCCAGTTTTTTAGAATCCACCTGTTCCCTTTGCCCCCAGCAATTAACATTTGAATTTCTCAATCTGCAGCTTCCTTTGTACAGTGCAGTGACTGAGTCCAAAGGGACCTTCCGCCAGGGGTTTTAGTTCCCTGGGAGAGGGCTGTGGAGCCCTTCCTCTGACCTGGGGCCAGCCTCCCCAGGAGAGCTCCTTCTGCACACTCCTGCGAAGCAGCAGCAGGTCGCTGAGGATGTGGATTCTCTCCACCTCTCAGAGGTTCTTTCATATAAATATGTTCATACAATTTTCTCCTGCTGCTCTTTTTCCTGCAAGAGTGAAGTTAGAGGCTTCGGTTGCTAAATATAGCTCTTGCTGACGCACTGGCTCTCTCCTAGCAGTCTCCTCGGGTCTCAGTGTTGCTCTTACCCTCCCTCTTTTGCTGGTAGACGAACACCATCACATCCTACATAATACTTAGCTCTGAGGCGTTTCCAGATGGGAAATGCATTTCTTTATTTTCATAGCTGTGTTCTCGGTGTGAATGGACTGTCGTGAAGGTGGGGGCTGGCAGCCCGGGGCGGGGGGGGGGTGTGTGGGGGGTGTGGGACCCGGTAGGGGGCTGGCAGCCAGCCTATGAGAAGCAGAGATCCCTAGGGTGGTGACAGGGAAACCAGTGCAGTTCTTGCCATAGGTTTTCTTGCCGTCGGGAAGAGAGCGCGGTGGCTCTTTGGGGAGATCTGGGGGTGGTATTTGACTGGGATGTGAATGGAGAGTTTTCACAAAGGGGAAACCCTCCTTGAAGCAAGCCTTAGTATATTGTTAAAGAAAATTATTCTGACACTTGTTAAAATGAGGCAGATTTTATTCAGGGTATTACAGTAGGAGAGAAACGGGGCTCAGCTTGGAATACAGCAAGGACAAGTGCGGATTTATCACCAAAGAGCAGAATGAGAGGCTCGCGGAATGGAGAATGGATAAAAGGAGAGATCCTGGGTAGGGGGACTTACACATCAAAGTTAGGGGAGTCTCTCTAAACTGATGTAGCAGATTCTGGCCAAGACTGGGCTGTGCAGGCCCAGAAGTTTGGAGGCAAAGTCAAGGCCTGGTGGAGAAGAGGGCTCAGAGAAGCCTGACTCAAGTTCGATCAAGGAGAGCATCTTTGTCAGTCCCTCCTGTGTTCAAGGACAGAAGAGACCCTTTTCTTTCTTCAGAACGATCTAAGTGCATTTCTTGTTTGGTTGCCTTTTGTTCATTGAGTACCAGCAGAACCATCTGTTGGACTTGGTAGCAGAGGACATTTGCTGGATGGTGCAAACTGTCGGATGTTTAAATGACGGGGACTCATGCTCTGCAATGGTGAGGGGTCCTTTGATGTTTTTATCCAGCCTTCCAGCTTCAGCCTGCAGAGTTTCTTTAGATCTTGGTGGGGGAACTGATAATAAGGAACTGATCAGTCAGGCTGTAGTTCTCAGTGAAGCCAGGTCAGGAGAGCGGGAGGAAAATTGGAAACAATAAGAATTGAGAGCTGGGTAAGGAGTGAGAAAATGTGCAACATGGCAGGCTGAAGTCCAGTTGGACAGGTGGGTAACACAGTAAAAACTAATTTACGAAGAGGTGAAAAATAGCTCAAGGACAATGAACCAGACCAGAATTTGATACCCACAGGGCTGTGCTATAGTTTCCTATTGAAACGTACAATTTCTACAGCATCTAGCCCTGGTCACTGGGTGGGTTTGTTGGAATGTCACCATGGAAGGTAGCCTGGTGTCACGCAGGCCTGGCTTCAAATCCCTGCACCAGCTGTGAGATGGTGAGCAAATTGGTTTAAGAAATCATGTAATTTGTGCACAGGTGATACTGATGGGCAAGTAGAGACCAGAGTTCATGTACTTAAATGGGTTTGGCGCTTATTGGTGCTGGTAGGAGTGGTGCATTGTGCCCTCTCGGCAGAGGAGGGCTCTTCTATGAGGCAGAGAGGGAGCCTCTGACCTAGACTTCAGTGCCCGCGAGGCAGACCCAGCTGGGAGAAGGGCAAGGCTGGCTGTGGCCAATGGAGGCTTCTCCAGAGACACCTCTCACCGGCTGCACGTTTCATTGTGCACCAGATGGGTGTGTATTTTGGCACTCCTCACATCTCAGGTAGGTATCCTTCATCCTACTGTGCAGATGAGATGGAAGCTTAGAGAAGGTAACCACCGGCTCAAACACACAGGAAGTGGCAAGGCAAGGATTTGAGCCCAGGTCTGACTGGCCCAGAGCCCATGCTCTCTGCCCTGTTGGGCACCCTTGGTGACCAAGGAGGCAGACCCACACTAGGGGGGAATGCTCGTGGGCAGTGCTGAGGCACAGGGATACAGTGGGTAATGGCATGGGCTTTGAAGTCAGACAGACTGGGGTTCAAATCCTGGCAATGCTACTACTTAGCTGTGTGAGCATGGGAATTAATTTAACCTCTGTGATCTTTGTTTCCTCCTCTGTAAAATGAAGGTGCTGTTAACTATGCCAAGAGAGAGTATGAGGATATCATGAGAGAAGGTCTGCAAAAGCTTGGCATAGGCCCTGGGGTGTGATGAGCATTCAATCAATAGTGGCTGCTGTGGTGTATATGGGGGTTGCTGGCCTCTTTCTCATTCAGTTGATCCCCTTGTTGGTTTTTGGGAAGGGCAGACTCTGGAGGGCAAGTCTCAGACATAGGAGTAAACTTGGGCAGAATTGTCAGTCCCGGGGTGTGTCATTGGGAGCTGTTTATCAGAAAGATAACCATTGAGAGGCACCTGGGTGGCTCATTCAGTTAAGTGTCTGACTGTTGATTTCAGCTCAGGTCATGATCTTGAGATTTGTGAGATTGAGCCCCGCGTAGCGTCGGGCTCTGTGCTAACAACGCGGAGCCTGTTTGGGACCTCTCTCTTTCTCTCCCCCTCTCTCTGCCCTTCCCCCACTCATTCTCTCTCTCTCTCTCTCCCTCTCTCTCTCTCTGTTTCTCCCTCTGTCTCAAAATAAACAAACATTAAAAAGAAAGAAATATAACCATTGAAGATTGGCAGGACAAGGAGAAGACAGGCTGGGTACGATATTCCAGAGTGGTCCAATTCTGGTCTTCCTAGTGACGGTCCAAAAGAAGAGACTAGAATAGGGGTTCATTTGAGCCTAATGGGACCTCCTGTAGGAACCTAGCCTGGCAGACATGGGCAGGGTCCAGAGTTCTCCTGGGGAAGGAGGGATTGCCTGTGTCCCTGGCAGTCTCCACTTGAACCTTTCATATCAGCTTGCCCTACAGTGGTCCTGTTTTTCTAGACCCTTCCCTCTAGAGAAGTGTGCTTGCCACCTCCATAAACCATTGGCTGACACAATCTCAGCACCTGCCTCATAAGGATGTGGTAAGGATTCAGTGCTAATGGATGTAATGCTCTTAGACTCAAGCTTTACATGTGAGGAATGCCTACCTTCTCTCTGTGTGTGGCTCATTAATAATTTGTTGACTCTGGCACCATTTTAGGTTTAGAGGTCAAGTGATAAGCCAACAAACAAAATGTCCACACACTCACAGGGGTCATATTCTGATGGGGGAGGACAGACAAGAAACATGTAAGCACATAGATTTGAATGCAATATTGGGGAACAGTACAGCAGTGGAATGGGACAGAGGGGTCTTTTGGGGGTGAGCAGGAAAGTGACCTGTAAGCCCAAACCGTAGTGAAGCAAGGGCTCCAATCATGAGAATGTTGGGGGGTGCATTCCCGGGAAAGGCCCGGGGTGGAGCTGACCTGGCTGCAGCAGGAAGGCCCATGGGAGTGGGGGAAGGGCTGGGAAATGAGGTCAGGGTGGAAGCTACCAGATGACATTGGCCTTCTCACCATTTGAACCAGTCATTATTTCCAGATCTCAGGGAGGATTTAGCTCCTCCCTTCCCTGTGTGCATCTTGTGCGCACGCAGCCACTTTGGCAGTAGTCACCTGGGGTAGGAACGGTTGTCTGTTTTTTCCCCACACCCTGAGCTCATTAGGCCAGGAACCGCTCCTGTCTTGTTTACACCTAGCCCCTAGCATGGAATATGTGCCTCACACATTTCAAAATGAATTTGAGGGGTGCCTGGGTGGCTCAGTCAGTTGAGCGTCTATCTGACTTTTGATTTTGGTTCAGGTCATGATCCCAGGGGCATGGGATCGAGTGCCATACTGGGCTCTGTGCTGGGCAATGAGCCTGCTTAAGATTCTCTCTCTCTGACCCTCTGCCCCTCTTCCCTGCTTTGCTCTCTCTCTCTGTCTAAAATTAAAACAAATAAAAATTTTAAAGTGAATTTTAGTGATGCTGCTGCTCTCTACCCGGGTTTCTGTACACCAGTTACCATGGTAAGCACCTTATATTTCATCATCCTGTTCCATCAGCCCCTCCTGAGGTGTTGTCGCAATTTTACCCCCAGAAGATACGCACTTAGGGTCTACTGAGGTGGGATTGGAAGCCGGGACCGGAAGGGCCGTGCTTTCTGCTCTGATAAAGCCTGGGGGTTGGCTGCATTCCGTGGCTTCGTGAGGGGTGTCCGCTGTGACCACTCTTCCCCGGGATGTGGTGTGCACTCCTGAGGGTCCTGGCATCACTTTGGCTTCGTGGTCCCACAGGAGTCACCTTGAGCCCTGCCTGCCTGTAGCATCGCATAGGGCCTGTGGGGTACCCTCAGACCTCCTCTCGGCTTCATAATCCACAAATGGAAAAGTGGCACTTAGAACGAATTTATTCAGGTGGGAACTGTGTAAGACATGGAAATAAGGCTTTTGAGCTGCTGCACATAAACTGGAGTGTAAATGAAAAGCTTTTTATTTGGTTTCTGAGCCAGACTTTGAGAAGCCAGTGGGCCGTGTGGTCTGGAAGTGCACGTTATGGGCAGTGGGTCGGAACAGGGGCCACTTTGACCGGCGAGGAGGGAGAATCGCTGTTGCACAGCTGGAACGGCCAAGAGGCCAGGACGTCAATAAACACAGTCGGGACACAGAAAGTCTTTTCCGAAAAGATGGGAGGCGGGGGAGAAGAGGAAAGGCCGTGCCTCACTCCCGGCGTATTTGAGAAGGAAAATGCTTGAGGTAACCCATGTTGGCAGCTTTTATAGCTTCCTCCCAGTAATGTGCCGGGCAGACCCTGAACAGGCTGGTGTTTTATTTTCATGTAACGAAGCCGAGTGGACCAGGGGCAGCTCTCCAGCAGTGGCTCGCCTGGGGCTTTGCCGGTGGAGCGAGGCAGGAGTGCTGGGTCCGGCTCCCTGACACCGCCCTCCTGCCTGCTGGGTGAGCCCCAGGGAGGGTGGGGGGCTGGATTCCCAGCCTCCCCTTCACGCTCACTCCTTTGGCTTGTCGTGGTCCTTCAATGGGAGGTCCTCTAGGGTCAGTGCCAAAGAGGGAGGCGGCGGGTGGGGTGGGAAGGCAGCCATTCTGGGAAGAGAGGCACGGGTCTACACTGTCAAAAGCGTTGCTGCTTGGGAACTGCATAGGAACCATAGCACAGGGAACCCACAGAACAGTCTTTGTGCCTTTGGTTGCCACTTGCCAAGGCACTTTCCATGACTAGATTTAACCTGCATTTATAATCTCTTCTCTTTGGTAGTAAGTACCTATGTGTGTGAGGTATATTTGGACATTGGATTACGTGTGTGGTTAAAAATATGTATCTTTCACATTGGTGACCCGCATGGGCGTGTTTTTTGAGAGCCAGGGGCTAGGGGAAACGCCCAATTAGCTGCTCTGAGATCCTCGGAACTCAGAAAACTCTGAGGTGCAGGTACAATCTGCTGTTTTATGTTCTTGTTATAGACCCCTTCCTGTATTCTTCCACTTGATTATATGGAAACCAGATGTGTATCTTAAAATTTTTAGGAAGATCTTTTATCCTAGGAACTTCAGGTTTGTTTTTTAACCCATATTAATTTTGGAAAAATTAGAAAATAGCAAAAGTAAGTAGATAAAAGTCCTGTGCATTCCCGTCATTCAGGGTGATTGCTGTTGCTGTTTGCGTGTTGATGCTCTTCTAGACTCTATCCTGATGAGTATGTATTAATGTAGAATAAAATCTAATAAGTGATGATGGCTTAACATTTCAATGTTACTCTTTGCCCGCACTTTACATGTGTAGACTAATTTAATCCTCAATAATCCAGTTGGTTTTTATTATTAAACCCATTGTACAGATGAGAAAGTTGAGGCTCACAATGATTAGGTACCTTAAGATTACATAGGTAAGTAGCCATGCTGGGACCTGAACCCCGGCAACCTGGTTCCATGGCCTATGCTCTTAGCTACACATTACACTGACTTGCAAAAGAAAAGGATATGGGTGCCTGGCAGGCTCATCACTTGAGCACGTGAGTCTTGATCTTGGGTTGTAAGTTCCAGCCCCATGTTGGGTACAGACATTACGTAAAAATAAATTCTTAAAAAAAAAAAAAAGAAAAAACTATTCATATCAATTTATAACTTGGTTTTTTTCACTTAATATATTATGAACCCCTTTGGATGCCAGTAACTTTACATTCAGAGCATCGTTCCAAATGGGTAAACTGTGATGGATACATCGCAAAAATGGAATGCTATTTTCTTGTGTGGCCATTTTGAGTAATAGTAATTATTACTGTATTTAAAAATAGCAGACATCAGGCCTCCTGGATGGTTCAGTCAGTTGAGCGTCTGACTCTTTATTTTGGCTCAGATCATGATCTCACCATTTGTGAGTTTGAGCCCCGTGTTAGGCTCTTTGCTGACTCTGTGGAGCCTGATTGGGATTCTCGCTCTTTCTCTCTCTCTCTCTCTCTGCCCCTCCCCACCGTTTGCATGCCCTCTCTCTCACCCTCTCTCAAGATAAATAAATAAACATAAAAAAATAGCTAACTTCAAGGCTCTGCCTCATGCTGTGCTAAGAGCCTTGTGCGTATTCTCTAATTTAATCCTCATAGTAACTAGGGTTTCTTACAGGGAACAAGTTTTGAAGGATCAGGTGTAGATTTTCCATGGTGTATCTCATTTCCGTTAAGCCTCAAATTTAGATTTTTTTTTTTTTAAAGTAGGCTCCATGCCCAACCTGGGGCTCGAACTTAAAACCATGAGATGAAGAGTTGCACACTCCAGTGAGTGAGCCAGTCAGGCGCCCCTGAAATTTAGATTTTTGACTTTATCTTCAAATAAGGTTAAATATACAGTAATAATATTTTTGTGTGTTAATTTTAAAAACAACTTGTTATTTTGAAATAGTGTGACTCAGAGGGAGTTGCAAAAATAGTACAGAGAATTTTTGTGTATCCTTCACCCTGCTTCCCCCAATGATAATTATCTTCCATAACTGTAGTACACTGTCAAAACCAGGAAAGTTTTTGTTCTCTGTTATTCACTTTCTCTGTTATTAAAGTTAAATTGTTTAAAAAAAATAAACACAAAATACGTCACACTTGATAATCTAGTTTGGTAGTTCTTTGTTGTTAAACATATAGGAGTCTCTAAGGGGAGAAGGCTGGGGCCTCTCTCCTGCCTCAGAGACATGAACAGTGTTATTAGCTTCATTCAACAGGTAAGGGATAGGGGTTAGAGAGGGTAAGTCCCTTGCACAAAGTCGCACAGCTTTAGTGCGCTTCAGAGCTGGGACTTAACCTTTCTGACCCTAAGATCCACTCTTGAGCCCCCACTCTCCCCAGCATCTTTTCTGGTTTGCTGCTGTTCAGGGCAAGGCTCTGAACATAAGTAGGTGTGTTTACAGCATCCATGCATGCGTATGCACACATACAGGTATTTCCCCGCTCTCCAGAGTTCCTTCTCTGAGACTAGAGAATGCCAGAGCTACAGAGGACCTCGAGTTGGGCATTTAGCCCAACGCCTCATTTAGTGGAGAGCAGTCACACCAGCTCGGGGGACCATGTCCTGCAGGCCACCTTCTCCCATAAACATGGTCATTTTTTCCGTTACCTTTGCGACTCTCCTCCAGTTGCTCGTTTCCACATTTGCTGACTTCCAGCTGCCTGGCTGTTGGGTTTGCTCAGTTCCCTCCTGGAGGTGCTTGGGAAGCCCAAGCAGTGATGGGCTGAGCTGAGCCTCCTGAACTTCTCCACCCTCCTTCTCTTCTCCCATCTGCACGCCCAGGGCCTCTCAGCCAGTGCCTAGGACTGTAGCGAAGAGCAAAGGCCATGTGCATAGGGAAGATGCAGGAAATAAGATTTCTATAAAGTCCTGTCCATAGGAAAAGATACTTTTACCCCCATCTGAGTCCGTCCTCCTCTTTTACTGCCTTCTTTTCCAAACTTTATTTATTTATTTATTTATTTATTTATTTATTTATTTATTAAAAAAATTTTTTTCCAACGTTTATTTATTTTTGGGACAGAGAGAGACAGAGCATGAACGGGGGAGGGGCAGAGGGAGAGGGAGACACAGAATCGGAAAGAGGCTCCAGGCTCTGAGCCATCAGCCCAGAGCCTGACGCAGGGCTCGAACTCCCGACCGCGAGATCGTGACCTGGCTGAAGTCGGACGCTTAACCGACTGCGCCACCCAGGCGCCCCTATTTATTTATTTATTTATAAACGTTTATTCATTTTTGAGAGCGTGAGCGGGGAAGGAGCAGAGGGGCAGAGAGAGATGGGGACAGAGGATCCGAAACAGGCTCTGTGCTGACAGCAGAGAGCCTGATGTGAGACTCAAACTCACGAACCGCGAGATCGTGACCTGAGCCAGAGTCGGATGCTTAACTGAGCCACCCTGGAGCCCCCGTGCAACCTTCATTTAGAACTTGAGCTGTCAGCCCAGTCCACTTTGGCAACCCAGGAAGCAGGTAAAGCCCATCCCCTTGCCTTCCCAACCACAGCCATGGCCTGGCACTTCAGCAAAGGTGATGTGTGGAGCTTATCATTCCTGTTTAAGAAATCAGGGACCTGTCTAGTTGATCCCTGAAGTAACTCTGGCCAAATTTTTGTTGGATTTTATGCGTAGAGCCATGGGAGTGCAGACCAGGATTGTTCCAGACACCACTTCAGAAATCCCAGGTGTGTGCCTTCCATAATGTTGCATGGATCTCCTGAGCAGTTGGGACCAAGCCCTTATTTGCTGAAGCTTCTGGCCACTGGTGGAGAGGTGATCCCGGGCCCAGGGCTGCCCCTGGTGGGGGCCAGGATGGGATGGGAGGCGATGAATTCAGTGGAGCACTGTCTGAAACTGTTATGAGAGATGGTCTTCAAGTTAAGCATGGCTTGCTGAGTGGCGTCGCCACCCTAATCTCATTACCTGCTGGGTCCTGTCCTCTGCCGTCCTCACAGGCAAGCAGAGAGAGACTGTATTTTCTCAACGGAAGCCCCTCAGCCTGAGAGGAGGAAACTAAGAGGGGATTAACTTGCCTCACTCTTGGACCTTCCCAAAGCTCAGCCTGCAGTTGAGACCTCTGGTATGCAGGAATGAATAGCTTCCCTCCCTAAACACGGGGAGGGGGAGCTACCGAGAGAACATTCCAGGCCAACAGGTGCCTGCCAGTGGAGGAGGTCTTTCTGAAGGGTTGCTAAAAGATGGAAATATCAGTACTTCAGTTGCCCTAGTTTTTAAAGTAGATTCTACTATTGTAATATTCATTCATTCTTCCAAATTTGTACCATGCAAAGTACAGTACAAACGCAAATAAGACAGTCTCTGTCTTAAGGGATGAGCCAGCAGCAGCAGCAGCCCCTGGGAACCTGTTAGAAATGCAGAATCTGGGCCGCCTGGGTCGCTCAGTGAGTTAAGCCCCGGACTCTTGATTTCTGTTCAGGTCATGATCTCCTTGTTCAGGAGTTCAAGCCCCGCACCCAGCTGCAAACTGACAGTGCAGAGCCTGCTTGGGATTCTCTTTCTCCCTTTCTCTCTGTCCATCCCCTGCTATTTCTTTCTTTCTTTCTTTCTCTCTCTCTCTCTCTCTCTCTCTCTCAAAACTAAATAAATTAATTAAAAAAAAGAAAAGAAATGCAGAATCCCAGGGCCCTTCCCAATTATTGAATTAGAGCTTGCATTGTCTCCAGGTCCCCTGGCGTCTCACATGCCTCTTAGAATTCACATGTTCGGCACCTCCTTCATTCCTCCACCTGTGACATAAATCACTTGTTGATCAAATGAGTTTTCTACTGACTGTATATTTGAGTTGGCTCATGTGATGAAATCTCCTTGTCATCCCTGTTGGAGTAGGAGAGAACTCACTAAGAAATAATTTCAGTGCAGTGTGATAAGTCTGCTAGGTGAGGTATAGGCTATGGGTTACGAAACTTTTTCTTTATTTTGATAAAATTTTTGTTGCATACTGTGTGCGTGGGGCTCTGCTAGCAGAGGGTGTAATGTAAGGTCAGTAAACAGACCCCATGGGTTGGGGGAGGGGTGGATGATAAGCAGGATAGAAACATGCAAACAGGGTAACTACCCATGGTGATAAAATGCTTTGCAGGGAAGAAACAGGGTGATAGGAGAGAGTGATGGTACATAGGGCATTCAGGGAGTTGAGGAACACATGAATACTCCCAGACAGCACGTGAAAGGCACTTGATAAGGTTATTATTCTTCATACTGGGGTGTACATTTTATCTGTTAACGCAGATAGGTTTTTAAATTTTTTTTTTAACGTTTTATTTATTTTTGAGACAGAGAGAGACAGAGCATGAACAGGGGAGGGGCAGAGAGGGAGGGAGACACAGAATCGGAAGCAGTCTCCAGGCTCTCAGCCCTCAGCCCAGAGCCCGACACGGGGCTCGAACTCACGGACCGCGAGATCGTGACCTGAGCCGAAGTCGGACGCTCAACCGACTGAGCCACCCAGGTGCCCCGATAGGTTTTTAATTTGCAGCAGCGCATACTAAATTTCTGCCCATAAACACAACTTCTCTTTTCTTGGCATGTGTGGGTGCAGCCTAACACTTGTCTGGGCTTTCTAGCCTCTCATCACAAAGTCTACTTCTGCTGTCTTCTCTGCCTAAAACAAGATTCTAAACTGAGCACACAGGACTTCGGAGCCTTCCGGTGCTTGTCCAGTCCCCGTAGTCAGCTCTGATGCCTGCGTCAGCCCAGCTCTGTGCTTTGGAGGAAGAACTTCTTTTCCTTTGCTTACATCCCCTTTCTGTCTTCCCTTGGAATCCGAATCCCATGCTTCCTTTTGAGTTGGAAACACATCCGACTGGACATCTTTATAGCTACACATGATCACACCAGTGCCTGTGAGTCTCTCTCTTCCCTGATCTCCTACTTACCTGATGAGTGCTTGATCTGTGCCAGGCCTTGCACTCACTGCGTGGCAGAAGTCCATGGGGGAATGGATGTGCTCCCCGCCCCTGGAGTGTGGGCACGTCGACTAAGCCTCTATTTACTGCATCAAATACAACACAGGAAAATTCCCTGGGAACCTATGCTGGGAAGGGGCCAGGTGCCTGGTACCTTGAGAGTCTCCAGTGAGGGGATCTGGCCTCAATGGGAAGGTGTTCCTGGGGAGATCGAGGTCAAGATGCTGAACAGACCTGAACTCAGCACAAAAGGGCAGATGAACAGCATATGCAAAGGCAAGGTGTTGAGACAACCTGGGAAGGAGAGAGGTGAAAGTCTCCTGGGAACATGGGGGATCCCTGCACCCCCTCTCCATGACTTAAGGCTTCCCATGTAGCCCTGACTGCTTCCCCCCGCTCTAGCCTCTGTGGTCAAATTCAACGGTCATTCTCAAACCTCGTCTTACTTGACCCACCAGCAGCATTTGGCACAATCAGTCATTCCTTTGTCCTTGAAACGTTTTTTTTGCTTGGCTCCCTGGACACTATGCTTTCCCGGTGGTCTTCCTGCCTACCTAGCAACTCCTTCTCAGACTCCCTTCTTGTCCTTGTCCTTGTCCTTGTCCTTGTCCTTGTCCTTGTTCTTGTTCTTGTTCTTCCTTCTGGCCTTCCCTGCTGAGGTATTCCAAACTTTTGTCTTCGAATCTCTTCTCTCTTCCTCACACTAGCTGGAATACCAGCTAGATCCTAGTTTAGATACCGTCTCCAAGTTTATCCTTTCCAGCTCTGACCTGTCTCCTGTCAGGCTCACATACCCATCTACCTGCTCAACATTCCTACTCAAATATCAATATCAAAACTCAAGGCCCAAGTCAAATTTGCCTGCTTCTCCCCCAACCACATTTGTTCTTCTCAGTCTTCCCCCACCCCAGTAAATAGTTATTCAAGCCACAGTGTATTCAAGCCACAAACCTTGGAACCATCCTTGACCCCTCGCCTCCACTTTACTTCCATTCAGTGCTTCAGCAAATCCTGTCTACTTGGCCTTCAGTGTGTATCTGTAATCTTTGCACTTCTCACCACCTCCATTGCTACCCTTGGTCTAAACCACCTCTGTTTCTTGGCTAGACCATTGGGATCAACTCCTTCTAATTGTGCTTCTACTATGACCCTGCCATTCTCAGCATGGCAGCCAGAATGGTCCTTGTAAACTATAATCAGGTCATGCCATGCTCTGCTCAAAATCCTTCAAAAGCTGTACCATGTCACTGGAATAAAAGCCAAAGCCTTCACAGCGACCCATTTCCTCCTTCCCTTACACACTGTTCCAATGTATATAAGGTGTATTCTCTTCCATGCATTCTTAGAAAATGTACATAGTTAACTTATGTGCAAGTTTCTGAAACTTTTAAGTATATAATTATATTTTAATATGTGAGTGGTATTGTTATAGATGTCATTCAGATTCTTTTTTCACCCAGCTCAGTATTTTTAATCTCATCTTGTTGCTAGTGTATGATAATGTAACCAGCTACACACACAAGATAAAAAATTAATTTGATGCCATAATTGAATTAAAAAGGAGAAATGAAAGGAAATTAGTGTATAATAAAAGATGTAATTTGATATGTAAATGCACAGGCACAGATATACTAGAAGACATAATGAAATACATGCTTTTAAGGAAAAACTCTGGCTTTCAGAGAAGGAAAGATTTAACTACTGTTGTTGAAGTTTCTATAAAGCTTTTGGTATTTTGAAGGAAGAGCTAAATAGATACTATGTGATAAACAGTTTCCGCAGGTGAATGTTTGGCAAGACATTTGTAAGTCCTGCAGGGCCTGGTGTATGTGTGTATTTCCTGCACCTTGTGGGATCTCTAGTGTTCCCACCCTATTCTCAGTCACTGCCACATACAGAAGTGCCCCCACAGGTGTCTAACATGCCTCCTGGAGATGGATCACAGACCTTAATCTAAAGCCATGTTAACACGGTAACATTTCTAGAAGAAAGCATAGGGGAAGATTCTTTGTGACCTTTGCTTCAGCAAAAAATTCTTAGATGCAACACCTAAAGATGAGCTCTAAAAATCAGAAATGGATAAATTGGGCTTCACCAAAACTAAAAACTTTTGCTCTTCAAAAGTCACTGTTAAGAGAATGAGAAGATAACCCACAGAGTAGGAGAAAATATTTGCAAAGCACATTTGTTTTTTTTAAGTTTATTTATTTATTTGGAGAGAGACAGAGACTGCACAAATGGGGGAGGGGCAGAGAGAGAGTAGACAGAGAATTCCAAGCAGGCTCCGTGCTGCCAGCACAGAGCCCGACGCAGGGCTTGAACCCATGAAACCGCAAGATCGTGACCTGAGTGAAACAAAGAGTCGGATGCTTAACTAACAGCCACCCAGGCGCCCTCCCTTATAGTCTTCTTAGCCTTTTTTTCTCTAGCTTATCTTATTGTAAGAATTATAGTATATAATTCATATAGCATACAAAATATTTATTTGACTGTTTCTGTTATCAGTAAGGCTTCTGGTCAACCGTAGGCTATTTGTAATTAAGCTTTTGGGGAGTCAAATGTTACATACAGATTTTTGACTGTGAGAGGGTAGGCACCCCAACCCCTGCATTGCTCAAGGGTCAACTGTAGTCAAAACTAGTAAAACCCAGAAGCAACACAAATGTCTATTTACAGGGATAAACAAATTGTAACATATCCAAAATTCCCTCTGAGAGAGGGAATCTAAAGTCTAAATTTCTGCACTTCATGTTCAAGCCCTTCAATATCAATTTTCTTTCCACATTCTCTCCTGACAGGTCCCTCCTGGATGCCCTCTATGTCAAGTCTTCTAAGTTTTCTGAATACTCTAGCTGATTTTATAAGTGAAGCTTTGCAACTACAGTTGTTACACCTTGGCTGGCCTATCCTTTATTTGGGTAGTTTTTCTTTTACATTTCTTTTTTAGATGATTTATATATGTGTGTGTGTAATCTCTCTGCCCAGCATGGGACTTGAACTCATGACCCCAAGATCAAGAGTCACATACTCTACTGACTGAGCCAGCTAGGTGCCCCTATTTTGGCTTTCTTATCCTGTCACACCCCTTCTGAAGGCACCCCCATATCCTCCAGAGTTAGATGCTCCTTTACGTAAACCTAGCGGAGCACCTAAATATGATACAGAATTCATTTATGAGTATGTGTGCCCGCTGAATGGTCAGTTCCTCAAGGGCAGGAACTAAGACTTGGCCTTTTGTTTTTTTCATCCTTTGCACTTCATATAGAGCTTGGTAGACCACAAGTATTTGAAGGAATAAATGAATGAATGAGTGAAAGAGTGAATTGGTATTCAGTTACATGTTTTATTATTGACAATCATAATCTCTGCAGCTGGGATGGTTGTATGTGTGAGTTGGATCTTCTTTTTAACTGAAGATAAACTCCGTATCAGCAACAAAACCCAAAGTTGTCACCCTAATCATCTCATAGGTCACCGGGACACATACTGTCAACTAAAGATTCTTATAATGTACATAACTATTGCAACACTAAAAATAACAATAACCCAAATGTTCTTGAACAAGGAACTGATTAAATAAATCTCAGTTCATATAATGCAGTTCTTTGTGTTGGGTAAAAAGACTCATCTAGTTCTGTACAAAGTAATGTGGAGATACGTACATAAATATAATTTTGAATAAAAAGTTTCCAAACGATAGAATAGGATCCTGATTTTGAGAAGGAAAACTGTGTATGTATATAGATCTGTGTATATTCTATGTTAGTTTGTTCTTAGGAGAATCTGGAAAAGTATTCACTCAGGGAATTGGGACATGATGGGAAAATTTCTTTTTTTAACTTTATATGCTTCAGTAGTAGTTGAATTTGTTATGATGTTATGAACACGTAACAAATTCTTTTCTTTTAATAATGAAAAAACTCACACAGATTAAAAATATATCCCTGACCAGTAAGACTTACTGTTATTTATTTCACATACCTCCAAACCTTAATTCTTAGATTTTTAGCATTGTAGATTTATATAGCATCTTCCTCAATTGCAAGCTGTTTAAACTTATAATCTTTTTTTTAAGTTTATTTATTTATTTATTTATTTATTTATTTATTGAGAGAGAGAGAGAGAGAGAGAGAGAGAGAGAGAATCCCAATCAGGCCCCGGGCTGTCAGCACAGACCCTGACATAGGGCTGGAACTCACAAACCATGGGATCATGACCTGAGCTGAAATCAAGAGTTGGACCCTTAACCGAGTAAGCCACCCAGGTGCTTCTTATGATATTATTTTCACCTTGAGATATCTTTTTGGGGAGCTGGCATGAGGAGGGAACCCCAGTGCAAGAAGGGTGGACGCTGTGTCCGGTCGGAGTGTGGATTGCAGTTTCATTCTCCTACTCTTAGCCTGGTGTGCTCTTCAGTAAAGTTCAGCTGCTACCTGACCAAACTAGAATGCTCGAATTCCTTTGGTTGGGTAAGCGCGTGGGCTTTGCAGTCACAGACCTGTTTTTGACCTCTGGTTTGCTACCTATTAGCCGTGTGACCTTGGTCAGGAGTCTTAAGAGCTTCGACGTAGCTTTCCTCATCTGCAGCATCAGGATGCCGGTGGCGTGTGTGTCCTAGTGTGGTGGTGAGGCTTGGGTGTGAAGTGTCGGAAATGAACGTGGAACTTGATGGTTTGTGTTAGTTACTCCAGTAAATGTGGTGAAGGAATACCCAGCGCCTGAGAGACACGAGGCCACATAAAAGGAAATCAAATGAGGGAAAGGACAACAATGTTTAGTGTGGGTTGAAGATACAACTCAATTTCCCAGTTCCTCTTCCCTGCTCCCTTTAAAAAAGTTAAGCCTGCTTTGCTGAGTGCTGGCAGGTGCATCACTGCTAGCTCAGTAGGAGCTGTAGGAAGGCCCAGAGCAAACGCTCTGCAGTGTGAACAGGGAAGAGAGACTTGCATGGACTGGTGAAGAGCATTTATAGGCCAAGACGCTTGGAAACCCTGTCTGCAGTGCTGCAGCGACCCGGGAAGCCAGGCCCTCTCCTCTGTACTCAGAGGGCATTGGTGGTGTGACCAGTACGCTAGCCCTGGGGCTGAGAGCTCCACGAGTTCCCAGGCAGAGTCAAGCTTTCCAGTGGGCTTCTTGTGCCCAGAACATCTCTGTGACTGAACACACTTCTGAGAAACGGTCCCGACCTGCTCTGTCGGCCTGGCAGAGCCATCCTGGCCCGCATCTTACCGTGGGGAGAGAGGAGATAAGTAAGGAGAGGCAGCTGATGTGCCATTAATGTGGTAATGCCCGGAGTACTTCTTAGCTGTGGTGGCATGGTGTCCTTGGGTCTCTGGGGACAGCTGGCAGGTGGAAGTAGAGGGCACTTCTCACACGACCTTCACAACTGTGTGAGGCGGGGGTGTGTGGCCCCGTGAATGCAGTCGGGTCCGCTAAAGTGTTGGCTTACGTAGGACCCTCTTAAGAGCAGTGTTTCGTTTGTTCTACGTCGTGTTTGCAAAAGCGATCATAGTAACAGCTAATATTTATGTGATGCTCCCCACGTGCCAGGAACTATGCTAACGGTATGTGTATTTTATGCATATAATTGATACACAAATACCTAGAAAGTTACATAACAAATTACATATGAAAATGTGTATATATCTTTTATTCCTCACACTTTGCTCTATGAAATAGGCACTAATATTTCTTGTTGTGTTAGCGTTTTTTCAGATGGGGACATGAGGCGTGAAGAGGTTTAGTAAGTTGTTGAAGGTCACATGCAGGTATATGGCAGAACTGGGACTCAAAACACAGCTGCTCTGGTTCCAGACCCCAAGCTCCCATTAATACTACATTGCATCTCAATTTGTTTGAGCCAGTATTTCGAAACTGGAATGTTTTATGTCAAAATCTGGAGAGCTGACTTTTTTTAAAAAATTATTTTTAATGTTTATTTATCTAGAGAGCATGCACATGCACACACACACACGCAAGAGAGAGTGGGGGAGGGACAGAGAGAGGGGGCACAATCTGAAGCAGGCCCCAGGGTCTGAGTTGTCAGCACAGAGCCCAACACGGGGCTCAAACTCACTAGCCATGAGATCATGACCTGAGCCAGACTTGGACGTTCAACCGACTGAGCCACTAAGGTGCCCCTGGAGAACTGACTTCTGTTGACATATCAGAAGAACTGGGGACACGGGTCTGTGTCCCCTTGTAGTAGCAATTGGCTGGTACCCAGTCAAGCCTGCCCCTTAAGTGGTCTCTGCGTTACCCCTGTCCCCACCTGCCCGTCTCACGTCCAACTCTGAGTCCTACTCTCTCCACAGAGCTCCCATACTTATTTATATTTGCAGACGTTTCCATTTTCAACCCCTGGGTTAAGGTTGTATAGTATTCACAGATAGTGGTATTGATAAACATGTCAGGCACTTTTCCTCTGAAATAGGGACTCTTTTCATCTCCATTTTCTGTGTAAGGTCCTTACAGCAACGGAGAGGGCAAATACTCACATGAAGTAATGCAGACAGGGTTTGAGCTTTGCCTCTACCCAGAGTCTGTGCTTTGGTGACTGTATTACACCTCCTCCCCTTCAGGTCTGGGGGTTTCCTCCCACCCAGTTAGAGATTCTGTGGGAAAGCTGATAATTAGAGCAGAAGAAATTACGGTACTGTAAGAACCAAGGGTGAAAAAGTCAACCTAATAGCCCATGTCTGTTTTTGCCTGTACACAGAGTGGACAGTTCTTGAGCATAATCATTTTTCTACAACTATTTGTTGACTGGAAAATAGACCAGCAAGAGTTTTTGTTTGTTTTGTTAGTTTTTTTTTTTAAGTTTATTTATTTTGAGAGAGAGAGAGGCAGAGAGAGGAGAGAGAGGCAGAGAGAGGAGAGAGAGAGAATCCTAAGCAGTCTCCACAGTGTCCGCATAGAGCCTGATGTGGGGTCAAACTCATGAACCATGAGATCATGACTTGAGCAGAAGTCGAGTCAGACACTTAACCAACGGAGCCACCCAGGCGTCCCTTGTTGTTGTTGTTGTTGTTGTTGTTGTTGTTTAAAAAAGCTGTACATCTATGTGGGATTGAACTCATAACCCCAAGATCAAGATCAAGAGTCCCATGCTACTGAGCCAGCCAGGTGCCCCAGAAGGAGTTATCCTTGAAGAGAGAAGAGAAATCTGAGAACATTTCAAAAAATGAATTGGTACCTAGTATGTGTTTAAAAAATTTTTAATTTACTGAATTTGCCTCTTCCCCCTGATTATTGGACGAAAGGGCCTTTTTCTAGCCAGTATCTCTAAGGATTTTTTTTTTTTTAAATGATACAATCCTGGCTCATTTCTCAGGCAAGTTTATTTTAAAGTTCCCAGGATTCTCTTTAAGTGGTTTGAGATTTGGAGCTAGTGATAGCAAGCACAGCTGAAAAATGAGGTTTCGGCCTGGTGATTGTCTAACCAGGTGGGTTGGGGTCCTTGAACTTTAAGAAGCTTTTGTATTTCCAGCTGTGCCAGGGGGATTAGTGGCTTAGTCCCACCTCATGGGAGCAAGTTTTATTGTTACCTCTTATAAGGCTGAAACCATAATGCCATGGTTTTTTACACAGCGCCATCTGCCACAGGATCTCACCGTGCTTACTTAGAGGTCCCCCCCCCCCGCCCCCGCCCAGTCCCTCCCTCCAAATAAGTTCAGATCTGGAAAAGCGAATGCACTTTGGATGTAGCAACAGATGTGCGTGGTAATACGTTAAAATGCAATTGGTTGGTTGTCCATCAGTTGTGTGGTCATTGAACATCTGATACAGGCCAGGCAGTGTGCTAGAATGTGTGCAGTGTCAAGGAAGAGAATCGAAATGTGGTTCCTGTCCTAAGGGACCTGGCTGGTCAAAGTAGACAGAAAGCACGCAAAAAGTACAACAGCCACAGGAAGTAAAAGAAGTTAGTAAGAATAAGTAGAAGAGAGAACATGCAGGCGTGAGTCATTTCCAAAGGCAGGCTGCAGATGTGGAGTAGCAGGGTGTGAATTCTCTTTGGTAAGGTCCCTCTTTGAGCAGCAGCAGAGCCCAGAAGGAATGTGCTTGCAGCCGCACAGTGAGAGGGGCGCTTCGAGGGGGAACAAAGCTGCTTGTGTAAGCGCCAGGGGGAGTGCTGTCTCTTCAGCGGGGTCCGGAAATTCATTCTGTAACAAAGAACTGTAATTCCGAGTCAATGACACCTTCTCAGTCCTCACAGACTATGCCCAAAATTATAGAGGAGGCATGGCGAGCTAGTTCCGTTCAGCCCGAACTGGATAGCCGTATACTTTGCTCAAATGCCTGGGATCTGGTGGAGATGGGCCGGCAGCCAGGAGATACAGCAAGTCGATACAGGACTGGGAGAGCTCTGATGCTGGAGCAGATAATGAGGAAGGGCCAGGGTTTGAAAGCATGACCTCTTAGTCTTCCTGTGTAATGAACGGAACATAATGGAGGGCTGAGATCTGAGACCGTAGCGCACCTGTGTCTGTGCCCAGCCGGGCTGCATCTTTGCATACCTTGAGTATGCTCTGTGGGAACTTCACAGCCTTCTGGCCACCTTTACGGCTTCGTGAAAAGAGTAGAAGGCAAGAGATCCTCTCTAAAGTAGAGAGGCGTGTGGCTTAATGGGTAAGGACTTGAACTTCAGTGTTAAGACCTAGCTACCCCATTTACTAGCTGTGTGGCCTTGAGCAAGTTGCTGACCCTTTGTGAGCCTCAGAAACAGGAAAAAAAGGGCGCCTGGGTTGCTCAGTCTGTTGCGTGTCTGACTCTTGGTTTCCGCTCAGGTCATGATCCCAGGGTCGTGAGACTGAGTCCCCTGTAGGGTTCTGTGCTGAGCGTGGAGCATGCTTAAGATTCTGTCTTCCTCTGCCCCTCTCCCAGGCTCATGTGCATGCACTCTTTCTCTCAAAAAAAAAAAATGGGAAGAAAAAAGATGATAGTACCTGTAGGGTTATTGTGGAGACTAAAATATAGAGGATAGGAAAGCACTTAATGTGTATGGCACATGTGAGTGCACAGTAAGTCAAATCTTTTATTATTAAAGGAGATGATCGTAAAGAGAAATGTTTTAAATTGCTTTTTCCTTCTGTAAGTTCTGGACCTGGATGAGACAGAGTGGGGATTCTTCTATTCTTCTCCCTTAGTTCTCCACCTCAGTCTTTGAGAAGATAGGTAACTCATGCAATGGATAGGAGGTGGGATGAGGATTTAGAGAAAGGCCCTTGTCTCCATGCCCTCATAACCCAAACTTACTTAAAACTATGAAAGGTCAGCTCTCTGAAGGCGTGGGTGGGACACTGCTGCCCAGGGACCAGAATATGTTATTTCTCACCCCTTAGAGAACCTTAGAAATCGTAGAACAATGCTTCTTAAGCACTAGCATACAAAAGAGTCACCTGTGATTCTGCTTTTCTTTTTTTTTTCTCTTCTTAAATCTTTGTTTATTATTAAGAGAGAAAGAGAGTGAGAGAGAGAGCTTGCACATGTGCAGGCGCACATGTACAAAAGAGCACGGGAGGGGCAGAGACAGGGGAACGGAGGATCTGAAGCAGGTTCTGTGCTGACAGTACAGAGCCCGATGTGGGGCTCAAACTCATGAACTGTGAGATCATGAGTGAGCCACCCACTTGCTCCGAGATTCTGCATTTCTGACCAGTTTCCAAATGATGCTACTGGTTCTCAGACCACATTTTAAATAGCAAAGTCCTGAAAGGCCTTGGGTCCTTGAGTCCTGTGGCATGGTTGAAACCTCTCTAGAATAATTTAGTGAAAATGCTCATCCAGTTCTGCCTGAACACTTCTAAGGATGACAAGCTCTTTCTGTATCCAGATGGCAGATGTGATGAGAATGTGTCTCTTTTACTGAGCTGATAGATCCATGCGTTGATCCTAGTTCATTACTTTGACAGCAGTGGGGGTGGGGATATGACACAGATAATCCCGAGGAGGCTTTTAACCTGGTTTTGGTCTTAGGGAAGAAGTCCATGAATGGGCCTCCACCATACTGATGGGGTCGGGGTGGGGGGGCGCCAACCCCCTGAAAATGTCTATAGAGTTTTGTTTGCATGTACATTTTCCTGGGAAGAGTTTCCATAGCTTTAAATAATTTTTCAAGGGTATCTGTCTATTCTCCCTAGACCATTAAGGACCATTGAATTCTTTTTCATAGAATGTTGTATCCCACACAAATCTATTTGGAAGGCTAGACCCTCCTTAGTCTCTGTATTTCTTGTCTCTTTTTAAATTTGTTTTATAGAATTCTTTGTGTAGCATGGTTTCAGATACGCCGTTAGTCTTGCCAATTTTTCCTAGTTTATCTGGTCCCTCTAAGATTGTGTCCCCCCTGCCCCCGAACCATGTACAAGTTAAACTCCAGGAATCATCTAACCAAGAGTGTGTGACATCTCTCTTTAATTTGACTTGAGACTTCTCATAGTTCTTCCTAAAAGTGCACTTCTTTGGAAACCATAGTGTGCTGGACAGTACTATCGATTTGGAATGCTATGTTGCATACTAAGAAAAAAGAAGAAAATTTAACATTTAAAGGGAATTGTTGGTATATGTAACAAGGCACAGGCCTAGGGGTGGTACTACCTTCAGGTGAGGCTTGATCCAGAGGCTCAGACCACTTTGACCAAACACCCAGTTTCTTGTTCTGTCTTCTCATAGTCAGGTCTCAAGTCTTTTTCACATGTACCATGCTGAGCCCCATCTTCCACCATCCTGAATTCTTTGTATTGGTTTTTGGATCATGTATGCAGCACCTGATATTTATTACTATGAAGTACCTTGTCAGACCATAATCCTGATTGTACCATCTCCCCCTTTGTCTCCGCGTCCAGCTTAGGGTCATCTTCAAATCTGATCAGTGTGCCAGCAAAGTAATGATGTTGAATTAGACAGGGTCAAGGCCAGAGCCACAGCACACACACCCCCCCCCCCCCGCCCCCCGATACTTCTGCCCGGATTGGTGTTACATACCTTTGAATGTGGATGAACATATCTCAAAGTGCATTCTGAAGGACCCTAGTCTATAGGATGGTCCTCAAAAATGGACCCATATTATAATCAAGTGTAGTTGGATATGCTACATATCTGCAATGCTTATATTAGAAATTCTGATGAAAGAAATTGTTAGAACTAGTTTTCCAACAGTATTTGACCATTAAATTCTCCTGCCCCGCCCTGCTATGTGACTCCTAATAGTAATAATCTGTAAACAAATATGCTAGAGAGCACAGTCTGACAAATGCTCATGTAGATGTTCCAGTTATCAGTTACTTGTTTTATCATCTGGCCCAGATTCTTCCATTGTTGACCACAAGGGTAAAATAGATGTTGTAAATGCCTTGCTGAAAACCAGTTGACCTTGCCCATCTATCACCCCTTCAGAAGAGAGACTATTTTCAACTGAACACTGTTTGTCTGGGATGGCTTTCAACCTAAATCTGCCAGGTGAAGCCTGAGTGCCTTGGATGGATGTTTTTTGGGTGTTTTGGTAAAAGCAGAATCCACATGTACTTGAAGGTGCTCAGGGAAACCCAAAGCTGGGGTGGGCAGGGTGGAGGGGGAATCGTTCACAATAATAAGGGTGATTGGAAACAACAATAACAACAACTCGAAGCTACTGAACCTTTACTTTGTGCCAGGGATACCACTCAGTGCTTCTTATATAATACTTCACTCTTTGCTCACAGGAACCCGTACATATGAGTTGGGCGATACCGTTGTCCTCATTTTATGAATGAGGGGCCTAAAGCATCAGGAGCTTGAAGAGTTACTCAAGTGGACACAGCAAAGGAGACATGGAGCTGGGCGTCAAACCCATGTCGGTTTTTTTTTTTTTTTTCCACAATCATGTAGTTCATTAAATGCTGACTTTGATTATGACATGGTATTTCGTGAAGATGAAGACACATTCCTTCCCCTTAAGGGACTGGCACTTTATTTGGGGGAAGGTTTTTGTAGTTTAAGGCATAGAATACTTACTAGGCAAATAGAAGCAAATGCATGAAAATAGAACGCCAGATGCCGCACTGGTGGCCTGCTCAGACCTCCACAGCCGAATCTCTATAGCTTGCTTTTGAAAACCCACTTGCCCATGAATGTCTCCCTCCCATTCTTCCACATTATCTGTTGTCACAAATTCCCTTCTTAGTCTTCATCTTCCCCCTTGTCCCCTTGACCTCCACTTGTCCCCAGGGGAAACCACTAACCTCTTGGCCTCTTTAGTTTTCGGTCTGTGCGAATCCCCAGCTGACATTCACAGCACTTGGAGGTGACCTAGTTTGAATGAAATGCCGGCTTTTCAGTTATATCTTCAATAGGCTGAGTTGGCAGCTTGTCAGCAGGCTTATGTCACCTAATGACTGTGTCAATTCCCTTCTTGTCTGGCTTCCTGTTAGTAAATATCCTCAGGATGCTCTTGGAACCCAGAAGGTGTAGGAGGCCTGGTAAGGGAGCCAAAAAGAAAAGAGGAAAAAGAAAGGGGGAGAAAAGGAGAAAAGACTTGCCCTTCCTTGCAGAAAAAAAAAAAATTACAAATACAAACGAAGTATACCAGAAAAAATAATTCCCTAAAACAGAGGGAGACTGAGGGTGTCTCCCTATGGAACAATTTTTGCTCCAAGGAAGAGCTTGTTTCTTTAATTTTTTTTTTTTGACCTGTTCTGATCTCATTTATCTCCACCTCCTGCCCCCCCCCTCCCCCCCCCCTCCCCCCAGGCTCTTCCTTCCTGTTTGGCACTTTTAAAATGGTATTACTTCTCTTCCACAATAGTGACCTGCTGGGAGTAATAGCAGAGACATTTCCTCTCCTGTGGCTCTAGTTGTCTTTTTAATAACAATCCCCACCCCACCCCCTTTCCCTCTGCTGCTCTTCATAAACATTTTCCTAAGACTTGGTGGAAAAGCTTCAGGTGTGCCCGTTAGGTCTTGCAAAGGTTAGCCATGTTGGCGGCTTGAGCCACCCCCCCACCCCCTTCCACCACCCCCTGCCCACTCTTTCCTGGGGACAGCAGCATCCAGATTTCTGCCCACTGCCCTCCTTTTGAACTGTAGCCTCAGGTTTGGATGGTGCACTCTCAGAGGTTTGGCTCTTATATTTGCGGGTAACAGTGATTCTGTGAGCTCATTCTCTTGGGAGTTGCTTTAGGGATTCTAGGCCCTTTCGGCCCTGTGATGGTGGGTCAAGTATCTCAAACAACAGTGGAGGTGCTTGCCTGTCCAGCCTTGCCTGAGGCCAGACAAGGTCATCTTTGGAGGCCCGGGCAGCCCCATGGTTCTCTCCAAGGACTGCCTCTTCAGAAGGCAAAGTTCATGTTTGCACAAACCACCAGAACAGATGAATTGGATAGAATTCTCCGTATGTCCCTTCTTCTAAAAACATGGATTCATAATCCTGAAGTTTAGTTTCAAATGTTCTACCAAAACACCACTATTTTAGTGAATGTATCTCTCCCAGGGTTGAAAATCCTAAGGTCACAATCCTTCAGCCCTTCCTTCCTTTGGCTAATTAGTTCATTCCTTAATTCATCCATTTGTTTCTTTATTTAATAAAGCATTTGTTGAACACTTCATTGCCAAGTGCTGGGTGAACAAAACAGAAAAGTTCCTGCCTTCGTGATGTTTATGGTGCCGTTGGAGAGACAGACAGTCATGTGCCTGAGCACTGAGAATCCTGCCATGCAGTGAATGGTGGGGTTGCCTGTATGGAGAAGTGATGGGAGACCTGGAGGGGGTTGCCAGGCCTGGCCCACCAGAGGTAGTGACCTGTGAGCCCAGATGGGAAGGATAAGGAGCAGCCGAGTAGAGTGTCCTTGGCAGAAACGAGCTTGCCACTTTCTAGAAACTGAGAGGAAGCCAGGGTGGCTGGAATGAAGAGGGAGGTAGAAAAATGAACTTAGAAGGGTAAGCAAGGCTCGGGTGTTGAAGTCTTAACGTTTTCAAAAAAGCATACAAAATGTGTACCTAACTCCATAGTCTTTAAAACACATACATAGAAACCTGGGATACAGTAAAACTCAGTAAACATTAGCTATTTCAAAGACGTTTTAGGGGTGCCTGGCTGACTCATTCAGTTGAGCCTCCAACTTCGGCTCAGGTCATGACTTCGCGGTTCGTGGGTTTGAGCCCTGCGTCTGGCTTTGTGCTGACAGCTCAGAGCCTAGAGCCTGCTTCGGGTTCTGTGTATCTCTCTCTCTGTGCCCCTCCCCCACTCACCCTCTCTCTGTCTCTCAAAAATGAATAAACATTAAAAAAATGTTTTTTAATTACTATTCCAGGGGTCAGCTGAGTGGCTCAGTCGGTTAAGTGTCCGACTTCTGTTCAGGTCACGATCTCAAGGTTTATGGGTTCAACCCCCACCTCGAGCTCTGTGCTGACAGCTCAGAGCCTGGAACCTGCTTCGGATTCTGTGTCTCCCTCTCTCTCTCTGCCCCTCCCCTGCTCACACTCTGTTATCTCCAGTGTGCAGGCACTATGCTAGGTGTGGGGGAGCTATGCAGGATCAGCCCACTCATTCCCCTGGGGAAGGAACCATCTAGCTGCGGAGTAGGGCTTCGGTAGACACAACTCCACTTTAAAATAGTTCAACCAGAGGAAGGGTCCTTGCCCCAAAGTGGGGCTTCAGAGAGAATATCCTAGAGGAAGTGATGGCTGTATGACTCAAGAAGATAGTAAGAATTAGCCAAGGATAGGCAGGACTTTCCAGGAGGTAGGAAGAGTTAGCAAAGGCCTGGAGGGGGAAACAGTGTGGAAAGTGAGTGGGAACCACAAGCAGTTTGACCAGACCAGGGAGGAATGTGCCACGGGGTGGGGGGGCCGACGCTGTAGAATGAGACAGGGATGGTGTGCCTTCCTGGGGAGTGTGGCGTGGAGTCCATGGGCCACGAGGCCACTGAACGACCTCTGGAAGGGCGTTCTGTGGTTGATTTGGGTTGGGTGGGGTAGTGACGTGCCACAGCAAGGTAGACTCAGGAGGCTGTTGCTCTTGTGTGGGTGAGAGGTATTGAGAGCAAAAGTAGGGCTGTGTAGTGGTTGGTCTAGAGAGGAGGGGGTGGGCGAGAGAGAAATTAGAAGGTGGTATGCAAAGGCTTTGGTGGAAAAGGCTCCATGGGGGACACATCCCAGGAGAGGCGGGCTTTCAGGGATGGTGGGACGCTGAGGACAAAGGTATTATTCAGTGATCTTGGCATTGCCTCTGCCTGCCCCCACACCCGATGTGTCCTGAGTGCTGAGTTTTGTTTAGGGACCAGGACATCCCCATGTGGGCAAACATTTCCTTAAATAGAAACCACGTGGATTTGGGGGCTAACTTCTGGGTTGCTGATGTGTGCTTATGTGTGTGTTTATAAAAAGACAGTGATGTACAAAACTTGAGTCTTTTCAACCCTGGCAGGACCTTCGGGGGGAAGAGTGTCACCATGTCAACTGCTGGGCTTGTGAGAACCTGGGTCCCAGGAGGGAGGAGGGGGATGAGAAAAAGGTATGTGGGCATCTGCCCGTACTCTGTGTATGACCGGTAGGGGACAGTTTCTGTTTGGAGTCTTTTTTGGGAAGGAATAGAACGAGCAAAAAACCACTGCTCAGTCAGATCCATGAAATTGAAATAATTTGCATCCTGCAGATCTTCCGCCCGTGAGGCCTGCTCTGTGTGTCCCACCCTGGTGAGACTCTAAAGCTGATCCTGGAGCTGAAATGACCGGACAGAGTGAGCAGTGTGTATTGTGTGGTTATGATTTAATAAAGCATGTGTTGTTCCCCACTTGGCAACGCGGCCAAGTCGCTCTTCTAGCAGGTGGTGGGTAACTGGACCCAAGCCCCCTGATCGTCGCTCAGGAACTCCCTGGTCCAGCCTTTGATATCAGAACAAGAGGAGAAAACAGTGACATAGGACACTTCCTGTCCCAAAGGGGATGTGATACAGGACACCTGAAACAACAGGCAGAAGGAAAGCTTCCCCAGAGCTGTTTTGGGGGAGCCAGCCACAGCCTGCCCTCCCCAAGTCCTCTAAGACCTGGTCAGCAGCGGGATTGGGCAACAGCTGTCGGACCAGGGTTCAGCTCGATGGGTTATCGTGTGTTCCCGTGTGGGCAGGGCACACACTCGACACTGACCTCCCACCCCCTGCCCTTATGAAGGATATGATCCAGTGATGAAGTTGAATAAGCAGGCAGGCACTAAAAATTATCGTGATGAGGTTTAACATTTTTTTCTAGAGCACAGAGAGGTGTTGTGGGAGCCCAGATGACATGCTCCTGAACTGTCCTGGAAAAGTCAGGGAAGGCTTCCTGGAGGAAGAGGAATCTAGGCTGGGACTTGAAGGATGAATAGGAGTTGGACTATACACAGTTGCACAGGCTCCAAAGGTCTAGGTTGAAAAGAAAGTGGAAATTTAAGCTTAAGAATTTTATCTCCTCTTATCTTATCTTATCTTATCTTATCTTATCTTGTCTTGTCTTGTCTTATCTTATGTTTTTATTTATTTATATTGAGAGAGAAAGAGTGAATGAGTCAGGGAGGGGCAGAGAGAGAGGGAGAGAAAGAGGATCCCAAGCAGTCCTCACACTGTCAGCATGGAGCCTGATGTGTGGGCCTCCATCCAACGAACCTGAGATCGTGACCTGAGCTGAAGTCAGACGCTTAACCGACTGAGCCACCCAGGCGCCGCAGATATTGTGACGTGTCTGTTCTCAAGTACTCCTCCCCTAACGGTGGTGGATTTCTCAAATTCAGGAAATGTAACATTGGTACAATACTCTTTTCTCACAGTCCAGATTAAAGTGGTTCTAACGGTTTTTAATTCAGATCAAGTCCAATCAAGGGCACATTTTGCATTAAGCTGTCATGGGTCTTTGGTGTCCTTTGATCAAGAATGGTTTTCCGGCCTTTCTCCTTCCGGCATGACCTGACACGTTTGAGGAGTCCAGGCCAGTCGCTTTACGGATGAGACAGCTTATTCACTGAAGCGTTAGGAGTGATTGCACACCTCCTGTGTGCCGGGCACCGTGCTGGTGATAGGAAGATACCTTGAGCAAGGTGGGTGTGGCCATCTTCCTTCTGGAGCCCATAGTCTAGTGACAGAGCCTGATGATAAATAAGCAGGCTACACAAAAGTGACACATGCTGTGGGGCACTAAGAAGAGTTCCTGGTTGGACAGAGTCTGCTCTGACAAAACGGAGAAATAAAATAGGCCTGAGATAACAGAGGGGAGAGTGTTCCTTTTGATGGGTGACTGAAGAGGGCCTCTCTCTGAGGTGGTGATATTTAAGATGAGAGCTGAAGGATGAGGAAGTGCCCATGAGGAGGCCTGTGTGGAGTGTTGGTGACAGCATGCCTGGCAGAGGGAACAGCATGTGCAAAGGCCTGGGAGTTGGGAAGTGTTGGGCTTGGCCGAGGAACTGGGAGAAGGGCATTTTGCCTGGGGGACGCGGGGAAGGAGGCATGAGGTGAGTTGCTGCTGTGGGCAGGGGCTGGTGGGGCTTATTTTAGATGCGATGGGAAGTCCCTGGAGAGTTGATAACGGGAGAGTCCTGAAATGAGATGTTCTTTATTTTATTAAGTTTATTTGTTTATTTTTGAGAGAGAGGGAGTGCAAGTTGGGGAGGAGCAGAGAGAGAGGGAGGGAGAGAGGATCCCAAGCAGGCTCCACACTGTCAGTGCAGAGCCTGATGTGGGGCTCCAACCCACCAACCTCCAAGATCATGACCTAAGCTGAAGTCGGACCCTTAACTGACTGAGCCACCCAGGCGCCTCGAGGTGTTCTTTAAAAAGTCCACCAGCTTCTGTCTGAACCACCGCTGAGGGTGGTGCCAGGCTGGAAGGAAATCACTTCCACGAGTTAATGAGGGTATTATACACACAGGGTATTGTTTGTAAGAACTTAGAGGTATCACAAGGGATGATTTAAATGCTTTATTTTTGTAATTGAAATTATACCCGAGTGATTTCTGAGGCATGGACTTGGCCTTTTGGAGAGATTGGTGGGGCCATGTCTTGTTTCCTTATTTGTCGTTGGTTTGTCAGTGATGAGAGCCAATGCTGTTAGGCTCTAGAAACAACGTAGTGGTCCCCTCGCCTCCCAGGCAGCTTGTAATTTGGTCGTGGGCTGGCGTCTCTGGGAAACCTGCCACCCTTGTCTGTGGAGCTCCTGCCTCCCACCTGCTCCCCCCATGCCCCTTCCCAGAGCCCACCCACGTTTGCTCAGTTGACCACCCTGGAACCAAAGCAAACCTTCAGAAGAAGCCCAACGGCAGGCCCAGCAAGGCACCCACCCGTTCTTGGGCAGGCCCAGTGCAGCCACGGCCCTCTGTCAGTGTGCCACATGCCAGGGAGCCACAGGACCCGGCCACCAGCCCAAAGCTTCAGAACCAGAGATGGAGAGAGAAGGATCCCCCTTTGCGGATTATCATCTCAGGGTTTAACAGCACTGAAGTTAAAGTTACCTTTACCGTCAGCTCCAGCTTTATGCTGGTTGCTATGTGTTAATTCACAGACACGCATCAATTTCTCTTCTCATGTGTCCTCCACGAAGTTTGTCCTCAGTTTTGATCTTCTGCATTCATTCTGCCTGTCTTTTCTCTGGGCCGAGAACGGTGCTGGGAGCTGGGGGGGAGGTCACTGAAGAACGAGCATGACTGGAATCTGGGCCTGGCTAGAACAGCTGTGAGGCAGCTCGCTGCAGGCAGGGCAGGGAGGGATCTATCAGCTGCAGAGCCTGCCCCCTGGCCTATCAGAGGCAGACCCCCCACCCCACCCCGCCCCCTGCAGCCACACTTAACTGTAGGAGTCCCGTCTCCAGTCTTGGGTCTTGGAACATTCCATGCTCCCCACCTCGTTAAAGTCTTGGCACCTGCTGTTCCCACTGCTAGAATACGTTTCCCGCCCCCACCCCCTCAACAGCCAACTACTATCCTAAGAAGCCTTCCTTTTCCAGCCACCCTGACTGTATCTGATAAATTTATTACATGCACGCACGGAACTGTTTCCTTCAGAGTACATAGTTCTGTCTTATGTATTTAGTTTTATTTTCAAAGTACTCCCTGCACCCATTGTGGGGCTCGAGCTCATGACCCCGAGAACAAGAGTTTTACGTGCTACCAACAGAGCCAGCCAGGCGCCCCCATAGTTCTGTTTTGAGTAACGCGTGCATATATGTATGTGATTATTTCATTAGTATTTATCTTCCCTACTTGGCTGTAAACTCTGACAGTGGCAGGAACGTGTCTTTGGTTGCTCATCACCTAACCCCACGGTAACCTGTGTTTAAGCGTTTAGGGGTTGGGTTCCCAGAGAACTGCTAGTTCCTGGTACCAGATGGAGGCTTGGGAAGTGTGTGCACGGTGGGTATGTACATGGTGGGCAGCTCCTGAAGGCTACAGGATGGGGCTCTTTCTCCTGCAGGCACAAGCTGAGCTGGTCTGTCGACACATCCTTTGCAGATGTGAAAGAATCCAGTAAGATGGAAATGAGAGAGGGCTGGGCAGGAGAGGATGTTTGCAGATACTAGGCATTTCCTGACCTTCTAAACAGCAAGAACCCAGGACACCTGAACCGGTGGCTCCCCATTTACCTTCAGAACGGGCCACAAGGCACCTCGTTTCACTGATGTCTCTATTCCATCACCTTTTTACCTCTTGGCTACCAGTCTCTATAGTAGGATTTGCTAGAGAGGAGCAAGGGGCGTGCTTCATTTTTCTGCTCTATGCCAAGTCTCAGCCAGGGAGAGGAAGCCCTGTAATCAGATGTTTTCTCTCCTCTGCTCCTTTGTTAGGATACTGCTCTGAAAGAATGTCCCGTTTCATTGAAGAGCTGAGCCAGCCTCAGCACGAGCCCTTTTTTTCAGTTGGATTGTATTTATTCCCAAATGGTGCTGGGCAAATACACTTCTGTGTCCCCACTTCCCTGGGATGTCCTGCCGAACAACATTTTGAATTAATACTTAGAATCTGTGTGGCAGCAGGTGCATAACCCAGGAATTGGGTAGAGATGTGGTCTTTATGATCTGGAAAAAGAGATCATTCTTGAGTACTCCCAAACTGGGCTTCAAGCATGAGTGCCCAACTAGCCCTTCTCCTTGACCGTCCAATGAAAATAAAATATAACAGTGCACAGTCTAGGTCAGACTGAACAGCCTACAAGGACTAGGGCGGTGGAGCTCTCCTGTAGTTGTAGAGTGTACTTCCTTGTTAGCTCTCTAGTCCTCACCACTCCCTTTTGTCCTGAGATTACATTTGACTGCCAGTTTCGAAGGAACAGACTCCTTAGGTGGTCACACATCTTAGTTTCTATTTTGGTTGTTAGATGTTTGGGATGGGGACTATGGCGAACTAGCAAGATTGTGATTATTCCAGAGGACGACTGCTTTTCAGCGGAGATTAGGGACCCTGTGTCACCAAGATAATCTGGGTTTTCAAGAGCAACTCGATAACTGGATTAATGTAAGATTTTCTAATTTTTTAAATATATTTTTTGAATGTTTACTTATTTTTGAAAGAGAGACAGAGCATGAGCAGGGGAGGGGCAAAGAGAGAGGGAGACACAGAATCCAAAGCAGACTCCAGGCTCTGAGCTGAGTCTGACAGGGGCTCAAACGCATGAACTGTGAGATCATGACCTGAGCTGAAGTCAGATGCTTAACGGACTGAGCCACCGAGGTGCCCTGTGGATTTTCTAATTTTTAAATGTTGACCACAAACCCATGATGTGAAATATTCTTTGTGGGTCTCACAAAACTTATCTGGGAGTGACATTTTGCCCAAGAGTTAGCAGTCCCTGGGCCAGTGCAGGGTGAGTCATCAGAAAGGCGCCATTTCTTCAAATGGCAGAATACAAGCAAATGGGTGTAGATGAGAGAAGGATTTAACCCCAAAAAGAGCTTCCAGGAAGCTGCATGGGGTGTTGGAGGGAGATGGGCTTTGGCCCATGGGGTCCCATGCGAGACAGTGTGAATGGCCCAGTCAGTCCACCTCACGGAGTCTCACCTTTCCAAAGCATGAAATGGGAAGATGGCATTTGTTTCTTAGAGCCCATCAAGGTGGCCTTTGTAGTGCTCAGTTGCTGTCACTCCATCAGGCCTCACCTTCAACATGATCAAACAGAACTGGTCATGGCGCTCAGGTGTTCTGATGGTTGTTCAACAGCCCCATGTTCCATCTCACCAGTTTGGGCTCAGCTTTCTTCCTTGACCTGTAGCCATTGTCTGGGTCCTACCCCACATCTGTCTCCTGTCTGTCTTGTATTCCTTCCCTCCTCTTTACCTCCCTTGCCATCATTGCCTTGAGGTACTTATTACCTTTTAGCGGGATGATGGTAACTGTTTCTACACCACTAGTCCTCCTTCCTCCCGAATCACTGGACACATGTCTCCAGCCCACCTTCCTGCGGTGTATCTCTGCTGGGGGCAGTGGTTAGCCCCCCGACCAGTTGGTAGAGGTTCCCATGCCTGGCCCCATCACTTTCTTCATCTTCTCTCTTGCCAGCCCGTCCATGCTCTTCTCCTGATACCCCTGCTTCCCTCCTCTCACCCACTGGCCCCCAGCCCCTTTGGTCTCTTCCAGTTGCTCACGTCTGCCATGTTCTTTCCAGGATCCTGATACTTGGCACGTTGGTCTCCCCTCTCTTCACTCAGCCAACCCTTAAATGTTTGTGCCTCACATGACATTTCTCTAGTCTCCCCCCTTATTTGCCCATTGCACCCTAGACTTCTTGGCTTTTACCCCAGTGGTAATGAATTATTTGTGTATAAATGTGTCCATCTCTAGCTTGCTCATTGGACTGAAGGGCTGGGAAGGCGGCACCACACCTGGCTCTTCTGCGTCTCCTGTTCACTGAATGACTGTAGACTCTTCCTACTTGAACTTCTGCAGAGAAATGGAATGACTGGCTGTTTCATGCACTCACTTTAGAGTCTTTAATTACATGGGGTCTGGCATGGTCTGCCTTGTGTCACTTCTGTCTCTACCCCTATGGGCTGTACCGTGTTGCCATTTTATCTCATTGTGTCTTAATCTCTTCAACTGTAAAGTGGGGCAGATAATAGTACCTATCTGGCAGCATCCCCGTCCTACCTTGTGTTAGCTGTGTTCCCCTTGGCCATGTAACCTCCCTGAGCTTGGGTTTCCCCTTTAGTAAAATGTGGGTGGTGATAGTAATACCCTCATCCCCGTTCATCCCCATTGTCGGGAGGATGAAATGAGGGAACGTGCGTGAAGTGCACTGCCCCATGCCTTGCATAGAGCACTGCTCAGTAAATGATTACTCCTTTTATGATTGTTATTAGTCTAGTGGTTGTTCTGGCACAAATTAGAGAGACCTGTTTCTGGTAATGCTTTTAGGGCCATGTGTGGGGAGAATTAGATGCTCCTGCACTGTTACTTGGGTTGCTGGTGGCAAGGGAGCGTTACATGGAAAGAGCCATGGTCCACTACTTCTCTCTCCTGGCTCTAGCTCTTATTCTCAGGGCCCGTTTTTGACCTTGAACTAAGGTATTAGCAAGATAGCCTGTTTGTTGTGACTGGTGCAGCCTTGGACCATCTTTCACTTCCTGGAGGCAGCTTCCTCGACCATGCCATCAGAGATGCTTCTCCGTCCTCATTCCTTCTCCATCCCACCCCCCCCCCCCCCAGTTTATTTCCATCATAGGATTTTCCCTGACTCATGACATTATGTGTGGTTTGTTTTCTTCCTTCCTAGACTGGAAGTTCCACGAGGTCAGAGACTTTGTATGGTTCTCTTTGGGGAGAGCAGAAAAGAAAACCCTGCAGAGGACCTTGGATATACTTTAAAAGTTGAGGATTTTAATCTGGTGTCAAGTCTGATTTGGAGGTTGGAAACGATCAGAGACAGGAGGGCAGCTCTCTCTCTATCAGTGGAGTTTGACTCTGTCATGAATGGATTCTCTTAATTTCACACGGAACTTTCCATGTGTGTGGCCTGTCCATCTCTAAGGAGAACACAAAGCCTTCTCACCCCACTCTAAGCCGAGGATGTGTTTCTCCTTGGTCAGCTGGTGGCCTCCCAGAGCCCACTGGCCCGGCTGTACCCGGCTTGTCTCCGGATGACCTCGATCATGGTGGGTTCAGAACAGTAGTAGAAATAACAGCAACCAGCATTCATCTGTGGAGCTTTTCCTGTGTGCCAGTAGCTCAGTAAGTGCTCTTAGTGCCCCCGTTTTATGGAGGAAGAAACAAACTGAGGTTCGCAGAACACACGTTATTAGTCTAAAATCATACAAGTAGCAGGGCCAATGTGCAAACCATGCCATCTGTTTTGAAAAGCATCGGCTTCGCTGTTGTGGTGCTGAACCGTGGAAGACTTTACATCACTCAGGTTTGGTTTGAGATCTGTTGCGGGCAGGTAGAGAGAGGGAGAAGGGCAAGGAAACGCTGTAGATTTATCTTGCTAATTTTACCAGGGCTTGAGCTAATATTAAAGTCATTTTGAGCCCTCCACTGACAAAGGCGGAAGAGAGAACCCAGTTCGATATTAAATATTTGCAATGGAAAATTCACAAAGCCTTTCTGAATGGAAGATATTTCCGAGTCATTCCCCTGGGACTAATTCAGCCAGTTGTTCCTTGTGCGGCATGCTTCCTGTGGTTGCTTCACTCTTCTCAGAAATGAACATTCCTGACTTTGAAGTCCTGGGGTTATGCTGGGCTAGCGGCTGAACTCTGCCTCGGTTTCCCTGGCAATGCGTGAATAGAGGGGACAGGGCTGTGTATTGCATTTAATTGTCCGAGTTATAATTCTCTGATATGTGAAAGTTACATTAAGCCCGGCGCCTTGGGTCACGGAGGTAGGATATATCACAATCATAATAACCGTAGTAGCGGATGCTGAGTGAGCATTTGCCGTGTGCCGTACCGAGTGCTCAGCACTTCACATGTCCTCGCTCTTTGAGTCCTAACTACTGCCCCATAGTCAAGGTCCTATTAACCCTCTTTTATAGACTAAGGATCGGCATCACAGAGGTTAAGTTCTGGGCCCCGCTCGCACGAGGCAGAGTCGAGACAAGAAGCCAGGACGGCTTGACTCAGAGCTTCCACGCTGTCACTCACGATGCTGTGTGCCACAGAACTTTGAAGTGGTCAGTGGAGGAGCTAGAGGTCATTCCAGACCCCTGGCTATGGTGGGCCAGAATTGCCAGCACTGAGGGTGGAGGATCTCCATGTCTGCTTTGGCTGCCCTGTCACCTGCTACATTCCTGGTGATCTCGGTCTGCTATACATCCAAGCAGGCGAGGAACCGGGGTGGCTGCTCATTTTCAGTTTGGAGACGCGCACCGTGAGCCCTTCAGGGGAGAAAGCCCTGGAGTGTAGGAAGTAGCAGTGTCCTTTCCTTCCTCACGACCATGTCGCCTGAATTAGCGGGAGCTCCGGTTTCCAAAGAGGTAACCTCCGGGAGGGAAACTCAAGGAGGACAGGGACTTTGTGAATGTTGTTCGGTGCTGTGTTCCCAGGACTCAGAATAGCACCTGGCACGCTGTGAGGTGTGTTACACATTTGCTGAATCTTCACTCCTACCTGGCCCCCTGCTTCTGCTGTTGACCTCTGCTGTATGTCTCCCCTTCAGCTAGAGCTTCTCATGTGCTTTTGTACAAAGTGCTGTTCCGTCTGCATAACGTGGTGTTCCCTACTCTTTGCCTGCTGAATTCCTTCTCCTACTCGGGTCTCAGCTTCAGTGTCACCCCTTTTGATGGGCTTTCCTAGATCTCCATGTAGCCCTGCCCCCACGGCCACAAGGTGTCCCTTTGCTCAACGCTCTCTAACACCCTGTACTCTTCCTTTAAGGTATGTGTCCCGGTCTATACTTATACATAAATGAGTGGAACCGTTCAGTGTCTGACCTCTCACTAAACTCTTAGCTCCACAAGGGCAGAGAACCTGTCTGTTTTGTTCATTCTTGTAACTCCCTGGGTTTAGCGGGTGGTCACTAACATTTGTGAATGAATGAGTGTGTTCTTTGCTCTCCCCGCTGGCAGCAGATTCCTCCAGAGTGATAGGTTCCAGTGTAGTTAATATTTATAACTGGATGAAGAGTTTTCTCCCCACCCTGACCTTCACAACCACGGCATTAGCATAACTCAGACTCACTGCATCACTGAAGGGAGTGGTTTATTTTCCCTTTGGATTTGAGGACACTCGGCTCACGGAAAGCTCTTGTCTGCCTTCACCATAGTTACCTGTCCCCATGCCAGAGGGTCATGGCTATTTCCTGAATATCTTAGGGTTCTTGAGAGTCATACAGAAAGAGTCTTAGTTCTCAACCATCTATTTTATGGGCAAGGGGAAGAAAGGCACGTCTGTGGACCCACCTGTCTGTCTGTCTCTCTCTCTCCCATTCCTTTCCCTACTTCATGGTATCATGTTGGCATTGAAATGAATGAATCATTCACTAGGGAAAATAGGAAAAGTTGGGAAAAATCAAAACCATTGATACTTTCCATCAAGGAAAAGCTGGGTTACTGCAGTCTGGGGGTGAGCAGAGAGCTCTTGTGTCTGAGGCCAGAGCTGGAGGGAAGCCTCCGAATAAAACATTTTGCAGGCTGTGAACTGTCGCTGGGCTCCAGTACCCTTGACCTCTCTCACAGGTGGCCACTTTGAAGGGTAAGGCATACAGGAGAGACCAGAAATTCTGCTTGGGCCCTTCTGGTCTCGCTCTTTCCTTCATTCCCCTTTCTCGTTATTGACGAATGCAGCTTGGGCTTGTCCTCACTCAGCCCCTTCCTCATCACTTTTGGCTTTCGGCTCGCCCGCCTGACATCCTGTGGACGCTGCAGTTCAGACAAACAGCAAGATCATCAAAGAGAAGAGCATGAATGAAAAACTGCTTTATGACATGCCTTCAAAGTGTCTTTTTAGAAGTTCAAAGGATGTGGAGAGGAGGCAGGGGAATCAAAGACGATGGGGGAGAGCAATGAACTCTCCAAGGGATCGTCGGGTTTTTCATTGTATATTTTCTGTGACGCTTGTGATGTAAAAATCAAAAGTAATCTCAGCCCTCAAGGGCTGTGTGTGTGTGTGTGTGTGTGTGTGTGTGTGTGTCTACATCTGATGCAAAGAAGGAGAAAACTCACCTTGCTGGTGGACGGCTTTACCCTGGCCTTCTAAGTCCTATGTTAGCATCTGCATTTCCTGTTGGGATCTCGATCGAATATTTTGACCTGGGAAGGCTGTGTCCAGAGATGGAGCTTGAATGCTGCTTATGTGGTTCGATGGAGATGAATAATTTAGTCTCTGCAGAAATCCCCCATTACCTTTTCCATTTAAAGACGAGCTAGAGTCTGGTTGTAGCAGTGGATGTGCAGAGCTCAGAAAAGATCTGGTGTAGATCATAAGATCCCAGAGCTTCCCTTCTGACAGATAGAACCAAGGTTCCACTTGAGGCTGGAGCCAGACCTAACGGATACACTTGTAGGAGCACCACTGATACTTTGATACTTTTAAATGCCTTGTGCCTAATATACCCAGAATATTTTGGCAACTAACATAGTACCTGGCCCATGGAGGATGCTTGGATGAAATGCATGAATGACGGAAAAAATGAACAGCTTTGTTTTGTAAGCCTAGAGAAGATTCTTTCACGGGAATGTTTCCTATTGTCCTTGGGCCGTTCAGGCCCAGTATACAAGGATAGTCTTGAGCATGAAATTTGGATTGCCGTTGGTCAAGTCTGCAAGCGATTTCAGCCAGAAGGGACAGATAGCCCAACTCAAACTGGATTGCGATAGAAGGAATTTTGTTGAATACAATTATTGAAAACTACAAAGGTAGATTTGACCCTGGCTTGATTGAGAAAATGAAATGAATGTGTCCCTGTATAGTTCACACAGTACAACAACCCTAACGCTTAATGTGATGGTGTTTGGAGGTGGGGCCTTTGGGACATGATTACGTCATGAGGGTGAAGCCCTCCTGACTGGGATTAGTACTGTTACCAAAGAGGCCCCAGGGGACTCCCTGGTCCCTTCTGCCCTGGGAGGACACAGCGAGAAGATAGCTGGCAGACCAGGAAGTGCTTACCAGACATGGAACTTACCAGCACCTTGCTCTTGGACTCTCCAGCCTTCAGAGCTGTGAGAAGTAAATGTCTGTTAGTTACATGCTACTAAGTCTGCGGTATTTTTGTCACAGCAACCCAAATGGACTAAGGCAGCTGATTGAAGGGCTCTGACAATGTCCTTAGGACTCTGTTTTACCCTCTTCATCTCTCACCTCTGCTTTGTGTGTGTTAGCTCTCTGCTTTCCCCCAGCCTCTCCCCGAGGGTGCCAGGGCCCAGGAAGTATTGTTTCACAGCTAAAAATATACTCTCTGGAGCCAGAAGCGTGCTTAATTTGAATCCCCAATCTGTAGCTTAATAGTTTGTTCAACCTTAGACTTGTTTCTTTTTTTTTTTTTAATGTTTATTTACTTTTGAGACAGACAGAGACAGAGCAGATGCTTAACTGACTGAGCCACGCAGGCGCCCCAAGACTTGTTTCTTAACATCTCTGTGCCTCGTTTTCCATGTCTTTACATTGGAGATGATGATGGTGATGGTGATAGTCATAGCTAAAATATACCGAGCACTTGCATGTGCCTGGTGTTCTAAAGACTGCACATAGATAAATTGACTAGTCTTTGCAACAACCTATGAGGTAGGTACTATTTTGGTCCCATGATACAGATGAGGAAACTGAGGTATAGGAAGTTTAAATAACTTGCCAGAATTCAAATGCAATACTGTTGACCTCCAAACTATGCCATCTCATATAATAAATAGAACTGGCAACTCCTAGGACTCATGTGGGAATTAAATGAGATAATAATTGTGTGTGTGTGTACACACACTCACACACACACATACACACACACGTGCTTAGTAAGTCCTTGGCACATAGGATTTAAAAACTTAAAAAAGAAAAACAGCTGCCCGCAACTTTTGGTCTCTATGCTATGCTCTTCGTAACCTCAGCAGAGAATGATTGTCTCTTCTAAGAGTGCCACAAAACTCTCAGAACTGGGTCTTGTTGACTCTTTTGGGGTCACATATCCATTGTTGAACCAGCCATTATGGCCAAGAGATTGCGATGTTCTGACAAGCAAAGCTGGTTCATATATGCCTCCCCTCAGACTGAGGGTGGAGTCAGGACTACCTGGATCACATCATCTGAAAAGTGAAGGAAAGTTGTTTCTTCAGATCAGAATAGTAGGGTTACTCGCAGCGGATAGAGAAACTACACACAGTGTCCACACTGGCAATAGAGGCTGGATTTCTTTGGGAGAAGAGTGTTGTGGCTGATAAACGAAATGAGAAGGTGGTCTGAGAACCCCCCCCCCCCCCCCCCCCCCCCGCCCAAGTCCTGTTGAATCCTTTAGCATGGAGTAGTAAGGAAAGAGGGATGAATAGGCTTGGAAAGAATCACCATTTTATTTACTTATTTATTTCTTTAGAGAGTTCGAGTCGGGGAGGGGCAGAAAGAGGGAGAGAGAGAATCCCAAGCAGGATCCACACTGTCAGCATAGAGCCCAACGTGGGACTCGATTTCACAAATTGTGAGATCATGACCTGGGCTGAAATCGAGAGTCAGATGCTTAACTGGCTGAGCTACCCAGGCACTCCAAGAGTCACCATTTTTAAGGCTCAACTCACTGTATTGTTTAGGGCAGCACTCAGAGAGGTTAAGTCAGGAAGTCAAGTGCTAGTTCATCTGGATCTACAGGAAGGTAAATAGGACATAATTACCCAGATGGCATGTGGGCAGGCCTTGAGGCCACCTTGTGAGAAGTGCTGGGCAAGCATTCACAACCACTAATGATGCCCCTTAAGGCCCTGGTGCTGCTTAGAGATGGCGCCACCAGCCATTCCCAAGGTCCCATTCCCATGGTCCTGGGTGAGTCAGGCCATGCTGTTGCAGCAGGGCCCCTGCCTGATTCACCCAGTTCCACTTCCTCTACTTCCTGGTGGTCCCCACCCACACAACCACCACACCCAGGTTAGCCCTGACCAGTGGGACCAAAATTAGCATCTGAGGCAAAAATGGGAATCTTGGGCCAAGGTCTTGTGGGTGGTAGATGAATTACAAAGGGGCCTAGAGGCACAGATACCAGTTTACCAGTTTATGTTTAGGTCTCGACCATGTTCCACTTACTGGGCCATCTCTTGTTGGAGGAGACATAAAAACATTTCCTTGAGTGGCCAAGTTTCAGCAGCTAACTTCAGTCAACCATCTCAGGGTTAGCCTGGCAATGTGAGTGTGTAGTGGGGACCATCGCCATAAAAATAACTTGATGATAGAAACTCAGCTCTTTGTCACAACTGTTTATCATATGTGTATATGGGTCTAGACAATTTTGTATATTATTGGCCATGCTGGTTCTTCCAAAGACTCCTACCCTGCATTCTTCTGTGCACTGATGGCCTTGCTTAAGACTTCACTGAAGAATGAGACCGTCAACTGGACAACCCTCCTTCTCCCTCTGTTCTTCGCTGAGGCTCCAGAACCGTCTCCTTCTGCAAACTGTGGGTATCTTATCCACAATTTTTTCCTTCTGTCTCTCCCTGCTATATTATTGATTTATCTTTTCTGTTTCCTTTCTTTAAACCTATGTTGAAATGACTCATTGTGCAAATAAGCACCTTCCCTCACTCTCCACAATGCCTGTAGCTATACCCTTTCTACCAAATGTCTTGAAAGAGAAGTGTGTTTATTATCCCCACTTCTCAACAGCCGTTACAATCTGTTTTCATTTCTTTTTTTTTTTAATTTTTTTTAACATTTATTTATTTTTGAGACAGAGAGAGACAGAGCATGAATGGGGGAGGGGCAGAGAGAGAGGGAGACACAGAATTGGAAGCAGGCTCCAGGCTCTGAGCCATCAGCCCAGAGCCCGACACAGGGCTCGAACTCACGGACCGTGAGATCGTGGCCTGAGCTGAAGTCTGATGCTTAACCAACTGAGCCACCCAGGCGCCCCAATCTGTTTCCATTTCTATCACATCACTGAAATTGCCCTTCTAGGCTTACAACAACTTGAAGCCTTCCAAATGTTTTAAATAGTTCATCCCTATCAGTAAAAAAAGAAATTGAATATGTGTCTCAAGGTATGAATATTCATTTGTAAATTACAGACATATGTTAGTATGTAAATATATACACTTATATAAAACATAAATCAATACAAATGATGATTTAAATGAAGAAGGTCAAATATTTTCCCTAAGACGACAGTCTCCTGCATGTTTGGGTCTCATTACTGATCCAATATATTTTATTTCATTTTGTTGACAATTTTATTGAGATATAATACAATGAAATCAGTTTTAAATGTACAAATCACAAAAATTCAATGAGTTTAGACAGTTGTATAAAGTCTTACAACCACTACCCCAGTCATAATGTAAAACATTTATATCATCTCAGAAAGATTACCCATTCCTCTTTGTTAATCCTTTACCCCTGGCAACCAGTAGCCTGCTTTTTTTTTTAAAAATTTTTTATGTTTATTTATTTTTGAGGGAGAGAGAGAGAGAGAGAGAGAGAGAATGAGCGAGGGAAGGGCAGAGAGAGAGGGAGACACAGGATCTAAAGTAGGCTCCAGGCTCCAAGCGGTCAGCACAGAGCCCAACGTGCTGCTTGAACCCATGAACTGTGAGATCATGACCTGAGCCAAAGTTGGATGCTTAACCAACTGATCCACCCAGGCACCCCAAGATTTTATTTTTTAAAGTAATCTCTGTGTTCAGAAAATCTGTGAATTGTCAGATTCCGTTTAGTGAGTTCCTTATCTGCTTGAGTTTGCCAGACTTGCTTTCTTCTCTCTGCAACTGAGAATGCGGATTGATATATATACCATCTGGATGTTGTGGGCACTTCAGACTTAATGGGTCCCAAAAAGGACTCATTACCTTCCTTCAGATACCTACATCATCTTACTCTGAATCTCAAACACTGTTCCTCACTATTGACTAGAGTTGTGTAATTTCAAGCCAGAGAGTCATTTTTAAGTTCTTTTTCCTATTCCCCCAGCCCTGTGGCGTTTACCAAACATGGGTCTGCCTCCTCTGGTGTTGCTCACAGGCTTCTCTGCCACTCCCTTCCCCAGGTTCTGTTGTGTTTTGCCTTGATCACAGACAGCCTCAGATCCCATCTTTTTTCCTGCCGTTCTCCGGGCAGAAAGCAGAGGACGGCCAACGCGCTTTCTAAGGCCTGAAATGAGGGCAAAGCAGAAGAGAAACAGAGGTAGATGAAGGCAGATCCAAACCCATGAAATTCATGCCTTGGTTGGGAGAGAAAAGAAACTTGTTTTAAAGGTTTGAAGGGAGAAAGAGTACAAAATACCATTGATCCTCATTATTCATAGATTCTATAGTTATAATTTTGCCTACTTGCTAAAATTTATTTGTAACCTGAAAATCGGTACCGGTGATGCTTTTGTGGTCCTTTGTGGACATGCTCAGAGTGGCACAAGTTTGAGTCTCATGGCGTGTACTTTCCTAGCTGAAGTGGATGACAGTGACACTCTGCCTTGTAGTTTGAGCCCTTATACTGTAAGCAAGCGTCTTTTTCACAGTCTGTTTTGTGCCACATTTTTTTGTGCTCTTTGTTGGTGATTTTCCTATTTGAAATAGCCCCCAGGCAGGGTGCTGTAGTGCTGTCTAGCGTTCTCAAGTGCAAGAAGGCTGTGATGTGCCTTATGGAGAAAATACAAATATCAGATAAGCTTCCTTCTGCCATCAGTTACAATGCCCCTAACCATGGGTTCAGTGTTCACGGATCAACAATACATATAAAATAGGATCTTTGAACAGAAATACACATAAAACAAGGTTAGTTAGGCATCGCTCAATTGATGAAAATGGTGCGACCAGAGGCTCGCCGGAAGTTAACCCTGTATTTCCCCCCTAGGAGCTGTGATTCAGCGTTTGCAAATTCAGTGTCTGTGGTGACTTTATAGAACAAAAGTCTGATGAGTAGTGACTCCCATTCAGCCTCTTGATCCTTAACAGTGCTTGATACGGCAAAGGGAAAGTGGCTTCACGGTACCCCCAAGTTAGCCCTCCTGGGAAATGATTGTACCAGTAAAGATTCAACCAGAGAAGCAAAACCAGCAAGAGGTGTCTAGTCTAAAAGATGTGTTACAAGGAATTGACTTACATAATTTCGGAGGTTGGCTGAGTGAACCCAAAATCTATAGAGCAACCTATCAGGAAGAGAAGATCACAAGGCAGCTGGAACCCATGCACATGGCAGGAGCTGTTATCCATAGACAGTCAGGAAGAGAAATCCAGTGAAGGGAAAGCATTTGTATATCCAGAAGCTGTTGGGATCTCTTTTGTCAGGAAAAGCTCAGTGTCTTTTAAGGGCTCACCTGGTTAGGTTAGACCCACTGAAGATAATTTTCCTGGTTTCATGTCAACTGATGAGAGCCTTTATGGTCACATCTGTAAAATCCTTTCAGAGAAGCACCTATGTTAGTGTTTGATTTACTAACTGGTGGAAGGAGTCTGTATGCTATAAAATAGCTCTGCCCTCTTCTTTCCTTGTCATTTAGTCTAGCTAGGTTGACCCATCTGAAGACCATCACAATGAGGCATCAAATGTAGGGTTTCTTTCTTTCTTTAAAAAAATTTTTTTAATGTTTAGTTTTGAGAGAGAGAATGAATGAATGAGCGAGCAGGGGAGGGGCAGAGAGAGAGGGAGACACAGAATGTGAAACAGGCTCCAGGCTCTGAGCTGTCAGCACAGAGCCCAATGTGGGCCTTGAACCTACCAGCTACAAGATCATGACCTGAGCTGAAGTCAGACGCTTAATTGACTGAGCCATCCAGGTGCCCTTCATAGGTAGGGTTTTGTTTTGTTTTGTTTTTTTTAAGTTTATTTATTTTGAAAGAAAGAGACAGAGAGCAAGTGAGCAGGGTAGGGGCAGAGAGAGAAGGAGAAAGAAAATCCTAAGCAGGCTCTGCTCTGTGAGTGCAGAGCCCAATGTGGAGCTTGATCTCATGACCTGTGAGATCATGACCTGAGCTGAGATCAAGAGTTGGACGTTCAACCACCTGAGCCGCTCAGGCACCCCTCAAATGTAGTTTTTACTGCAACTTACTTCTAGGAGTTAGATGGTTTTATTGGGCTATCTTCCAACCAATCCACATTTCATTTAAGTCCTCCCTCTTTTCTAGGTGTAAGTGTACTTAGAGTCAGTACTTTGACCATCCTTATTTCACAAGTGGAGACGCTGAAGCACAGAGAAGTTAACTGACTCATTTAAATGATGGGGCCAGACGCTGTGCTCTTTTTTTTTTTTAAGTTTATTTATTTTGGGAGAGAGAGAGAGACACACACAGAGCATGAGTGGGAGAGGTGCAGAGAGAGAGAATCCCATGCAGGTTCCATGCTTTTAGCGCTGAGCTGGACATGGGGCTCAACCTCACGAACCTTGAGATCATGACCTGAGCTGAAATCAAGAGTCAGCTGCTCAACCGACTGAGCCACCACAGCACCCTTAGAGTCTGTGCTCTTAATCTTCCTCTTGTGCTAAGTCTCACTGTCGCACTGCAAGGAGTCATTTCTACTCTAGACTCCTGCGTGTTTAGGGAAGGCAGGGTCTCTACAAGGACCACAGGGATCTGGTGAGCATGGGTTGTCTGGTAGCAGAGGGGCATACTCTCCTGTTGGGGACATTAGTGTCCCTTGCAAGTGCCGGAACCTTAGACCTTAGTTCCAGAGTTCTGGTCCTTCTGGCCCTTCTCCTGGGGCATGTGTCATCCAGAGTCCTTTGAACCATCTTAACTCTGTGAGTCATACAGATTTCCCATTTGCCCCACACTTAGGCCTTATTATGCAGAAACTCTCAGATTAGTTTCCTGTGGCTTCAACTAAATCTCCTGGCCTGGGTTAGACCTTCCCACAGAAGGTTCCCACAGAACTTTTCTGTTAGACTCTGGGCCCCCTTCCCCCATTTATTCACTCATGCATCCAAGCCACCAACGAGTAAATGAGAATTTACTTCGTGCCAGGCACCTTGCAAGGTACTGGGGATATAGCTTTTAATAGGACAGACAAGCCCTTGGTGACTTCAAAATGATTACATTCCCAGGTCCCAGAAATAAAGGCCTGGGAGTAGGATTGCCTGCTGAACAGGAAAGCTGGATCCAGTGGGCCTTGCGTACTGCCTTTCTTCCTTTTTTAGCAGATATTTATAAGTATGTGTGTTTTTCTTATATAGGTGAACACATTAAAATAGTTTTACATCATTAAAAGCCCCTCTTCATCATCCTCATCCCTTTTCTCCCTTCCCTACTCCTATTCTCTACCCCACAGGTGACCCTTATACATTTATTGCATATCTTTCCAGATATTTCTTCCATGCATTTATAAATAAATGTGAATATATTGTGTTTGAAAGTACTTATAGTTGTATACAATAGTTATTCCAGAAGTGCTTATTGGTGCATAGATGGATGAATGAATCCATTTTCACATGTGTTTCACCCTGGTTTCCTTGCTCGCCTCCCTGATTTCTGAACCCTTCCTGGTCAGAGGGGCTAGGCAGATGAGGGGACCAAAGGCTCTGGATTCTTGGTTTCCCCTTGAACTACATTAACTGGATGTGGACATAAGAGCTGGCTATCTGTGTTAACCAGTTCAACCTGCCACAACACAACACAACACCGCAGGATGGGTGACTTAAACAAGAGAAATTTGTTTTTTACAGTTCTGAAGGCTGGGCATTTTAAACCAAGGTGCTAGCATGATGGGTTTCTGGGGGGAGCTCTCCTCCTGGCTTACAGATACCACCTTCTGGTTGTGTCCTCACATGGGGGGGAGAGAAGAGATTGGGAGTTCTCTTTCTCTTCTCACAAGGCCATAGTCCTGTTGGATTAGGACCCCACTCTTAGGGTCTCACCTCACCTTTCTTACCTCCTAAAGACCCTGTCTCCAGATAAAGTCACACTGGGATAGAACTTCAACGTATGGATGTTGGGGGACCAATATTCGGTCCCTAGCACTGTCCATGATGTCTTTACGTGCCTCAGGGCCACCACGTACAGAGCTGGGCTGCTCTAGTGCTCCTGGTTCAGGGTTCTGCCCCCACTGGGCATGCTGTAAGATGTTGATTGACTCATGCATTTCTTAGAGTAGAACTACTTGCCCTGGGACCTGGGGGAAGCTGAGGGCCTCCCAGTGGCTTCCATCCCTAGCATTCCATTTGAATGAGTGGAAATTTCAACCACGACTTTGTGAATGGTTCCAGATGTGCCTGCTGGGGGAGAGCAAGAGGGCTTGGGGAGAGCGAGGTAGCTGGAAAGACAAGCTTCAAATTAAAGAGTTAAATTAAGTTTGGGGTGAGTGACAGCTGCCATCACCTAAGTGTTCAAGAAGGGGAGCAGTACCATTGGGAGATGCCTCAGCCTGTTAAAAATGCGGGGCTAGCCCTGTGCCATGATGAAACATTGGCATGCTAAAGCCACCTAATTAACCTCATCCCTCAGCTCAGATCTTGGTCAGTTTTAAAGGCTCAGAGGACAGAGACAGATGCAAGAGAAGAAAATAGAGAGTCCACACAGGGTGACAGAGAAGAGAGAACAGTTCCCTGGGAGACTGAGGGCTAATTAGACTTTGGAAAGCGATTTCAAAGGAGAAACTGTCAAGTGCCCACAGAGAATCTGTCGTGGGGATTGTGAGTCACAGAGGATGGCTCTGAGACACGTTTCTGTAGTGGTTCAGATGCTGGGATAAAAGACTAGGATGCAGGGTTTTAGGGGGATGGAGTGGATGAAATATTGGGGGGAAATGAACTTCTGGCTTGATGTGGCAAGAATGCTTATAAGGCAAGCCAAAGGAAGAGTGTGTGATTCAGAAACGAAACGTCTGCTTGATGTAGGAGAACCATGTGGCAAATGAAACTGCAAAGTAAGAGTGGCAGAAATAGAAGGGTTGCTCAAGGACCAGGACTGGGAAGCTGGTGACCTGCTGTCAGGGTGGGTCGACATGCATCAGCCCTGAATGTGGACCTGGGGACAGTTGTTCAGCCTGAGGTGGTCATACCTGGTAGCTGCACTGGGGAAAATCACCATGTATCATCTGGCGGTACAAGAAGAAGCTACCAGAAGGGTTAAGAGTCTAGATCTTGTGATCAGGCGAGCTCTAGCACTTCCTCTAGGCAAGTTGCAGTCTCTCTAAGCCTCAGTTTCCTCACCTGGAAAGGTGGGTAAAATAATAGTACCTACATAATAGGGCTGTTGAAAGGACTAAATGAGGAAATGCCTGGAAGAGGCTTTAGTTCGTGGTAAATGCTTAACAAGTATTAGGCATAATCGTACCAGTTAGGCAATACGGTTTGTGTCCTTACGATAAGGACGTTTTTGCTTCCCTTTGTCAAGTCAGAAAGAATAGACACGTGAAGAAGGAAATAAATAGAACACAGGTGCAGTCAGATGGATTTCGGCCCAAGTCATGTCAGATGGAGCAGAAGAGAGTGCTTCAGCTATGGTCGAAGTGTTTATCAAGTTAGGAGTGGGAATTGAGTAACATGAGTATGAGTGGATTGAAAGGGAGGAAAAGAAAGTGGATTTTACATTCTTGTTACCCCAACTATCACTAGCCTGGGTAAAGCACCCACTATGAACGTTGTGCCCCATTAGATGGGGGATTACGTGGAAATAGATGGACTGGCCCTTGCTTCTGTGGTCTTCACAGGGCAAGTTGCCATCAGCAAGTGAGTGTAGCAGTGATGGAACGATTAAACACCACACGCAGGCAGGAGCGCTGCCCCAGCAGGGGCCTGATTCTGTCTCGGTGAAGACCCACCACGTGGGGGACTCTAAATATGTCTGACAGAATTTGAGTGTCCACTTCCTACATTGCACTGTTCTACGTGCTCTGTGAAATATGCAGCCTGATCTCCCATTTTAGCCCTGCATTTGGGAGAAGATGAGTGGAGAGAACATAGAGGAGGCTTTAATGAACATTCCAGGAGAGAAGGGATGAGCCCAAATTGGGGGGAGGAGAGTGGGATAGAACAAGAGAAGAGTTCCAGTCCAAGATGGCAACATAGGAAGACCCTGTGTGTCCAGGGACACACCAAATCTACACCTGTCTGTAGAACAATTCCTCCCGAAGGAGAAGTGGTAGCTGACTGAATCACTTCTGCAGAACCAAAGATAGACCACACAGAGGAGAACAGCAAGAGAGGCAGAGACTTGGTAATAAAGGGAACCCTACACCCCAGGCTATGAAGGATAGTACTGAAGGACCAGAGTGGTTTGTTGGCCCTGGGGCACAGAGAAAAAGCCTAGGTTTAAAAGGGCCACTAGAATATAAAGGAACCAACTCTAGAATTCTGCCAAATGGAACTCTGTCCCGGACAGAGGGCAAGTGCAACAGTTCGTGTTCCCCATACACCTTGACAAGATGGACAGGAGCAGAGGACAAATTGGTAATTGCCGAAGGGGAGAGGGGAGGGGGATGGAGGATGGGCAAAATGGGTGATGGGGAGTGGAAGGAGGTACATGCTTCCAGTTAGGGAATGAATAAGTTGCGGGGATGAAAGGTACAGCGTAGGGAATAAGCTATGAGTGCTGTAATGGCGTTGTGGGGTGACAGATAGTAGCTACACTTGTAGCGAGCCTAGCATAACATGTAGAGGTGTCAAATCACTATATTGTATACCTAAAACTAACGTAACACTGTGTGTCAACTGTACTTCAACCAGAAAAAAAAAAAAGATCCAGATACAAGGGATATTGTACTGATAGATAACATACGACTCAGCGAGTATGTGGAAGAAAGGGAAAGAACGCAAGGGCTTTGAACTTTAGTGACCATAAAGTCCTATGAGCACCAATGGGGGGCACCGGAGGAACTTGGACCAGTGGCCATCACATTTTAGTGTTTGAGACCCACTAGAGAGCTTAATACTGCAGATTCCTAGGGTATACCCACACCTACTGAATGTGAATTTCTGGGGTGGGCCAGAAATCTGCCTTTATAGCAGATCCCCCTTGGGAAATGCTGGATTAGAGAAAACAAACATCTCAGCCCGGCCCTCCAGAAAGCTGGGGCTGAGGCAAGGGCTGTGGTACTAATACTTTATCAGGGAGGTGAAATCCCGAGATGGTGACAGTGATGTAGGAAAGCTGTAATAGGGTACGCTGATGTTTTTGTGTTGGCTACCATTTCAGAATAAGCTATGAAAATCAAGCAGATCCCTCCACGTGTGGGTTTGCTCCACACGGTTTGCATGGAGGGATAACACCTCAGCATAGTTGGAGGGTGAAGGAAATGGGGGAATCTGGCTTTCTCCCCACGCTGCCCTGACACCTGTTTTCCACTGGGAAAATTCACTCCAGCGGGAGCTCAGTTCCCTGCCTTTCAGGGTTGTGGCTGTTGGCCCTTTGGTGACTTCTCTGGAAGCCAGTCCCCATACTTCTGGTACGCTAGTGTCAACCGGGGTGGGTGGGATGCTGACTTGGAAAGAAAGCAAGAAGGCAGCAGTTGAGGACATGTGAGAAGGCATGCAGATTTGTCCCTCAGTGGACCCAAGAAGTCAGGCTGGCAAAGGTTTCCAGTCCCCCACAGTGGGGGGACACAGTTCAGAAACTGGATATTAAAAGAAAGATTTGTAAGGAAATTATCTAAATAGAGTTATGTTCACACTGGTAATAAGAGCAAAAGCCTAGACTTTGTATCCATAAAGTAAATGTCTTTAAGTCCTTTTTTTATTTGCATTTCTTGTCCCAGGAAAACTTCCGGTAGAAGACACTGATGATGAAATGACACGTGTGAGCAGTTGCAGGGTGTTGCAAACAGGAGGCTGCATAAATTCAAGGTATCACCTGTTTAGTTTATACTCCTGACTTAACTTTCTGCCTTCCCAGGCCAGAGGTCTAATAAAAGGTTTCACTCGGGCTAGAGAGCAAATGTGTTTGTGAATCTCATCCAGAATCCCACAGCTTTTCCTCCAAAGACCTGTAAGTTCCTGAGACACTCTAAAAGGAGTATAAAAATAATAATTGTAATTCTTGAGTGCTGCCAGTGGTATACTGGGTTCCAGAGAGTAATAACCTTGTGTAACGCTTACGTGAAGCTTTCCATCTGTGTGTTGCCAGAACTTGGCTACCATTACAACGCTGGCAAATGGCATTAATCTGTCATAGAAACAGGAGAATTTAGTTGCAGGAGTTTAAATAACTGACCATGTCCTATAAGGAGCTGACAGCAAATAGACAATCAGACTTATTTAACACTATCATCCTGAACCATTTAAAAATATTTCAGGGGGCTGTTGAGATACGATTCTGGGAAGAAACATCTCTTGATAGTGGCAGAGATGTTGATAACTCATTTGTGGAGAGTCAATATTAGTTGGCGTGTGTGCGTGTGTTCTGGGGGCCGGGTGTAAAAATTGGTAGCTGTTTTTAAACATGGCTGATGGGCTTGTGAGGGAAGGTGGTGGATGGGTGAGGGTTGGTCGATAACTCATGGTTTGAGGTAGAAGTTCAAGGATGGAGAAGCCAATGATCTGTGGGTTATTAAGTGCCTGTAGGCAATGTAAGTTTGAAGTGACAAGTAAGAAAAAGGTGTTGAGCAACGAAAAGGGCAGAACAGGGAACAGGGAAGAAGAAGAAGTGAAAGGCAAAAAAGGAGAGAAGAAAGGAGGGAAAAATGGAGAGAGATTGAGACTGTGATTATTGTAGGAAGTGAACATAATCCATCAGCAAATTTAATGCAAGAGATATTTGCCACACAAAAGGAACCGTTATTGGTGACTGGATACGTAATATTCATTCAGAAGGGTTTTATCGAACAGTTACGTACATGACATTGAGACACCAATGGGAAGAAGGGTTTGTCTCTTGTTTACTGTGTGACGTCTTTCTTCCCTAAGTCTTCAGACACATACCTGTTTAGAAAAAGAAAGTCAGAGGGGCACCTGGGTGGCTCAGTCGGTTGGGCATCCGACTTCGGCTCAGGTCATGATCTCACCGTCTGTGGGTTCGAGCCCCGCATTGGGCTCTGTGCTGACGGCTTGGAGCCCCGAGCCTGCTTCGAATTCTGTGTCTCCCTCTTGCTTTGCCCCTACCCCACTCAAGCTCTGTCTCTGTCTCTCTCAAAAATAAATAAATATTAAAAAAAAAAAAAAAAAACAAAAAGTCAGCAAAGATGGTTGAACAGAATGCTTTGTCCACAAGGTTTCTTCTAGCTCTAGAATTCTTTGATTCTGGACCACGATCCCTGGGGCTCCATGGTGTCTGTAGCAAGTGTGTGCTTTACAGGCTGGATCCCTATAGGGTTGGACAGTTGTTGTTTTTACTTCCTGCCCCTCCATCTTATTTCTATTAGATAGGATTATTTCAGTTACAGATTGATAGAAAGTGTAACCAAAGGCAACTTAAACATAAAAGTAATTTATTGGCTCACAATACTGAGAAATCATGAGTGGATGCATTCAGGAGTGGCTTAATTCAGGACCTCAAATGCCATCACAGTGTTCCGATTTCCCTCTTTTTATCGGTTTTGCTTTCCCTGGATTGACTCCACTTTCACATCTATTCTTCCCCGTGGGATCACGATGACTGCCACAACTTCATACTCATCACCTTTCAGTCCCAAACCTGGGTAGGGAACATGTCTACCCAACTGAGTTCCCATACACATCCTGGAAATCATGCTGATTGCACTGGTTTAGGTCTAATGCCCATCCTTGAACCAAACATTGTGGCCAAAGGGATTAAATTGTGCTGATTGGTTAGGAATGGGCCACATGCTCCTCCCTGCCAGAGCCTTGTGGTCTAGGGAGCTGGGGACAGTGTAACCGGGAGATGGGGGAATGCATTCTGGGTAGCCAAAAATTAATACTGGGCTACCCCAGGCTCAGTGAAACCTAGGAAGAGACCTGAGGTTCTGATCCAAAAAATCCAACAAGAAAAGGCCATGGGGGTGGGGGTCAGGGGCAAGAAAGAATTCCAATCCACAGATGGCCCTGGGATTGAATGTGACATGTCCAGAGTGGCAGCTCACTGCCCCCTCAGGTTGCCCTTTGTTCCTTGGGCTGACCAAGGATTTTGTATAACCCTGGTACATAGTTACTTTCAGGAGATTACAGGGGGAAAATACTCCACTTCCTGTTTAGGATTACACTCTTAACCCTCCCCTCCCACGCAGGCCATATGTTCATTCTAAGCCTCAGCATCCAGCCAGAAAAGCCCTTTGTGTTTTCTTGGCAAAACTAGAGCCCAGTAATTAAAGTCCATATGCAAAGCTGCTACCTCCAGCCCACACCGAGGTCTTTTAATTAGTATGTAATTGGTCAGAGAGGTAGTATCAAATAGCTCCCAGTCTGGCTGGCTGCAAATGCCGTGTTTGAAAAGTCCCAGACCAGAGAGGGATAATAATAAATACTTTAAGTCCCATCTGTTGGAATGATTTGTTTAAGGTATAAATTTCTGTTCTGTTACTATTTTTAACAATTCTGCTTATAGCGTTTCTTAAACTCTATAACAACTAGCAGCATATTCACTGGAGGTAGGAGTGTGAGTAAGTGAACCAGAAGAAGGCTTAGCAAATCTGTGTGTTTTTTGTGTTTTTTTTTCCCTCCTTTAAAGAAATTCATAACATGCAGTCGGGATAGGGAGGGAAAGAAGTGAGCTGGGCATTTGGTTTGAGTGGCTGGTCAGGAACTGGGGTTATGTCCTTTCACGAGAACAACTGTCAGGGAAGTCAGCCCATTAACAATCTGTGGTCTTTGAAGTGAGCAGTGCCCGGGTCTTTTAGTGTTACCCCCAAAGCACCGTGTGAGTTTTTCTCAGTGCGAGGAAGGACTTTGAATTCATCTTGGTAGACAAGGGTCATCAACTGTGAAGAAGCAAAGGGAGCAAGAAGCAGGGAGGCTGACCTTTCATTGACTTCTGGAAGCCATGTAGACTAGACTAGAGTAAAGCTGGAGTAATCATGATAATGGTAAATATTATTATTGCTGGTAGTAATAATGATATATCATCATCATCATCATCATCATCATCATCATCATCATCTTGGCAGCCAGCATTTTACTCTGTGCTCACTATGCACCCAGGACTGTGCTCAATATTTTACATGATTGGTCTCATCTGATCTTCACCCTGATCTGAGGTTGCAACTATTGTTCCCTCTGTTTTGTAGATGAGGAATCCAAGACTCTGATGGCTTGACTGACTTGCTGAAGGTCACCAGCTAGTAAGTGGCAGAGTCGGGGTTTGAACCCAAGTGGTCTGAGTCTAGAGCCTGGGCTTAGCATCATGCTTGCTGTCTCCTCCCAAGCGTCACTCAGTGCCTTGGTTTTGCTTGAAGAGTATGTCAGGGAAGAAGGAAGACAGAAGGCAGATGGCTGAGCTTCTTCCTGGTTCTTTGTGTTCATTTAGCCTTTGGGGCACATGTATAGTCAAAACTTGAGGTTTAGAAATGTAGGCAGCTGGGGTGCTTGGGTGGCTCAGTCCATTAAGCGCCCAGCTGCAGCACAGGTCATGATCTCACAGTTCGTGGATTTGAGCCCTGCGTCGGGCTCTGAGCTGACACCCCCCTGCCCGCCGCCCGAGCCTGGAGCCTGCTTTGGATTCTGTGTCTCCCTCTCTCTCTGCCCCTCCCCCACTCACGCTCTGTCTCTTTCTCTCTCAAAATTAGACATTAAAAAGAAAAGAAAGAAAGAAAGAAATGCAGGCAGCTAAGCAACATGGCCCTCTAGGAGAATGAGTCTGAGGTCCCTCTCAGCTCTTGTGCCTCTACAGTTGACCCCCAAATGTGGGCATAAGAAGTGTGGACACTTCACCAGCACCGCACCCAGAGCAGGGTGTGAGAGTGTGTGTGGAAGGTTGAGGGGAGGTGTATGAAGCTTTTAGGCCACTAGAAGGCCCATACAACCTTGAATGGGCCTTTCTTTGTCCCCTTCATATGGCAAAAACTCTAAGGGTCTGCACACTGTTCCCTCCAAGGAACCTTCTTTCTCTCCTGTCTCCTCACACTGCTACTTGAGGAGTAAAAGATGGACCTACCCGTGTCCCGTTTGCCTTTGTAGATGAAAGCTCTCCTGGAAGAGATGATTGTGCTGAGAGATGATTTGAACTGAGGCCTGTACCCCTGAGAGACAAAGGCCTCATTGACTGGCCTTTTTTTGTTGTGGCCTTATTCTGTCGTCTGTCTGTCCATCCATTCATTTGTTCTTCTTCTTTCCCTTGAGCACACTTTCCTTCCCTTGGTTGGAGAGGGTCTGAGGAGGTGAGGAGGCCTACACTTACTCCTTTCTGGGCGTTGGGTCCACCACCCCCATTTTTGCTTGCTCTCTCATCTTGTGTGTTATGGTGGTAGCTGGCTTTTGTGGGAGGCTCAGATTTGGGCCCAGAAGTGAACATTCAAGGCCCTCATGCTTAGCTAGCTCTACTAGGGAGCTCACAGCCCAGCCAGTCTTGCTGGAGTTCTGCTCAGAGCCTGAGGGCAATCCCAGCCAATAGTGAAGTGTTGTTCTGCCTTGCTTTGTTCTCTGTGCACCCCTTTTCCCCATAGGCCTCTTGGGGACAGTGGCTGGTTTGTGGCAGGACTTGGGGTTGTGCCTTGGCCAGTCCCATCGTATGCCATATTACTCTTGTGCCTTCACATCCCTATGCATGTACCCAAGTACTTGACCTTGGACATTGGGCAGACTCCGTTATCCTGAGATGGGTCAGTCTGGGTGAGTGGAGTCCAGATTGAAGGAAATGGGAGGGATTTGTGCTAGTGTCATTGTGAACAGAATGCCAGAAATGAAAGCATTTGTTTAAAGTAGCATGGAATCGGGAGTGAGGGAAAGAGAGGGGACAGCTGTAGGAACGGACAAGAAAGGAAAGTCACAAAATCCCACTTCTAAAATGAAGTCCTCTTTGTAGAAAAATGTAGTGATCTTTTAAAATGCCATATTTAACAGATTAAAAGTGATTAAATTAGAATTTGGAGTAAATGTTATTGTCTGACACTTCAATCCTTGCTTCCAGAATGTTTTCTCCTTACAAAATCACAGTATTTCAGTTCTGGTTGTACTGCTGTGTTAATAGATCTTGGTTTAGGAGAATAATGGGTTAGTCCCGTAGGAGAACTATTGATAGTAACTCTCATTTTTGCAACGTTTAAAACAACAGTCGGTTAAAAAAAATATATTTGTAACACTCCTGATAAAAGGGCCTCGCCTGACACTACACGTAGTCAGGTTTATACCTAGGGATGGTTCCAGCATGCAGGCGCAAAGTGGGCTTTTTGGTGACTTGTCTGCACCTGCTGGAGATCTGGTGCACCTGTTACAGTTACAAGGCAGCTATTAGCCATGAACTGACACCAAGATGACAGGTTCAACTCCAGATTAAACAGTGTCATGTGTCCACCAGGGCAGAGAGTGAGGGGGTGGGGGCACGTGTTTGGCAAATGGTAGGAAGCCACTGCAGCCTGGGGAAGATAGTGTTCTGATTAACAACAGTCAGATACCAAGAGAAGTGCCGTTAGGGTGGGCTTGTTGAAAAAGGGAGACCTAACTTTTGAGTCCTGATCGTATGGCCCTGGTAAGTCTCAGTTTACCAACTTTTTTTTTTTTTTTTTTGAGTTTATTTATTTATTTATTTTGAGAGAGAAAGAGAGCAGGGAAGAGTCAGAGAGAAAATCCCAAGCAGGTTCTATGCTATCAGCACAGAGCCCATGTGGGGCTTGAACTCATGAACCCTGAGATCATGACCCGAGCGGAAATCAAGAGTGGGCCAGACTGAGCCACCCCCGTGCCCCCTCAGTTTGCAGTCTTAAAATGGGAATGAGAACGCCTGACTTATGAAAAGAAAGAGTTCCTTGAAAGTGAACTCATGCAATTCTTGCTGTCATAAATGCAACAAAGTTGCACCAAACTGCATTAGTAGGAACATAGAGGCAGCAGCAGTGGAAGATGAAGAATTTTGTAGAAGCATTCAGCCTGCTGAATTGCGGCATGGCGTGAGAGAAAGGTTAAGTCCCCCAGCCCTGGATTAAGTTTTTCTCCCTACTTTCTCATTCCTTCCATGAGACAAGGAACACAGATTAGCCCAGCAGACCGGTAAGGGCAAGGGACACGGGTACAAGGAAGCCTGGAGAAAAATTCACCATTAATATTATAATGATTTGCAAACCGAGGACAGGGAACTCTAAATAATACCTTGCACAGAGAAAGCACTAAATATGCATTTATTAGGCAAGGGAATAAAGGTAGATTACTTTTTTTGATTCTGTATTTATTATTAGTGTCTTATTCATGTTTTTTTTTTTTTTTTACCTCACTGATTTTAACATATGTATCTTTATACATGATGTTAAAATAGAAAGAGAAAAAAAAATCAACCTAGTGATTGGGCTGACTGGATAAAATCAACTAAATAAATGAGAGTAATGATACCTGATAAGTCATTCATTCATTCATTCATTCAGCCTAATGATTGAGGACATTCTGTGAGCTGTATGCTCCCTTTGGGGGTGTGGGGAGATGCCAGTAGATGAGACATCTAAGTCCCCTGTGGGACTGTGAGGACAGATACACTGACACATGCTCGCATAGGGAGGTAGCTTCAGATATAGACTAGTGCTATGGAAATGATCATGCACGTAAATGTACATCACAGAGAAGTCCATCCTTTTGTCTTCCTGTCCTCTATTTGTTGAACACCCCTTGTGTGCCAGGCACAACTGAGGCGCATTGATGAGCAAGAAGGACTTGGTCCCAACCCTCGAGGAGCTCACAGCCAATTGGCAGAGAGGATGCTCTCTCCATTATTATGGCCCCTAATGGATTATGTAACTTCTAACTGTTATTTATTTGGGATCTCTGATCTTGCTAAATGTAATTTCTTCCTTTAAAAATACCGACAGCATGTTTGTGGTGCATGCTGTTGTACGGAATAATACATTCCTGATGAAAACATCACTTTCCAGCTAAAGAAGTCTTGAGGTTGAGACCAAAGGGGCTGACACAGGTATTCTGTGTTGATTGTGGTTCGTCTGTGGATTGACTTTATTTAAAACCTTTTTGACGTGGTCTTAGGAGATCTCAGCATTTGCCAATGGCGAAGTGAGGCTGTCTGGGAGGGGATGGGTGAGATGAGAGCTATGTATGAGTTAGTGGAACACGATTTGCTGGTAACAGATAAACGTCAACATTTCAGCAGCTTACTATCCAATCCACTTCTCACCTGCTGTTCCTGGTCAGTGGGTGGTTCTCCTCTAAGCAGTGCTTCGAGCTTCCAGGTGTCTTCCATGTTGTGGCTCCCCCGTCCCCATCACGTAGCAACCAAGATCACACAGAAAGGAAAAGAACATGGCATATTACACATGGGAGGTTGTAACGGACCAGGCCTGAAGTGGCACCCTTCGCTTCCCCCCATATCCCGCTGGCCAGAACGCAGTGTCTTGGCCCCATCTGGGAGGTTGAGAAATGTAGTGTAGCTATGGGCCCAGGAAGAAATGGAAGCTGTTTTAAGTACGAAACAATGAACTTTCTCTGTGACCGTCTACAATTTAATTTTCTTGGCACTTGAGAAGAAAAAAAAATTGCTGAGGGGCCCCTGGGTGGGTGCCTCAGTCCATTTAAGCATCTGACTTTTGATTTCGGTTCAGGTTGTGACATTGAACCCCACATCGGGCTGTGCATTGATGGTGTGGAGCCTGCTTGGGATTCCCTTCCGTTCCCTCTCTCTCTGTCCCTTCCCCACTCATGCTGTGTCTCTTTCTTTCTCTCTCTCAAAATAAGTAAATACATTTAAAAAAATAAAAGCTGGAGATGGAAAATATTTGAATGTCTGTGTATTCATATGTGGTTTAAATAATGACACCCCAAAAATGATTTGTTACTTTTACTGTCTTTTCTCTTTTTTATTTGATTCTTTTCTCTTTCTTCTCTTCTCTTTCTTTCTTTTTTTCTTTTTTATGTTGAGAGTTAGGAATTTCCATTAATTTTTATTTTTCTTTTATACACTTGAATATAGCCAGCTCACCTTTCATATGTATGTCAGTGTAAAAATGTCAATGGACAATTAATAATTTAGAAAACCACTTATCTCCATTTGGGGAGGGGGGAATTAGAGGGGTGTAGTTTGCTTTGGAGAGCACAAGATAATTTGGTTTAAAGCCACCTTATGCTCAACACATGAAAGGAAAGGATGAAGCTGGTTTCTCTCAAACCCTCAAACTCTCTCTGCATCCGTAATAACAAATGGGGGAGGGAGGCAATAATGGGGCCTGTTTTTGAGATCTGTTCATTTTCTCCATGATTATACTGCACTACGAAATGTGAAAGACATTAGGGACTCTGAGCACAGTCCCCCTAAATGCCCCATTGCCCACAGGGAACCAGCCAGAGGCTGGGGTTGGCTTCAGATGGCTGGACAGGTGGCCTTGTAATTAAAACCTTTTCCTTCTAACGGCAAGCCTTGTTTTGCCAGGAAACTGAGGTGAAGAAAATGTTCTAGTTGTATGCCTATACCAGCTGCTTTGAAAGCTTCCTTACAGCTGTCCCCAAACCATAGCAGACAGCCACATCTCTGCTTTCAAAATCTAGGGGGCTTAGTGTTATTTGAGATGGGATAAGCAGGCCAAGAGATGAGGGAAGATTTCTTCCTGATCTCAAAAGTTCTGAGCCTTTTTGAAGAATTAGATGGCACACACACAGAAGTCTGGGCAGCAAGCATTTCCTCCTGACATCCACTCTTTGAGATAGAGGCCATTATTCGTCCTCATTTTATACATGAGGACTTTGAAGCACAGAGGACTCAAGTGACTCGATCAAGGTCACATGGTTAAGTGTCAGAGTCAGGACCCAAATCCAGGTGGTCTTGACTCTATATTTGGGCTCTGGTAACTTTTACTCTTAGGAATGTCCAAAATTTAATTCCTGATCATTCCCCACATGTGGTCTCCACCCTCAGTTTTTCTCCTCGTCCGTTCACAGCCACATCATCTTCTGGGTCAGGCCAGAAACATGGGTTTCATCTTTGACTTCTCCCTTTCTCTAAAACCCCAATTACCAGGCAATTTCACTAATCGTGCCTTCACAATACACCCAGCATCTGGCCACGTCTCCTCACTTCCGATGCTATGTACCACCTTTATCAAGGCCGTTGGTGTTCCATTCTCTGTTCTACAGTAGCCTTGACACTGATGTGTCTTCACTTGTAGTCTTGCTGTCACCCCAGTCCCTTCTCATCACGCCAGTCACAGTGATCCAGCACTGGGAGGCAGCTCTACTCCACAAGATCATTCTGGGACTGAGGGGTCTTCTCTCTTATTCGCCTTTCCTTGGGGTGCTGTGTTCATCTGTGCAGTCAGAGCTGGCTCAGCTCCCTGCCTTCTAGCCCACAGAAAGGGGAGTAAGACAGGAAATCCCGAGACAAATCCCGAGACACAATTTACTTTGAAACAAATGATATAAAATATCTATGTATCATTTCCATTCATGTTTCGCTGGTAAATCAATGGTCATATGGTCAACCTAGCTGCAGGGGGATCTGGGAAATGTAGTCTCTGAACGGATTGCCATATTCCCGCTCCCCAAGGAGAGGATCGTGAATTTGGAGGGTAACTAGCATTGTTCTAGAGTTCAAGGGGAGAAGTGGGTAGACCAATTAGGAGGCTTCTCAGGAGCCTAGGGGAATATTGACAATAGCTCGACCTGGCGAAGGGGCATTGGAGATGGAAAGAGGTAGACAGATTTGAGATGTCCTTGGGAGGTAGAATTGGACTGGGTATAGGGGCTGAGGAAAAACAAGATTCAGGGGGTGATTCCTAGATACTCCTATCTTACGAGATAGAGTGATGCCATTTTCTTGGATCTAGGAAGCAGTCCTTGGAAATAACCTGTTTCTGGAGCAGCTACCTGTAGACCAATGTGTGAGGCTATCTTAGGGGACCCTTCTTGCATCACAGTGGAAGCAACCATGGCAGGTTGAAATGGCTCAGAGGAAGAGTCTGAGGGTCAATGTGGTAGGTTGATTAAATGCATTTTATCTTTTTTTTTTTTTTAATTTTTTTTTCAACGTTTATTTATTTTTGGGACAGAGAGAGACAGAGCATGAACGGGGGAGGGGCAGAGAGAGAGGGAGACACAGAATCGGAAACAGGCTCCAGGCTCTGAGCCATCAGCCCAGAGCCCGACGCGGGGCTCGAACTCCTGTACCGCGAGATCGTGACCTGGCTGAAGCTCGGATGCTTAACCGACTGCGCCACCCAGGCGCCCCTTTAATGTTTATTTTTGAGAGAGACAGAGACAGAGCATGAGCAGGGAAGGGGCAGAAACAGAGGGAGACACAGAATCCGAAGCAGGCTCCAGGCTCTGAGCTGTCAGCACAGAGCCCTACACGGGGCTCAAACTCATCAACTGATGAGATCATGACTTGAGCCAAAGTCGGATGCTCATCCGACTGAGCCACCCAGGCGTCCCACAGAAACTCTTGAATCAATGAATTTGTTCATATAGCTACTCTCTCCCCTAAGTGTCAAAACACCCTGTGAGACAGAGGCATGGTCGTGATCCCTGTGGCTTAGAGGCAGAGAAGGCAGGGCTTCGCGCACCCGCGCTGCTGGGCCACATGTGAACCTGGAGGCTCCCTCCCACATTTCCTGCCCGAGGGACCATCTTACCAGTTCATGTGGGACTGAGCAGGCTCCCAGCTCACCTCCCAGCAGCAGAGCCGACTCGTCACCTGAGTGCTAACTTAGCCATGCAGCCAGGAGGATGGAGAGTCTCATGAAAACCCCTATAGTGATTACTCTGGGAGTCACATCTGGATTTGTCCTAGAAAGCGTGAAATCAAAGCAAAGTGGTTAATGAGTCTTTGTGGGATGTTTTTCCTAAGCACTTCCGGATGAAGACCTTTTCAGTTTTGTCTTTGTCATTTACCTTTCAACAGAGCAGAATTCTCCAGCCCCACCATGTGCAGGGCTTCTGGGAAACTCTGGCAGGATCTTCTTATTCACTTCCCCCTCTTGAGCATCCCCTCTGAATTGCCAAAAACTTGTCGTCACAGCCTTTCTTTCTTACAGTCCTGACATTATCTTGAGGTCAGAACTTGTCTGCCATTAGCTGAATTGAAATCAATGTCTTCCTTCCTTCCTTTACTTATTTATTTAAATTTATTATTTTTTAATGTTTTATTTTTTTTTATATTTGAGAGAAAGAGAGGGAGCGTGTATGTGCTAGTGAGCGGGGGAGGGACAGAGAGAGGGGGAGACACAGAATCTGAAGCAGGCCCTAGGCTCTGAGCTGTCAGTATAGAGCCCAACACAGGGCTCAAACCCACAAACTGCAAGATCATGACCTGAGTTGAAGTCAGATGCTCAACTGATTGAGCCACCCAGGCCTTTTTTGTTTTTATTATTATTTTTTTTAATTTTAGAGAGATTGTGAACAGGGAAAAGGGGCAGAGGAAGAGGAAGAGAGAATCTTTTTTTTTTTTTTTAATTTTTTTTTTTTCAATGTTTATTTATTTTTGAGACAGAGAGAGACAGAGCTTGAACGGGGGAGGGGCAGAGAGAGAGGGAGACACAGAATCGGAAACAGGCTCCAGGCTCTGAGCCATCAGCCCAGAGCCCGACGCGGGGCTCGAACTCCCGGACCGCGAGATCGTGACCTGGCTGAAGTCGGACGCTTAACCGACTGCGCCACCCAGGCGCCCCAGAGAGAATCTTAAGCAGGCTATGTGCTCAGCTTAAAGCCTGATGCAGGGCTCGATCCCATGACCCTGGGATCATGACCTGAGCTGAAATCAAGAATGGGACTAGACACTCAACCAGCTGAGCCACCCAGGCACCCCTAGTGTCTTCCTTTTGAATCAGGCAGCCTAGGTGGCCTTAGGAAGTACCCTTGTCACGTGACCCAAACCTGCAGACATCCTGTCTCATGTGGGTAAATTTCTGGGAGATAATGTGTGCATTCAACTAACCTCATACCTTTTATGTTGGTTCTTTTTAGCTTCCATACCAGGATGAGCATCTTCTATTCTGCTCTCCAAATTCCACATTATCTTGTCTTTGAGCTTGCTCCCTCCTCTGTGCTGAATATATTTAATACAATACAGCAGATATTTGTTGAAGGCCTCCCATGGCCACTGCTTAGCAAGATTAGAATAATGGTTGTTTGTTTGTTTTAAAGATTTTATTTTTAAGTAATCTCTACACCCATCATGGAGCTTAAACGCTCAACTCCCAGATCAGGAGTCACATGCTCCCCTGCCTGAGCCAGCCAGGTACCCCTAGATTAGAATGTTTTCGTTAAAAAAGCATGGACTTTTTGTTTTTTAATGGCGTAAGAGAATATTTAATCTTACATTAATATGCTGATGATATATTGTTAAGGAAGAGAAAGATGCAATAAAGAATATATAATATGATACCATTCTTTTAAAAAAAACCCTTTATTAAAAAAAAACTTTCAGGGGCGCCTGGGTGGCGCAGTCGGTTAAGCGTCCGACTTCAGCCAGGTCACGATCTCGCGGTCCGTGAGTTCGAGCCCCGCGTCGGGCTCTGGGCTGATGGCTCAGAGCCTGGAGCCTGTTTCTGATTCTGTGTCTCCCTCTCTCTCTGCCCCTCCCCTGTTCATGCTCTGTCTCTCTCTGTCCCAAAAATAAATAAACGTTGAAAAAAAAAATTTAAAAAAAAAACAAAAAACAAAAAACTTTCATTATTTAAGTATAGTTGACATAAAATGTTATATTAGTTTCAGGTACACAATATAGTTATTCAACAGTTCTATTCATTACATAGTGCTTACTATATAAGTATAGTTACCATTTCTCACCATACATTGCTTTTACAATGTTATTGCCTATTCCCTATGCTGTATTTTTAATCTCTGTGACTTATTTATTTTATAAGTGGAAGTTTGTACCTCCTAATCTCCTTCACCTGTTTCACCCATCTCTCTCACCCCTCCTTTCTGGCAACCACAAATTTGTTCTCTGTATTTATACGTCTGCTTCTGTTTTTTGTTTGTGTGTTCATTTGTTGTGTTTTTAGTTGCCACATATAAGTGAAATCATATTTGTTGTTCTCTTTGTGACTTATTTTACTTGGCATAATACCTGTAGGTCCATCCATGTTGTCACAATGGCAAGATCTCATTCTTTTCTTTTATGGCTGAATGGTATTCCATTGTGCATGTATACGTGTGTGTGTGTATATGTACACACAAACACACACGCACACACACACACACACACCCCACAACTTTTTTTACCCATTCATCTCTTAATGGATTCTTAGGTTGTCTCCATATCTTAGTTATTGTAAATACTAAAATAAGCATAGAGGTACATATGTCTTTTTGAATTAATATTTTTGTTTTCTTTGGGTAGAGACCGAGTAGTAGATTTACTGAATCATATCGTATTTTTATTTCTAGTTTGGGGGCAACCTCCATACTATTTATTTCATGGTGGTTGCTTCAGTTTACATTCCCACTAACAGTGCACAATGGTTTTCTTTTCTCCACATCCTTCCTAACACTTGTTATTTTTTGTGTTTTTGATACTAGCCATTCTGACAGGTATGAGGTGATATTTCATCGTAGTTTTGATTTGCATTTATTTCCCTGATGATGAGTGATGTTAAGCATGTTTTCATTTATCTGGTGGCCATTTGTATGTCTTCTTTGGAAAAGTGTCTATTCAGGTCCCCTATTTTTTAATCAGATTTTTTTTTTCCAGGGCTGTTTGTTCAGGCTCTTTGTGTATTTTGAATACTAACCCTTTATCCGATATGTCATTTGCAAATATCTTCTCCCATTCATTAGGTTGTCTTTTCTTTTTGTTGATTGTTCCCTTCACTGTCCGAACCCTTTCTTATTTTGCTGTAGTCCCAATAGTTTATTTTTGTTTTTGTTTCCCTTCCCTGAGGAGACACATCCATAAATATGTTGCCAAGGCTGATGCTGAAGAGATTAGAGCCTATGTTTTCTTTGAGGAGTTTTATGGTTTCAGGTCTTACGTATAGGTCTCTAATCTATTTTCAGTTTATTTTTGTGCGTGATGGAAGAAGTTGGTCCAGTTTCATTCTTTTACATGTAACTATCCGGTTTTTTTCCAACACCATTTGTTGAAGAGATTGCTTTTCCCTCATTGTATATTCTTGGAAAGGCATGGGCTTTTGGGTCAGTCCTGGGCTCATATCCCAGCTTCACCACTTATCGGTAGAGTCATCTAATGCAAGTTACCTTACCTCAGTTGTACTACTTGTAAAATGCAGGTGGGAGTACCCACCGTAATGGGGTTGGGGTGAGAATTAAAAGAAGAGGGGCGCCTGGCAGGCTCAGTCGGTGGAACGTGCGACTCTTGATCTCACAGTTAGGAGTTAAGCCCCACATTGGGTGAAGAGATTACTTAAAAATAAGACTTTTTTTTTTAAAGAAGAAATAAATGAAGTATATAAAGTACTTAGTTCAGTGGGTGTGCATGATACATACTTAATAAAAGTAAAACTTGAAAATACACATAATGCTCAGGACACCTGGGTGACTCAATCGGTTAAACATCTGACTTCAGCTCAGGTCATGATCTCTCAGTTTGTGAGTTCAAGCCCCACATCAGGCTCTGTGCTGACAACTCAGAGCCTGGAGCCTGGTTTGGATTCTGTGTCTCCCCCTCTCTCTGCCCCTCCCAAGCTCATGCTCAGTCTCTCTCTGTCTCTCAATAATAAGTAAACATTAAAAAATTTGAAAAAATACACATAATGCTCTATACATTTATTCATGTGTTTCTAAACAAATATGTATGGAGTTTCCTCTGTATGCAGATCTCTGAAGAACCGCAAAAATAAAGTCCATATCCTCATAAAGCTCACAGTGTAGTGGAGATGTATATAGTAAGCAAATAAACCCATAAATTTAGTGTCAAATGGTGAAGAGTGCCTTGAAGGAAAATAAAGCAGGGACAGGGGACAGAGTGATGGGGGAGGTTTTATTCCTCAAACGTGCCCCTTACTGGAGAGCCTTTGAATTCATCCTTCCCCTCCGCCTGGAATGTCCCCTCTCCCAGTCTCCCACCTCCCAGTATCTTCAAGGATTACTCTCATTTTGTTTTTGTGTCTGCCTAAACCTCACCTCATCAGAGAGGCACACCTTATCTTAAAAATTACACACATTGGGGCGCCTGGGTGGCGCAGTCGGTTAAGTGTCTGACTTCAGCCAGGTCACGATCTCGCGGTCCGGGAGTTCGAGCCCCGCGTCGGGCTCTGGGTTGATGGCTCAGAGCCTGGAGCCTGTTTCCGATTCTGTGTCTCCCTCTCTCTCTGCCCCTCCCCCATTCATGCTCTGTCTCTCTCTGTCCCAAAAATAAATAAAAACATTGAAAAAAAAAATTACACACACACAGGGCGCCTGGGTGGCTCAGTCAGTTAAATGTCTGACTTCGGCTCAGGTCATGAGCTTACGGTCCGTAAGTTCCAGGCCCTTGTCGGGCTCTGTGCTGACAGCTCAGAGCCTGGAGGCTGCTTCAGATTCTGTGTCTCCCTCTCTCTCTCTGCATCTCCCCCACTCATCTCTGTCTCTGTCGTCTCCAGAATAAATAAACTTAAACAAACAAATTTTAACTTAAAAAAATCACACACACACAAAACATGTAGAGAGATGCCGTTCGTGCCTTTGACGTTTGCGGTCCTGTAAAATTGACAGGTATACAGATGACAGTCCTTCCAGTCCAAGGCTGTTACCTTCAGAGAGTTACAAATAAGTAACATTCAGTTAAGGGAGTCAGGAAAGGCTACAATTAAAAAACGGTCCTTGAGTGTGACTTGATAAGAAAGGAGCAGGAAGTTGGAGCAACCTGGGTTCAAATCCCATCTCTGCTCCTCACTACCTTGATGACCTTGATCACTCAGAATATAGAGAAAAGGTCACCTACCCCAGAGGGCTGTTGTGTTCCATGGGAAACAAGCCCCCAGTGTGCTGGTAGTACAGGAGGCCGGTTCTTAATGGTGCCCTCTTCCCACTAATATATAATTAATAGGAGTGTTTGGTTTGGGTTGCCATCAATATTGTTCTCACTGTGTGCTGTGGTTGCGTAATTGTCTGGGCATCCGGCTCTGCCAGGACAAGGGGAGCTTCTTGAGGACCTGGCCTGTTATGTCCTCGGCATAGCAGGTGGGTCACCCCAGGCCTGTTGAGCAGGGGCCGATGATCAAAGATAATGAGTACATGCATCTAACAGAGGCAGAACTGTTCTGCACAGGCAGGAACCCCAAGGGATGGTATGTTCTGTTCTCCATCTCTGCACCTCGGAACCCACAAATTGTTTCTGACAGATGGGTGTTTAGCATGTTCTTGAAAGATATTCTCTGTTCCCTCTGGGGACATCCATGGTGGGTTTAACCACATCATTCCAAACTGGCGAAATGACGTCGGCATGCTTACCTCTCCTGACCCTGATTCTACTTCAATGCCCCCAGTTTTGAGAAGGAATTAAAGAATATTTATTTTTTCCAGTGGAGGGGCTATAACCAGAATATTATTATTTTTAAGATCAGAGACAGTTTTTAAGACGTGGAAATTTTTGTGTCAGCTAAATCTTAATTGTTCTAGGGATACCTAATGTCAAGTTAGTGACTTTCCCAGGCATATTTCTTTTTTGTTTTTAAGTTTATTTATTTATTTTGAGAGAGAGAGAGAGAGTGCACACACACAAGCAGGGGAAGGGCAGAAAGAGAGGGAGAAAGAGGATCTCAAGCAGGCCCCAGGTTGTCAGTACAGAGCCTGACGCCGGGCTCGATCTCACGAACAGCAAGATCATGACCTGAGCTGAGATCAAGAGTCAGACGCTTAAACAACCGAGCCACCCAGGCACTCCTCTAGGCATATTCCTACTGCATTGTTTAAAAAAGTGCTTTCTGTTTGTTTCTTTTTGCCTCATAGCAACTCCACCGTAAAATAAATAAGACACAGAAGAGAGACAATCCAAATAATTACGCTTAGGAAATTTTATTAAAATGTGGTAGGGAAAGGAAGAGGGGAGGCCATTGCCTGCTGAAGTTCTGGGGAGGGCTCATTAATGGTACTTGGTGTCACCCCTCACCTCTGTCCCTGTTAACCTATAATTTTGGGTAAAAGTCACTGCATTTGGAGACCATATCTGGAATTGGAAGTCAAGGGTGAGTTGTTGTGGAAAACTCTCCCTGTTCCTCAGAGCTTCCACTGTGGATCAGAATGTGGGCCACCGAGTCCCAGCCCCAGTCTGCAGCCTCAGGCAGCCATGTAGACACTGCAGCCCCAAAGCAGGAAGGGTATTATTTGTCATAGTGACGGCCTTGATCTCAACACGGGCCGCCATGGAGATCCATTGCCTTGGAATCTATCTGACTTTCCAGGACAGAATGCTTCCTCAGAAAAATTCCACAAAATGCTTTCTAATTACCAGGACTGTTTTGGCAGTCATTTCCTTGGAGGAAGCCTGAAGGCCTTGGGTAAAGGTGGCACCAAAGCCTACTTGGCTTCAGAGTTAACTGTAACATCAGGCAAACAGAAACTTGAGCTTTCCTTTCCTTTCCTTTCCTTTCCTTTCCTTTCCTTTCCTTTCCTTTCCTTTCCTTTCCTTTCCTCCTTTTCATAAATTTTATTCTTTTTAAAATTATTATTATTATTATTATTATTATTATTATTATTATTTATTTTAGAGAGAGAGATTTCAGGACAGAGGGACAGAGGGAGAGAGAGACAGAGAATCCCAAGCAGGTTCTGTGCTCCATATGGAGCCTGACAATGGGCTTGAAGCCTCAGTCCTGGGATCATGACCTGAGCTGACTGAGCCACCCAGGCACCCCCCACTCATTTTCCTTAGATGGATTGGGGTTACAGTCACTGGTGAACCTACCTGCATGAGTAGAGTTACATTTACTGCCCTCTGGGTTATCCCAGGCACTTCTGTGGCGAGTCAAGCATAGGGGAGGGGGCAAACATGCATCCAAACCTGGAGCGTGAGAGATGACCCAGACAGAGGCTGTGGATGTCGCAAGCCCCCGAGGCATGGGTGCCACTGTGACCCTTCCCCTCCATCCTTTGACCTGGTGCCTCTGCCCTCCCCTAGGAGAATTATTATCCAGTGTGTGCCTCTTTCTGTCTGCTGGTAGGAACTCAGCTTCCTAGAGCTTGAAAACTAGCTTAGTCTTCCACCATTGCTGCTTGGGAAATAGGCCTCTCCACTCTTCCCACCCTACCCCGTCCTTCATACCAAATGGAAAAGGAATGGCATCTTGGAGCATCTCTTTGAAGGATTACTAGGGCCTTCCCTGTGAAAGGTCAATTACTAGTTTCCAAATTCAAATAACTTTATGTACCACACAATAACAGGGGTCCTTGAGCATCTCTAAACGTTTTTCGTGCTGGTTGACTTCCAGCTGCAAGGCCTGGTCCTTGAGGCTTCAGGAGGTTAAGTTTACCACCCAAGGTGGCTGGAATTTTCCCTGCCATAGATGAGACTCTACTTCAGAGATGAGAGGCCTTCCTTAAAGGGACCAGTAAAGCCCCTGAAGCAGAAACAGGAGGAGACAAGGGAAGAGGAGGCTGGGGCTGGATCAGAGTGCTTCTGTGGGGAGGGTGAAGAGCCCTCTCCAGGACCAGCATTCCTCCGTGCTCACCTGCTGCCTCCCCCAACCCCCATGGGAGAAGGACTGCCCTAAAACAGCAGTAGGTAGATCTGATGGAAGAGCTTTCTTCTAGTAGTTTCCAGAACCTAAAGAAAAGACCCAGCAAGACCCTCGAATGAACCTTGGAGTACACAGGATGTCAGAGAGGTGTCAGCCCTTGGTTAATGAGAAGTCCTGGCCAGTGATCCCAGGTCCTGGAAGGCACCAGTCAGGTTGTTTTGTGACAGATGGGCCCACACCATCACACTGGAGTTGGTCCCACCAGCTCTGTAGTGACCAGCCTAGATCTGCGTGTTCTGGCCCCAGTGTTGGAAAGACACAAAGCCCCTGGCCCATCTTGATGTTGGAGAACACTTGGGTGACCTGAAAGCAACCACTGTTGTACCACTGCTGAATGGGATCAGCCATAGCAGAGAATTTACCCACAGCAATCTGGTTGACGTCAGTCAGAGACACAAATCTCAATCTTGCCACTATCGAGCAGTTCCAGCCATCAACCCTCCTCCTCCGGGCCCAAGACCTGCTTCTTGAGACATGAGCTGAAGGAAGACACGAAGCAGGTCTGCGAGGGGGCTCCTGGGGCACCGTTGACCTGTTCATCTCCACCACGCAGACACCCCACCATGCTGCACCATTGTTTCCCCCTCTTGGCCACAGGGGTCACCTATAAGGTTGCATTCGATGTCTCTGCTCTTGATTGCAGAAGCGGCCCAGGAGGCAGGGGCTGGCCTGGTGGACGCGGGGCAGGCCGCTGAAGGCGAGGGGCAGCAGAGCGCTGTGGTCCCCGGAAGGTCATTCATCAGGACGTGCCAGCCCCTGTGTACCTGGCAGCTGCACCCCAGTGTGCATGGAGACACGTGGGTCAGCACCACCAGGAGCAGCTTGGGTGGCAGTTGACTCAGGTCCAGCACCTCCTCAGGTTCAGGCTCCAGTGCAGTGACCCAGAGACGGTGGCTGGAGGGGGGCAGGAGAGGGACCAGTCCCTGGAGGCCAAGGCGCCCACGGCCTTACACCACGTGCTCCCCCTCACCGGGCTCAGCAGCGACTTAACTCTCAAATTTCTGAACACACTCATCTGCCTATAGGTGTGTCATCACTTCCAATCCACCAGCCTCGGAGGCCTCTCTTTTATGCAGTGAATCCAGCCACCTATGCCTGACTCTTTTGTCGCCCTGCCCCTCCCGCCTCCCTTTGGACTTGGTTCATCCCTCTGTTACATGTCTACAGCCTGCATCTCACCACTGGCTGCTTCTTCCCTTTGCAATGTCTGTGTGTCTCTGATCCTGCCAAGGGACCATGCCTTGCCCCACAGCCTCGCTAGTTTCCATCCAGCCTTTCTTCTTTGTCACCAGAGCAGTCCATGCGCACTGTGTACGCTTACTTTTATCCTCTACCCACCCCGGTTGCTGTCTGCCCCTTCCCCCACCGTGTCACACAGGTAAACTCCTGGCCACCCACGACTTACTTCCCCAATGCCGAGTCTCCTTTGGATCCTTCCCTCCCTGGACCTCCTGTTGCATATAGGGCAGGAGAGCCCTCCCTCCAACTTCAGCTCTCCTCTCTTAGCTCCTGAGACTTCATGCTCACTCGCGTCATTTGTTTTTCTCTCCAGCGTGAATTTCTCTCCCTCCATTTCTAAATTCATGGCTGGGGCGCCTGGGTGGCTTAGTTGAGTGAGTGTCCGACTTTGGCTCAGGCGGCTCAGGTCTTGATCTCACGGTTTGTGGGTTCAAACCCCCGTGTCAGGCTCGGTGCTGACAGGTCAGAACCTGGAGCCTGCCTTAGATTCTGCATTTCCCTCTCTCTCTGCCCTTCCCCCACTTGCACTCTCTCTCCCAGGAATAAATAAACATTAAAAAAAGCCCAAAACTAAAGAATTCATGGCTCCAGGGTTACCTCCTTGACGTACTTTCATTCTGTTTTCTCTTTGGGTGAGGTATTTGACCACCATCTAAATACCAGGCAGCTCAGACCTCTTTCTCCAAGGTTGTGAGCAGGGTGTTGGTTGGAAATGCCTTCAGGGCCAACCAGGTAAAGGCAGTGATGGAGGCAGAGTGTGGCAGGCCAGAGAAGCCCTTATTCTAGCTAAAGAGAAGGGCTGCTTCCGGGCTCCACGGATGGTTGACAAGCAACAGTTCAGGACCAGTGTTGCCAGATTTCCCAATTTTCCCTAAAGAAACCGGAAATATATAATCCTATTTGGAATCTCTCAGTGATTAAATATTGGTTCGAAAATGTCCGTAGGGACCAAAGCCCATCTGAGAACCATGTCTGGTGTAAGGGCTACCCGTTTGGGATAACAGTTTGACTCATATTCCACTGATTGGCTAATACTTTTATTCCGAAGCCTACGGGTACTTCACATTGAATGTGCGCCACACCGTCTTTTCTCCACACCCTCCTCCCTCTTCATGGGCACCTCATCTCAGTTAATGACACTTCCTTCTATCCATTCACCCAAGCTGGAATTATGGAAGAGAGTGTCCTTTTCTTCTGTAACTCCTCCTCCATTTTCAATCTACCACCAGATTCTACCAACATAACTTTCTAAATAAATCATGAATCTGTTCTCACGTCTGCACTCCTCGCCACCATTATCATAGTTTAGGCTTCTAGCATCTTCTGCCTGGACCAGTAGGCTCCCAAGTGTTTCGAATGATGATTCATCATAGTTAATTCCCTCTGTGTATAAATTATTATTCTGAGCCAAACGTGTAATCTCGGTCCCTTGACAGTGATTGGTTTTGAAGTGGGCTTGGGATCCAATCTGGGCCGGTGGGATGTGAGGCAAAATTTGCTGGGAAGCTTCTGGAAGTTTTCCTTGTTAAGAAAGAGACCGAAGAAGAAACTGCTCCCTTCTGTCTGTGGGCTTCTCTGTATCCGTACGTCACTCTAGGAACTGCTACGGCCGTCTGGCATAGATGAGGAAAGGCAGCCTGCAGGCAGACCCCACCACAGAGCATGGTGCCCTGGAGAGGAGAGGATGGAACCTGGGTCCGTGGTTGCGTTTTTGAGCCACCGAATCAACCACGTCTGCGGCCTGTCATCTCAGAGTTTGCAGCTATGTTGGATAATAAGTCTCTTGATAAATTCAGGCAGTTAGACTCAGAGCTTTGTGTTTAAGGGAGCCAAAGGCATCCTGACTGGTACCCTCGTCTCCCGCCTTGAGGTCTGTGCTCCGTCACCCCACATGACACCTGACTTTCAGGGTGGTCCCTCTAGATGCTAATCTGACCACATTGCCTCCCGCTCATAGCTCCCATCGCCCACAGGCTAAAGTCCCAGGACCTTGGCAGAATATACAAAGGCTTCCATGACAGACCTCCTGCCTCTATAGCCGAATCGGCTCTGGCTCCTTAACGTAAACCTTATGCTCACTTTGGTGTGATCTGCTTGCAGTTCCCTGCCTAGGCGATGCTGTTTAACTCTTTCATTCATTGGGCAGATATACTCAAGTGTCACCTCTGGGCCAGGAGTAGTTCTAGGCATCCCAGCTACCACTCCCAAGTCCCATGCTCTAGCCATCTCCTCTCCCCTGGGTACCTCCCCCCCATCTTTATCTGACTAATGCTCTCTTTTCGTTTCCTGTTCCAGTCCAGTGTTAGCACTTGTGATAGCTTTATATACATAGTTGGCTCTTGAATAACACAAGTTTGAGCATCGGAGGTCCATGTATAAATGTGGATTTTTTTCTTGTAGATACAGAACAGTACTGTAAATGTATTTTCTCTTCCTTGTGATTTTCGTAATAACATTTTGTTTTCTTAATAACATTTCCAGCAAAACTTGTTGTAACAATACAATATATATTACATGTTAATAGGCAAAATATGTGTAAATTGACTGTTGATGTTATTGGTAAGGCTCTGGTCAACAACAGGCCATTAGTAGTTAAGTTTGGGGGGAGTCAAAAGTTATACATGGATTTTCGAATGCACGGGGTCTGTGGCCCTAACCCTTGCATTGTTCAAGGGTCAGCTCTGTGTGCTTTTAACAATTGTTTATCTAATATTCTATTTTGGAAATTAAAAAGAGTAAATTAAAAGAATAGTATAAGAAATGTGTATATATATATATACCCAGATTGACCAAGTAACATTTTGCAGATTTGTTCTTTTCCCCCCATCTCCCTTAGTACATATATACACACATACACAGATAGGCCTTTTTCTGAGCCATTTGAAAGTAACTTTTAGATATCATGACTCCTCTTCACGAATAGTTCAGCATGTATCTGCTAAGTACAAGGACCCCTTAAAAAAATTTTTTTTAATGTTTATTTATTTATTTATTTATTTTCAACGTTTATTTATTTTTGGGACAGAGAGACAGAGCATGAACGGGGGAAGGGCAGAGAGAGAGGGAGACACAGAATCGGAAACAGGCTCCAGGCTCTGAGCCATCAGCCCAGAGCCCGACGCGGGGCTCGAACTCACAGACCGCGAGATCGTGACCTGGCTGAAGTCGGACGCTTAACCGACTGCGCCACCCAGGCGCCCCTAATGTTTATTTATTTTTTAAGAGATGAAGAGACAGAGTGTGAGCGGGGAAAGGACACAGAGAGAGAGGGAGATACAGAATCCGAAGCAGGTTCCAGGCTCTGAGCTGTCAGCACAGAGCCTGATGTGGGGCTCGAACCCACCAGCCGTGAGATCATGACCTGAGCCGAAGTCGTACGCTTAACCGACTGAGCCACCCAGGTGTCCCAAGGATGCTTTAAAAAAAAAAATATGTTTATTTATTCTTGAGAGAGAGAAAGACAGAGTGTGAGCAGGATAGGGGTAGAGAGAGAGGGAGACACAGAATCCAAAGCAAGCTCCAGGCTCTGAGCTGTCAGCACAGAGCCCAACGTGAGACTTGAACCCACGACCACGAGATCATGATCTGAGCAGAAGTTGGAGGCTTAGCCGACTGAGCCACCCAGGTGCTCCAGGACATTTTCTTACATAACCACATTATTACACCCAAGAATTTAATAATAACACAGTAAACTTATTTGATATTTGGTTCATAGTCATATATCTGCAGTTTTCCCAAATGTTTGTGGCTTTTTTATCCATCCAGGATCTTCTAGGCTAAGCACTCATCTCTTTCAGGAGGGCTTCCTTGAATGCCTTCAGCTTCCCAATGCTCTGGGAATGTTTTGTGCAGATTGCCATCATGGTATTCACCACTCTGTTTATGTGTGCCTCCCCATCTTCAGAGTGAGTCCTGTGTCATGCTTATCTTCTGAGTGCCCAGCCCAGTGTGTGGCACATAGCAGATGCTCAGCGTTTGTTGGCTGAATGGGTGATTGAGTAAGTGGCAGAATTGGAGACAAAGCCCATGGCCTCATTGCTGGTTTCTTCCTTCCATATGTAACTGCTTTGTGCAGACAGTGATGTTAATAATGTAAGAACAGAGTCCCATCTGCCAAATGGCGAGAAGAGAGGTAATCCAGATAGAAAATGGTGAACAATGGAAAGAGCCAACAATTAATAACATCTAAGGCCGTGCTGATAGAGAAGCGTGTCCCTGATTACTGAGAACAGCAGTGGAGAAAGACATCAGCCTTCTATCAGTTGTTGCAAAGGCCACATCACATTTGCAGGTTTGTCTTCTACAGAAACCAGGCCCCCCCCCTTTTTTTAATGTTTATTTATTTATTTTTGAGAGAGAGAAGGAGAGAGACAGAGCACAAGTGGGGGAGGGGCAGAGAGAGAGAGGGAGACACAGAATCTGAAGCAGACTCCAGGCTCTGAGCTGTCAGCACAGAGCCTGATGCGGGGCTCGAACTCACCGGCTGTGAGATCATGACTTGAGCCCAAGTTGTATGCTTAGCCGACTAAGTCACCTGGGCACCCCAACCAGGACCCCTTCTAAGTGAAGTTTCCGCAGCACCCATGTATACCTGGAGCCGTAGTCTCTCCCAGGATGGGTTTGTCAGCCAGCTAGGATGGGTCTGATCTTAGCGGGGTAAAGTGTCCCTTAGCTCCGATGCAGCATCTCTTCCCACTGTTTGAACTTTATTTCTGGAATTTTCTCAGAAGTTTTCTGAGTGTACAACATCTGATACCATAATTAATATTTATTTCCAGAGACACTAAATATGAACCCAAAGAACATTTCCATTCTGCTGATGACACTCCCTTAATCGAGAATGTGGAAGCAGGGTCAGGATGAGCCAGGTCACTCAGAAGGCTGCTGGCTGTTTGTGGGGAAGTGACCTCTTGCCATCTTCCTTGGAGGGTTCCTTTTCTTTCCTAACTGACCACAGTGTTTTTTCCTTGCTTTCTGAAGACTGCTGGGTTCTCTACAAGAGGTCACGAGGAATTTTTAAAAATTCCTCAAAGCCATTAAAACAGGCAGATACAATCTAAAGGCAGCGCAGCCCAACTCCATCCGTCTCCTGCTGGACACAACTCTAGGCACCTATGAAGGACCAGGCATTGTAGATACAAAGATAAATAAGCCCCTGCTCTCCGGGAACTCATCATCTGTTGGGGTAGCAGCCATACAAAGAGTCTCCAAGTTTATGGGGAATGCAACGAGAGAGAGATGCACAGGACACTACAGACCTCAGAGAAAGGGGAACTCATCCAACCCAGGGAGGGTGAGGCAAGGAAGAGCTGAGTGGTGAAAGTGGGCATAGGATAGAGAGGAAATGGTTAGGTCGTTTGGGAGATTCTAGTCTAAAGGGCATGGAATGAGGCACCTATGGAGATTTCCATCGTCATGATGAATGTGAGGACAAAGCGATCAAGGTCTCCATGTGCAGAGGATGCGGAGAGAGGACCATTTTTGATAATGTAAGATGCCAGCACCAGAAGTTCAGTGGCTGTCTCTTAGCTGACTTGGGAAGACTTTGCCTGTCTGCTTCTGGGTGATCCTTTAATGTCATTCCCACTAAGGGTTAACGGTAGAAGACATCCTCCCCCCTCTACCACCACCTCAAAAAAACCAAAAAAACAAAAACACCAAAACCAAAGTCAGTGAAGGTAATATACCACCATCTATTTAGCTGCTGAAGAATTTACCATTCAAGGAGATAGGACCCTGCCTCACCAGAGGCGTTTAACAGTCCAACACTATCACATTACCCAGATTGTATAAAGAGTATGAATGATTTCCGCTCACAGACCTCTAATGGAGGTATCTCTTTACAAAGCCCCTACTTCAGGCCAGCTGAATGCCTCAGCAGCGCCTCCGAAACCCCGCAGCCCTAATCCCTTTAGCAACAAAGGTCTGTTTCTTTGCTTAGCATGAAGTAGGCCTCAGAGGCCTGTGTGTGTCTTCGCCTGTAGACCAGAAGCCTCCTGTTTACAATTTCCCTATTCCTGTTTTTAATGTTGTTCTGAGAGCAGCCACAAAGGGCTAGTTTTGTCCAGCAGGAACAAGGGAGCTATTAGAGAGAGACAGAGGAAGGAAGGAAGGGCGATCGCAGGGAGGACTCCTCAAGGGATTAGCAGACACAGCTGTTCCCGAAGGGAGAGGAGCTCCAGGCTGTTTATAATTTCCGTCACATTTACATTTTTTAATATTTTATTTCCTCAAAAACCTTTTTTTCTGATCAGTTTCCTATCCACCATCTAAGGGGAGCATCTTGTTGCCATATTGATAGACTTAGGGACATGTTTTGCTATATGTACTGAGGATTTAGCTTTTTACTTCACTGCTCTGCAAATCTGGTGTGGTGATCTCCAGCGCTCTGTGAGGTCACAGACCTCCAGACCACCAGGTGCCCGAGGAAATTGACTGAAGGGACTGGTGTCACTTCTTGTCCCATTTGTGCAAACCTTTGGAGTTTTTTTTTAGGCTATATCTGATTCATTTAGATCCCATAGAACACTGACTGCACAGTGTCCCAGACCTACTTATATATATATATTTTTAAGTTTATTTATTTATTTTGAAAGAGAGAGAGAGAGAGAGAGCGAGAAAGAGAGAGAGGTTGAGAATCCTAAGCAGGGTCCACGCTGTCAGTGCAGAGCCAGAAGCGGGGCTCAAACTCACAAATTATGAGATCGTGACTGGAGCCAAAATCAGGAGTTGGGCACTTAACCAACTGAGCCACCCAAGTGCCCCAAAAGACCCAGTTTTCAAATGCACCTGATGTTTATCTTTATATCTAACCATTGTATTATAAAGTGTATTACCTACAGGTGGAGAATCTGTCATACTCCATATTGCTAAAATGTCTTATTCCACTGGCTTTAAGAAGATTGTCTATGTTTTCATCCTGGAAACAAATGTTTGTGTCACCTTCTAGTTCTTGCCATGAATATTTTTCTATCCCAACAATAGTCTGTCCCTCTTTTATTCTAAAAACATAGAATTATGTTTCTCTTTTATTTAAAAATGTACACATATCCAGTGTTAGGTCATGCATATTTTTCTATCCAATGTCTGTCTGTCTGTCTCTTTTTTTAACTCCTTTTCCCTCCCTTCTCTTATCCTCCTCCCTGTTAAAATATTAGCAGTTTGGGGACGCCTGGGTGACTCAGTTGGTTAAGCATCCGACTTCGGCTCAGGTCATGATCTCACGGTTCGTGAGTTCGAGTCCCGTGTCTGGATCTGTGCTGACAGCTCAGAGGCTGGAGCCTGCTTCAGATTCTGTGTCTCCCTCTCTCTCTCCCCCTCCCCTGCTCATGCTCTGTCTCTGTCTCTCTCTCTCTCAAAAATAAATAAATATTAAAAAAAAAATTAGCAGCTTGTATATCCTTCTACCCCTAGCTCTATGCTCAAATAAGGATATGGAAAAAATTTTTTTTTGTTCGGGATTGGGAGAATTACTGTTTGTTATTACAGTGGGACTATATATTAGCTACTTCCCTACATCTTGCTTTCCTCACTTAACAATGTACAGAGGAAATTGCATTTAATATATTTTTAACCTAACATGGTCTATGCAAGTGCACTGTGCCTAAGGAGGCTTTGGCTAAAGTTGCAGATGCCCGCGTATGTGTCAATTCCATTTTTTTTGAAACCATTTTTGTTAAGTTTGACTTTTTCCTGGGGAGCTTAAGTCAAGATACAAATGACTTTCTCAAATGTCCAGTCAGCCCGCTGCTGACCCTTTGGGCTTTTGTTGCCTTTGGGGTACGTTTCCGGACTTGAGCGTCTTTTAGATCCGGCTGACGTCCTACTACTGTTACAGGAATATTCCTCATGGTAGGTCTCAAAAGTTAAGTGTATGCGATTTCCTTTAGCAGGGGCCTGGGATGTGAGCTAATCTTTAAGTAAAGGAGAGAAGGGACAGTGATTAACATTCTCCCAACTCACTCAGGGACAGCTGTTCCGAACCTTTCCTTCCTGCTCGAAGCAGTAACTAGTTTTCAAGAGGAATTAAAAAAAAAATTTTTTTTTTTAAAGAAGAATATGGAGTTCTTCCAGGATTGCTCAACTTTTCTTTCTCTAAAGTAAAATACTTCAAACCATGTGCCAATCCAAATGTACTTTCTGTCTTCGTCTTCACTGGAAATGTGGACCATAAGATAAGACGCATAGCCCCTGGTATATTGTTTTACAGAACTGGCCAGGAACAAGCCACAATTTCAGCTGCTTTGATTTCCCCTATGCTTTTTCAAGAGGAATGCTGAGGATATTTTAGGGAACGTGAGCTTCCGCAAACCCCTGTCATCTGACTACTCCTGGTGTGCAGGCTTCTTTGGCAGGATTACAGATTTGAGGTGGTGATTACCGTTTTGGTGATTGCATGCCTTTTGGGGGATCATTTTCTGATGAAAAAAATTTTTTAAAGCTGTCTTCCCATTCCCAGTATAAATTTAAGGTCCCGTGAATTTTAATAAATGTTTTATTTGAAAACATAAATTACCCAATATACACATATCCTTCGGGTTAGGAGTGTTAAGATTTCATGATCCCGTGCCAAGGACATTCCCTTGTAGGAAGGACATACCTTAGGTGGAGATAGAACTGTCTGTAGAGTCATGATGGCAGGCGGCGACCTCTGTCTAGCCATCCAAAGAAACAGAATCAACTCCGACACGGTGGTTGCAGACATCACCGCGCAAGCATCTTACATTCACAGAGATTATGTATTTAAAATTTATTGAAGATAATGCAGAGGGCCCCTTTAAAAAATATAGGGTGTATCGGTTTGACTAACCCCATAGTTAAATTGTGTATTATAGGTGGATCACGTTGTAGGTGAAGAAACAGGAAAGATGCGCTGGTCCCTTGTAGTCTTTTACATTCTAGAAGAAGTAGTCACCAAAAAGATAAAAAGGAAACTTAGTAAAATGTTAAATTTTTTCAAGATACCTTTTTTTTTTTTAAGTAAAAACTGCTTTTAGGGGGCAAATCATAAAAATGCAAGTTAACACAGAATCACGGAAAGTGAAAACAGAAGTCACCTTGCCCAAATTACACTCCCCAGTAACTACTATTTCTCTGAGCTGGTAGAATTAAGAGAACGTGATTTGGTGCTCCTGTGGTCTAAATAAGGGCTAGCTATAAATGATGTCAACTCAATCCTTTGGAAAAGGAAAACATTAATTTTGAAACCATTTTTTTTCATGTATTTATCCGGATAGTCATTTGGAACAAAGAAGAGCATTGGGGTGGGGAGATAGGGCTGGGCTTCTGGGACCCCTGCTTTGTGAAAGCGATTCCTTTTTTGTCCATTTTACGTATTCCTGTTTTGCCCAAGACTGTATGTTTTTTTGCGGGGCAGGAAGGTGGAAGCATTCTGTTGCTGCTAAAAACTGTTTGAAAATAATAATTTTCTCTAGAGGACAGCTCATTTTTCTACAGTTTTTAAAATGCACTAGTTTTAATGTTGCCTTGTCTAGTAGTATTTTATTTCATTTTGAATGTGTATTTTAGAAAGAGAGTGCACAAGCGGGTGAAAGGGGCAGAGGGAGAGAGAGACAGTCTTAAGCAGCACGGAGCGTGATGCAAGGCTGGATACCATGACCCTGGGATCACGACCTGAGCCAAAATCAAGAGTCAGACACTCAACTGACTGAGCCACCCAGGAGCCCTGCCTAGTAGTATTTTATCTGAGCCTTATGGGAGCCAAGTTGCACTTATCCTCTGAATACATTATTGCAAAGGTACCTACCTTCGAATTAATACAGATTTTGAATCTTCTAAGAGTTGCCCATCCTTGGGAAATAGTTTCTCATGTTGAGAATCAAGAGAAAAAACAAGCACTGAATGCCCTAACGTCTATCTATATTACAAATCACCTAGAGCTCTGAGAACAGTTTTCTGTAGGAAAAACCACAGTGGCCATTCACATAAAATGTTAACTTGGAGTGGTTGACAAATGCTACTAGACCGTAGGTGTGATCCAACATATTATGTTTGTGGAGTGAGGGAATCGGAGATCTTCCTTCCTATTATCAATCGTTTCCCTTTTCTCATTCTGATAAAGCGTTCTTTCCTTGGGTTTTAACCAGTGACATGGTGCAGAATTAGATCCACATGTGCTGCTTTTTCCATTCTGTTTATTTCCAGTTGCTTTTTCTTTCAGTCTGAAGGAAAGGGAATTGAATGTCAATCTTGGATTGTGTACATCAAATCTGTTGGAGAATCTTTTATATAACCAATACTCTATCCTCAGTAACTTCGAGTGCTGAAGTTACACTAAAATATTCGTTATAATCCTCATTTTCCTTTGCCTCTAATTTTCCAATAAGGTATCCTTTTGGACTGAAACTTTCCATGCTTGGTTTCAACTCAAAGGTGAGTTTATTTTGGAAAGTTCATACTAATTTAATTCAGGGACTTGGAAGGGATGTGAGAGTAAAAATATACCTTCTACTCTACAAATAAATGTAAGACTTCGGTCATAGATAACTCCGGAGAGGCCAAGCAGCGGAACAATAAACAGGTCTCAGAAAAATCCCTGTTAAACTGATGCAGGTTGAAGTGATTAACCCACATTTCCTGAAGGCACTGAACAGATTGGAGCTCCTTGAGGCTCTGTGGTCTCTTCCGAAGGACAGTGGCCACAACAGGGCATTTCAGGACCTGGGTGGATGGAAGAGGTGAGATATTTAGTTTGGATCCAGGCAGACTACTTAGTGGTCTACAAAGTCCTAAAACATACTGATTATTGTTGAAGGCTCTTCTTCGGCAACAGGGGCTAGCTGATACATCACAAACACAAAATTACCCGAGCCCGTAACGTGATGTTTGTGGCTAGCACGCCGCGATGTTGAAATGTCATTATCTAGAGCTAGGTTTCTCCACCTCAGCACCGTGGACATTTTGGGCAGATAAATTCTTTGTTGGCGCTGTAGGTTCTGACGAGTGCATTGTAGGATATGTCCAGAGCCCTGGGCTGTACCTGCCAGGTGCCAGGAGCAAGCTGCTCTCTGCCCACCCTCCCCTTTTCCTGCTCCACCCCTCTCCGCCCCAGTCATAACAGTTAAAAATTTCTCCAGACATTGTCAAATGTCCTTAGTGTAGGGAAGAGCCCCCAGCTGAGAACAACTGGTACCACTTTGAGTGCAGACCCATCTGAGCAAGGTACTTGCACCAGACTGGAATCCATGTAGTGGGAAATCTGGCATTTCAAATGAGGTCTTCCTAAAAAGTAGAGTTGGCATCGCAAAGAAGTAGCCCTCCTGTTCAAAGCTGCCCTCCCTGACTTGTGCCTTTTGCCCCCTCTCTGTTCTGTTGCTTTTGGGGACTAGGTCAATTCCTTTAAAATTTTTTTTCCTCTTGAATTGTTGCTTCTCCACTGAAGCCTTTCCGTGAACTTTCAAGTATTTCCATCTTAGATGGCATTAGCTGCTCTAATTATTATACTTTCTAAAGAAGTAATCTCTCTGCCCAACATGGGGCTCAAACTCATGACCCCGAGATGCTCTACTGACCGAGCCAGCCAGGTGCCCTTCGGTATTATATTTTTTAATGTAAAAAAGAGCATTCACTCACACTGTCAACAAAAGCTAGTACTAACCACAGCTGATGTACTGAGTATGCCTGTGCCCACTCTGCTCTAAGACCTTGTGCGCCTTTTCTGTCTTTATGGATGTCACTCTCTTGCGGGTACTGTTCTTATCCTCATTTTCCAGGTAAAGAACTAAGACACAGTGAGGTGAACTAACTGGTCCCAAATCTCATAGAAGTAGCACAAAGCGGGTTCGAGCCTGGATTCCTGAGCACCTCCCTGTCTTAACTGCTCTGCCATCCTGTCTGTCCATCCCACACATCTCTGTAAGGCCTCCTCACAATTATTATACGGTAAAGTTTTAAAATGTGCCTTTACGAATCCAACGAATACTTGTAAGTATGACAAGGGATCCATCCCGTACACTGGGTGATGCAGTGACGAACATGGTGTGATCCCTGCTCGCAGTGTGGTCAGCGGTCAGAAGATGTAAACAGATGTGAACATCGTAGAACAGTGCAAAGTGTGAAATGGTTACTCTCGTGAAAGTACGAGCCAAGGACTAGTGGCGTAAAGAGCCTCTAGAGATGGTTTAACCTGGAGGAGGAGGAGGGAAGCGTGCAAACGCCCTGGAGGGAGAATACTGTATGCCTCCTATGAGACCGTATTGTATGGGAGGTACCACATTAGGTGTGAGGTAACACGCTTACAGTCCAGTGCAGGGGCCAGAATGAATCAGATGATCACACACATTTAGGTGGGAGTTGCTAAATTTCAAAGGGATATGGTACCATGGGAGTATGTGAATGAGACGGGACTAATTTTTTTGAAGAGGAGGAGGTCTGGGAAAGTTTTCCTGAGGCAATGATGCCTGACCTGAAAGCCAAAGAATGAGTGAGCATCCTTGCATTAGCCAGGTGCAAGGGGCATATGGATGCATGAGCATGTGTGTGAACATGTGTACGTGCACATTGTAGGGGGGGGGGGATAAGGATACTTGCGGTAGAGGGACCAGCAGGTGCAAAGGTCCTGAGGTTAAAGAGAACACAAGGAGCATGAGCCACTAGAAGCCTGTGAGACTTTAAGACAGAGAGTGAGAGAGGGCAGGGGCCAGAGCGTGCAGGGCGGCCTTGTGGGCCATGGTAAAGATTTTAGTCTTTATTGGAAGAGCAAGGGATTGGAGGGAGATGGATGACATCATCTGATTTGAGTTTTCAGAAAATCCCTCTGGCTACAGTATAGAGAGTGGATTGAAAGGAGCCTGAATAGATTTGGGGTCATTGTGATAGTTCAGACGATGGAGCACAGAGGCCCACAAGCACGTTTGTTCTTGTTCTTTTTTGCTGAAATGTTTTGCTCTTTTGTAAGTCAAAAAAAAATTTGTTAAAAGTAAATGCAAATCTAATGGAGTCCCCCCCTTCAGCCTGGTGATTCTGTGCCTGCTAGCTTTTGGTAGTTGCTGACAGTCCTTGGCATGACTTGGCATTCCTTGACTTGTAGATGTATCGCTCGAATCTCTGGCTCTGTCTTCACATAGCGTCTTCCTCCCTGTGTGTCTTTGTGTCTTTCCTCTTATAAGGACACTAATCATTGGATATAGGGCCCACCCTCAGCCAGTACGATCTCATCTTTATTTAAGGAATTGCATCTGTCAGGATCCTATTTCCTAATAAAGTCACATTCTGTGGTTCCAGGTAGACATGCATTTGGGGTGGGACACTGTTCAGCCCAGGATACAGATCAGGTTGACACTGTGTCAGGACGTTGTTTCGGAGCTTAATTTTAAACAGAAGAGATGTGCAAAGAGTTCTTCCAGAAGAGCATCCTGGAGTGAAAAGCACTGCGTAGAAGTGAGTGGCCTCTCCCTTTAGACAGGCAGAGACTCTCTCTGCTTGTCACTTGCCTGCCTCGGTCATTTATGTATCTGGCTGGCTCCCATAGATGTTTGAGTTTGTGGCCTCAGAGTTAGATTCAAAAGTGAACATTATGATGTGGAAAGAACTGGAGGCCGCTGGGGAGTGTGTAACAAGGGACACAATTTAGTAAACATTGCTGGATGGGTGAACGCCTCTCTTAGAATGCGGCAGGGTATTTCTGGCAGCTTCATCTCTGGAAGACCACAGATGATGTCTATTATATCCTCATGCATCAGCCATTACCTTGGAAATAGGCCATCCTAACAGCGTGTCAAGGAAGTTATTATAGGGAATTATTTCAGCCAGAAGAGATCTCTGCAAAGCAATCTGTTCCAGTCTACTGTGCCATGGAGTGGTCCCCATGTCCCTGATTTTTTGCTAGAAATGCAGCAGCAAACAGCATGAAGCCTACACCTGTCATGAGCTAATGTGCAATTCCTGCCAAGGTTTGCACTTGGGTTCCATTAACAGGATAGAAGAGACCTTCCAGGGAAGCATGTTAATGTTTAACCCTTTACCCACAAATTCTCTCCCTCTCCCGGAGAAATCTGCCACTTGCCAAACCACCACCAGGCCACTTGGGATTTTGCTTTTGCAAAATGGCTTGGTTTTGGAGGCAGACTAGAGAAAGGAAAGTTAATGGGAACTGACCTTCAAGTGCAAGGTCCACAGGACTTTTAAAAAAAAAAAATCAAGGAAGAATGAGCTGAGCTTTGGCCTGGAAAGTGTTCATTGGCAGAAATGATAAAGCTGAGATGAGAACTAAATCTCATTAGTGTCAGATGTCTCCTTTCTCTCCAGCTGCAGGCAGAGCAGAACCTAGAGATGTCTGGGTGGGAGGTTAGCAGATCTGAAGCTTCAAAATAACCATCCACTGTCTCTGTGTATAGCAGGGAGTAGGGGCAGTATTCAGATGGGGATCTGTGTCTCACTGTGAATTTTTCTACCATGAGATGCGGCAGGGGCGACTGGTGGCGAATACCCCTCCCTATGCCTAACCTTTGTAGACAGGGGAATGCTCCCTGTCCAGTCTCAGTTGGAATAAGTATAGTTAAGGGGTACAGAGGCTAATGGTTGTGTTATCATTTGTTGAGGAGGAGCTGAGTGCCTGGAAGAACAACTCCTGGCAAGGGCTGAGGCTTGGGGTACTTGTTCAGAAACCAGAGCTCATGGACCTGGGAGACCGGGTGGAAGAAAATTCAGGGTTAGGAGATGAATTCTGGAGAGTATCAGGAAATAAAGAAACTCTGAAGTAGAGGGTCTATTCCAAGAGGAGACTAATTCATAGAACACAGCTATGCATGCAGTAGGCTCCCAGGAAATGATTGTGGAAAGAGTGAATGAATGGAGAAATTATGCTGGCAGTCTCCTGTGGCGGAGGAGAGTTACTTTATTTTGTTTCTTGTATGTGAAGGGGAGGGAGTCCCATTGCTAAAAAGGATGTACCTGATATATTTAAAGGTCTTAAAATTATTTCTCATTATGTAAGTGATACAGAAATACATTATTCTTATAAACAGAGCCAGAGAATTTCATTTAAGAAGGTCTTCTTTATCCATTACCCCAAATTTTGGGGTGTGTGTGTGTGTATGAGTGTTTGTGTATGAAGGTTCTAGGGAATTTCCAGGCAGCATCTTGGCCACAAGATTTTTTATCTCATAACCAGTTGGCTCTAAGGCAGTTTTGCCTTAAAAGATAAAAAATAACCTGGTTGACAGTTTGGTTTGACAGTTGGTTGGGTTAATCAACTGGTTGACAGGTTGGTTTCATTTTTCTCCTTGACGTGGTACTCCTATTTTTATATTATATAAATCTTAGCCATCATAATGGTCTATACACTGTTGCAGAGTTTTGAACCCACGTTTCCTCAACTGTAGAACGTCTATCAACATTCCAATTTGATAGTCCACCGAGAGCAAGCACCAGTGTAGAAGGCTTTCACAATATAATACAAAGCTCAGGTACGAATAAGCATTCGAGTATCTGAAAAGTGATACTTCTCTCTCTCTCTTTTTTTTTTTTTAATGTTTTTATTTATTTTTGAGAGAAAGAGAAACAGAGAGAGCGAGTGGCGGGGGGGGGGGGGGGGTGCGGCTACAGAGAGAGACACACACACACAGAATCTGAAGCAGGCTCCAGGCTCTGACCTGTCAGCACAGGGCCAGATGCGGGGCTCGAACTCATGAGCTCTGAGATCATGATCTGAGCCGAAGTCAGATGCTTAACTGACTGAGCCACCCAGGTGCCCCAAGAAAGTGATACCTCTCTTAATGAAGAAAGAAATGTTAGAGGAAAAAGTGTGATGCAGAGTGAGGAGATGAGTCAACAAGCAGAAAAATAACGTATAATACTATGGACAAAACCCTTTGAAGACACGTGCTTACGGGCAGTCGACAAAATAAAATCGGTTATTTGTACACAGCTACCATGAATCTACACTATACGTTGTGAATGTATTAGAATATTTTGTGTTTTGAGATAAAGTCTTAAGTTTTGTTATTCATTTTTCGTGTTTCATTATGTAGTTAAAAAATTTTTTTTTAATTTATTTTGAGAGAAAGAGAGTGAGAGAGACAGAGGGTGAGTGAGCACGAACAGGGGAGGGGCAGGGAGAGAGAAAGAATTCCAAGCAGGCCCTGCACTGTCAGCCAGGTGCGGGGCTCGAAACCATGAACTGGGAGATCATGACCTGAGCTGAAACTAAGAGTCGCTGATTAACCGACTGAGCCACCCAGTCGCCCTTCATTGTGTCGTTTATGATACATGTCACTCTATTATTTTTCCTGATTTTATCTTTTGTGGCAAAATTGCCTTACAGCTGATCAGTTATGTGGTGTAAGTGTTTGCGGTAAAAATGCTTGTAGTTAAAATGCTTGCAGCAGGGGTGCCTGGGTGGCTTAGTTAAGTGTCTGACTTCAGCTCAGGGCATGATCTTATGGTTCTTGAGTTTGAACGCTGCATGAGGCTGTCTGCTGTCAGCCCAGAGCCCGCTTCGGATCCTCTGTCCTCCTCTCTCTCTGCCCCTCCCCTGCTCGTGCATGTGCTCTCTCAAAAATAAATAAAAACATTTTACAAATGCTTGCAGCAAAGATGCTTATGGGGGAGAATTCTGGACGTGATGTGTGAGTATGCCCACGTCACCATGAATACCCAAATCTGCTCATTTGTGATCACTTCATATGTTGTGGAGGATGTCCTGACTGTATGCAGGGAGGGTTCCTAATGGACTTTGTCTCTGTCATGTGATGAGGGATTGGTTTTCCCTTCTATCTGAGCTGAGGTTGGAGCCTCCATCCGTGGAATCTAACCCACCCACTCTATTAAGTGACAAAGACTGTGGTTCTATTTCAGAGACAGAAGGAGTCTGGTCACTTTGGTGATACCTGTCAAACCTAAGGCATTTTGCTTTTCTGCCCTGTCCACCAAATTGCTGTATAACCTCTTTGGTGCCCTGTACTGCCTAGCATAAGGTCTGCGCATCATTTGTGGTCCACCTTAATATCTCACCAGTAACATCCTAATAATCTTGAAAGCATTCTCTAACATGAATGATCTCTGCAGGTAACAAATGCGTGCACTGCCATTTCTTACTGTTTCTGTGTATGCCCGACTGCATACTCCTGAACCAGTGAGCTTGGTGCTGAAGAGACAGGGAAAAGAGGTTATAAGCAATGGGAATATTTTCCTTTCACTGGATCTTTGAAATACTGGAATAAATGCAGGTTTGATTTTTTTTTAATACCCTTAATGAAAACTCCTCAGTGATTACTTCTAAATAGACAATTTACCACTTCTTAAAAGTCTTCAAAGATGACACCAAGGGACATGTTATTATCAGTTTTCCCTTCTTCTCTTGTCATCTTTGACAGACGTCTCTCAGGCAACTTAGTGTACTGAAACAATTTGAGTTTCAGGGAAACTCTTTAATATGCCTCTCATATTTTTATGTGCCTTGCATATTGCTGTCCGGGGCCAGGAATCTTCAAAGAGAAGGCTTGCCAGCATTATGTCACTAAAGAAATCAAAGGCTTCTTTCTTTTTTAATTTACTGAATCTCAGTACTTGTAAATTTCTCGCTTTGTATACTGAAATCCCCTCAAATCATAGTATTTCTATACCACTGAATCTGCTTTGGCTTAACTTTATATGAATGTCAAGGTGTTTTTTTTTTTTAATGTTTATTTATTTTGAGGTGGGGGATGGGCAAAGAGAGAGAGGCAGAGAGAGCATTCCAAGCAGGCTCCGTGCCATCAGCACAGAGCCCGATGCAAGGTAGATCTCATGAACCATGAGATCATGACCTGAGCCGAAATCAAGAGTCAAACGCTTGATGGACTGAGCCACCCAGGTGCCCACGAATGTCAAGTTTTTAAACCTTGTTATGTATTTTTCCTTGTCATACCTCAGGGTCACCTTCATTTGTCAGATGGAACGAACACCCCTTTCCTCTTTATGCTGGCTATGTATACAGGCTCTGGAGCAAAAGAAGTGACTTTGAGGTTTGCTCCATTCCTTACCAGCTGTCTCCTGGGTTGTCGTCCAAAATTTTGGGGCACTAGGTTTATCACTTGCAAATGCTGATAGTGATAGTATCCACATTGTAAGTATACTGTAAGAATTAATGAGGTAGCGTCTGTAAAATATAATGCCAGCCACATAATAAGAGCTCAAACACGAGGGTGAGGATGGTGGGGATGACGGTGTTGAGTATGTGAGAAATCACCAGGCAGGAAGCTGAAAGAGGAAGGTGGGAGCTGGGGGCAGATGGGCAGCAGATAATTGCTACTTTTCCTCTTCCTCAGTTTTGTACGGCTGTGCTCTTCTTGCTGGTCCACAAGTGATGAGTCCAGAACTTGTCCTTTTTCTGATGTTTTTAGGTGGCTTCCTAGAAAGCTTTGAAGCCAAGACCTACACTAGATAAGATTTTCCAAAAACTGACAATTCTTTTTATAAATTGGGTACAATACATATCACACCCTTTCCCTCGCCCCTGATTCTCGTTGAAAAACTGCACACCTGGGTTTTAAGGGAGCTTCTTGGGTCTGCTTCAGTAGCACAGATTTAAGAGCCCATGTATTGGCTATTCACTGGACGTTGAGAGTGACAGGAGGTCTCAGAGACGATTAGCTAAGGCAATTAAAAATAATTGTGGAACTCAAGACCTGTGAAGTCTTTCATATGGCCTGAGTTGCTCAAACCACCGAGTCTGTCTTTGGAGGGTTTCCTTATTATTTGTATCAGCTGCCGATAATTTTCTGAGAAATCACTTCATATAAATCAAGAGAATAGAAAGAGGGTGGAAATGTCTCCCTGAAAAAGGTGTTCCTCTAGCCCTCCCTCCCCTGGCCCAAATACTTGGCAACTGCCAGAGTTAACATAATCTTTTGCAAGATTTCAGACCAAGCTGATGTGGTCTTGAGGTTGAGTGATTTCCTCTCTTTGTTCCTTCTATTTTCATCTTCTGCCTTGGCCCAAGCACCTGAAAACCCATGTAATCTATTTTGCTATGCTAGTGGTTTTCAAGCTTTTTGAGTTGTTTGTTGATATTATTATTATTTTTTTTGATCTGACACCCCAATCTACAGGCAGGACCTGGAGGTAGGAACAAACACACACTGGGCATAGCTATAGATAGAACACAGTTTGAAAACCAAGGTAATAGGTAGCTTTACGCAAAATCCAAACGGGTAGAAACACGATCATTTGACTGTAAGACCAGTGGATTCTTTCCCAAGGTGGGTTTGCTATGCATCTTGACTGATGGCATGTTCAGCTTCCCACCTCGCAGGAAATAGGTTGTTTCTTACCAGGCAGTGGAATTTTTTAATGGCTATCAGACAGGGTTTCCTTCTGGTCCATTGCTCTCTTGTTTAAGTTGGACCTGCAGAGCTGAAACCACATTGCTGCCATCTCCTGAACCTTCTATGGTGTGCACTTTGCGCTTGCTTTTTCTTTTCTTTGTCTCCGAGGAAACCAGTATTCCTCACAAGCATATTTTATGGTTGACATGAGATTCTTGGAGATCTTTCCCCCTATTTATTTGCAGAACTAAAGTACATGCCAAACCAGGGAGCTGGTTTCATTTTCATTCTCATTCATTCTGGAAGTTGAAAAGATGGAAGGAAGGAGGGTGGAGAAGGCTCAAGGGTGCTGCTGTAGAAGAGACTGTGAACCCGGAAAGGACAGCAGCGGGGTCTGGGATTCACATAAGATTAGGGCAGAACAGAGGGAAGGGCCCCCGGGGTCTGACTGAGCTGGTGCACAAAGATGATCAACTGGGAAATCCCAAGAATGAATTCCCCTTCACAGAAGGGAATTGCTTCTCAGCTTACTGGGGCACCGATAGAGGGTGTCATCGTCTGCACCAAACACGGCAGAGTATCTAGTCTGCCTTGCCTGAGGCAAGGTATTGGGATGACTGTTTGGGCCAGAGTGTAATTCAGAGCCGCTTATCTCCTTTCCCATGGAGCATGTTGGTGTAATGAGAAGAGAAGATGAACCAAACTGTCCCATGACCATCTCCAGAATCACTTTCCAGCAGCTTTTCGTGCCACTCTCTTTTTCTCATTGCCTTGGAGGGAATAATTGCAGGCTTGGTAGAAATTTCTTCCTGCTCGTGGGTGAGAATTCCCTGGCCTCTATGGTGGGTCTCTCCTGCCAACCTTAACTTACTTGTTCAGGTGGTTATGCCCTTGGCACAGATTTCAGTGACTTTATTTCTTATCCATACTAAGTGAAGATGGCTGTGCTCTGTATGTTGTAATCAAACAACTAGATAAGGATAATGCATGGAGCAAAGGCTTTTGGCAAGTCTGGTAAACGTGTTGATGTTTACCCACTTCCTCTCGATGGAAATTGTCTATGCAAGTGACTGTGTCTTGCTTGTGATCGTTAGTGTGTGTGTTAATTCCCGCAACTGTATTTTATAAATCCTGCATTTCACAGAAGGGAGCCAAACTCGTCTTCTCATGGTTTGTTAGCTTTTAGACTAGAGCTACAGATGCATGTTTATGTGTTTTCTTGCTGCGGCTATTTTCAGTGTGAGCTCTGTGTTTGATACACCCTTAGCACTCAACACAGTGCCTCAAATGAAGGTTGTAATAGGTGGATGGAGGGAGGCAAGGAAGGAAGGAAGAAAAAAGAAGAAAAGCTGGATGGAGAGAAAGAAGGAAGGGTTCCATGGATAGCTGTGATAGAAGAGTGCTTTTTAAACTCAAGAGTGCCGACGAAGCCTCAGCAGAGCTACTTTAAGAAAATGTGGATTCCTGAGCCCCATTCCCAAGAAACTTCAGTTCGGCACTCAGCACTCTTGACAAGGGCCTCTGGTGGTTTTGACGCAAGTAGTCCATGGGCCTCACACTGAGAATCGTTGTTATAGAAACTGTGAATGTGACGAATCCGTTTTCCCTCCCGAGCATGAAAGTGGGTGTTTCAGTCACTATAAATGTTTTCCAGAGTTACAGTCATCACTCTTTGTAGAGAAGGAGAGGGTCGTTAATGGAATCACGCAGCATGCTGGTGAGGGGAGAGGCTGATTGACCATTTCTGCCCTCTGAGGGGCTTGAGGGTATAGTCATCACCGAAAGGTCAGCGTCTTTTATCCCCCAGGTAACCTTATCAAGTGTGCACCTGACATTTTCCCTTTCTTGGGCTCCTTTGCCTCCCTTCACATCCAAGCCAACCACATCCCATGACTGTATTCAGGAAACAAGAAAATAGAGTATATCATAAATTTAAACTTTGCACACGTGTCCGCTGCTGGAGGTGGCTTGGCTGCTTACTCAGGATGGAGATGTTACATAACCGTGCTGCTGCTGGCTGCCCCGTGCCCCAGCTTTTCTCTAGGATTCGTATTTCTTCCAAAGTAGAACCTGCCACAGGCTAACAGGATCCTTTTCCAGACATTTTGATCCCCTGTCTGACCTCCTCTGCCCTCTCCTCCCCACATCAGATCATGTGGGGGCCACTCTTGCGCTGGCCATGCCCTGGTCAGCCCATGTGGCTGGATGAGGTGGTGTTTCCTTTGTTCTGTGTCAACATTTGTGAGGGGCTTATGTGGAAATAAAGACTTCCCCGTCCGTTAAGGGGCTTGTGTGCTGAACTGCTTTCCGTGTGCTAGCCTTTGGCACTCACAACAGATCTTTCACCCTGTACCATGTCTAGCTTCTTGACTATAGCTAGTGTCTATTGCTTTTGGCTTTTTGTGTTTGTTGCTGGTAGAGAAGTCAGCAGAGGGCTCCAAATAGGAAACCAAAATGGCTCCTGGGCAGTTTTATCTGGAAGGCTCTCCTGCTTTTGTGACCCTGTGATCCATTGGTACCATAATAGTGGTCTCTGATTTGGAGAGATCTCACTCAGCATGCTGGCAATCGGCTGTGGCCAGGGGAAGCCTGTAGAGATGATCGTATTGGAAGGGCCAGATGGCAGCAAACTCTGGAGTTCTAAGTCCCCACTCTGCTCAAAGGTGCCTGAGGAATAGCAGCCTACTGACAGCTTGAAGTATGGTGCACTGGATAATTGGCTTCCTCATTTAGTAATTTGTCTGCTTTCTTTCCTCTTCCCCTGCTTCCTCTCTTCTTGTAAACTGATAGCCTCCTGCCTCTTCAGTAGGCTGATAGAGAGTCCCCTGAGCAATGGCTAAGGGGAGGGGGTGGCTGGAGCCCCAGGTGGAGGGTCATTTGCAAAACTGACACAGAAAATAACCATCTTTCTTCCCCGTTTTTCCTCTGATTACCCATCTTGATTTTAGTCTCTCTCTTTCATTATCTCCTTATTCTCTGTCAATGTCCCCTTGCCACTTGATACTCGTATTTTTCTTTATTTCTTCTGGTAGACTTTCCTATTCTGTCTCCTTTTCCCCAGTCCTTTCTGCTTTTCCTACCCTTCCCTTTTTCTTTCTTTCATTCTTTCTTTTATCCTCCCCCACCCCCTGCCATTTCTGTTCCCTTTGCCTCCACAGTTGTTCCAGTTAAAGTCAATTCAAAAAAGGAAATTCCACCACATTTATTCAGGGTAACCTACCTTTTTCTTCTTGTCATTTTTTTTTTAAATCTAAGGGAGGAAGAAAGAAATTTAAAAACCCATATCCGGCCCCTTCTGGCACCCTCATCCTCTCAAATGTGTTTGTCTTTAGGTGTCGGAAGTCCCAGGACACAACATCTCTGCCTCGTTGAAAGTGCAGATGCGCCACTCAGAGATTTTACACTTGGACCTGGGGGGTGACGTCTGGTTTCACTTAATAAGTCATTTTGGTCTCCAGGTGGAATTCAAATTATTCCACTGCAAACAGGAGCAGACCTGCCCCTGGTGCTGGAAGAGTTAAGTCAGATGTCTCAGGCCGCCCACACCCTGGAAGGGCAATGTCAACCTGAACCGTCTCCTCAAGGTGTTTTCCCAGGGTCTGGGTCATCCTGATGGCACAGGTAGAGAGGGTCTCTGCTTCTGCCTCATGGTAGACCAGTTGGGTCCACGGTCACAAGGCTGTCTGAGCAGTCTGAGTGAACCCCACTGACAAGGGACTTTGCTGAGAGGTCAAGGGGACAGCCGCTGCCATTCCCCACTCTTCCCCAGTTTTCATCTTATAGTTAGAGGTTACAGAGTGCGACTAAGCCAGTGACTCCCATTCTTTTTTAGAGAGAAGAGCTGGGTCCCAGCTCCCGCAGTTGTGCGACCTTAGACAAATTAGTCGTCCTCTCTGAATGCACATAATCTTCCCGAGGACCTTGGTCTGTTGTGTTTACAGCTACATCGCATCTAATACACATGATGCAACTCCTAGATGTTCAATAGATGCGTTTCAGGGGTGAATGTAACGTGAAGAGCAAGGACTCCATTCCAGACTGCCTGGGTTCAGATTCCAGTTCTGCCACTTACCATGGAAACCTGGGCCAATCACGTCATCTTCCTTGCTCAGTTTCTTTCTCTGGGAAAACAGACAGGATTTATGCTAGTGTCCTAGGGCTACCATAACAAATTACCACAAACTTGGTGGCTTAAAACAACAGAAACTTATTGTTTCACAGTTCGGGAGGCCAGAAGGCCAAAATCAAAGTGTCTGAGGGCCCTGCTCCCTGCCAAGTCTCTATGGGAGAATCCTTCCTTGACTCTTCCAGCTTCTGGAAGGTCCAGGTCTTCCTTGGCTTGTGGCTGCATCTCTTTACTCCGTTGTCACATGGCTCTTCCCCTCTTCTCTGTGTCATCTCCTCTTTTGTTTTTTCTAAGGATACTTGACATTAGCTTTATGACCTGCCTGGATGATCCAAGATGGTTTCATCTAGAGACGCTTAAGTAAATCTGCAAAGACCCTTTTTCCAAATAAGGTCATATTCCTAGTTTCTGGGGAGTAGGCTGTGGTGGGCATATCTTTTTAGGGGCCAACATTCAAGCCACTGCACTATTGTTATGAAGATCAATTAAAAAACAATTAAAAAAATTTTTTTAATATTTATTTTTGAGACAGAGAGAGGCAGAGCACAAGTGAGGGAGGGGAAGAGAGAGAGGGAGACACAGAATCTGAAACAGGCTCCAGGCTCTGAGCTGTCAGCACAGATTCCCATGTGGGGCTCAAACCCATGAACCACGAGATCGTGACCTGAGCTGAAGTCAGACGCTCAACTGACCTAGCCACCCAGGCACCCCTAAAATTTTTTTTTAATGTTTACTTATATTTGAGACAGAGAAACAGAGCTTGAGCGGGGGAGGGGCAGAGAGAGAGAGAGAGAGGGAGACATAGAATCTGAAGCAAGCTCCAGACTCTGAGCTGTCAGCACAGAGCCTGTTGCGGGGCTTGAACTCACGAACCATGAGATTATGACCTGAGCTGAAGTTGGACGCTTAACCGACCGAGCCATCCAGATGCCCCATGAAGATCAATTTAATTAACATACATCAAGCGCTTAGGGCAATGCCTCACATGTGTAAGAGTGAAATAAGTGCTTTCTTTAGATCTCACAATAATCCTATAATAAAAACTGAGACACATATGTGTGACGTGCTATAGAGTCTAGCACACAGTAAGAGCTCAGTGGATGTTAGTTAGTTATTAACTTAGTGTATTTGTGTCGAAGGCGAACTGTGAACCAGGTGTCCTGTTCTAGGTACTGGCAATACCAGAACAATAAATAACATATTATAAATAATAATAAAGGATAAAGAACCCAGGAAAGCCTTTTTCCTTGATTGTGCTTACGTTCCAGTACTTTCCATGAATACCGTGTTCATCGCCACCACTGTCAGGGATGCAGGCCTCGTCATGCCGAGCCACCCTCACAAGATGCCGAAGAATGGGTTTCCTAGGCAGAAGAGGTCAAAGAAAACAGCCCACAGCCAAAACCAAACTTCTTCTTCTTCTTCTTCTTTTTTTTTTTTTTAAATTATTATTTGTAGGGATCTGGTGGAGGAGCAAGGGACATCAATCTTGTCTGAAAGTCCTGTCAGCTCCTGGTTTTACAGTGGTGCCAGGATGCTGTGGGGGGCAGGGTCAGGCAAGGCTGTTGGAGATGAGCTGAGACCGGTGGGCAGTGGGCCACAGGGTGCATTAACCTCAGAAAGCAGCATTGCTGGTCCCCGTTGCCATGACAACAGCGGACCGTGCCAGGAGACCCAAAGAACGAATTAAATGGAAGGAAATTGCTGCTGCCCTCTGAAGAAAAAAGAAATTAAAGCAGGCTTCTCAGGAATCTGTGGATGTCTCTTTGACCTCCACACTCACGTTGAATATGTCAGCAAGGAACACTCTTGGGGTGTGGGGGTTGGGGGGACCCGCCCTGCCCACAGGATGTCCTTCTGAGAAGGAAGACTGATTGCACGGATCGCACATGGTGACTTTCCCCCGCCAGCCCCAGAACAAGAACCCGGCTCAGCAGTGGCAGCCTGTGCTTAGCCTCGCCAGCGATGGCCTGTTTTACCTTCCAGCTCATCCCACATCTGTTGAGTTTGCCCTGATGGGACGCGGTGACCTGGAAACTCACACAGAGCTCTGTTTTGGAATAGACTGTATAGAAAATAAACATGTGGGATAAATAAAGCACAGGGCAGGAAGTAATGGTTTTAAAAAGTTACCAGGAAAACCACGGGTGAGGTCAGGTTCAGAGAGCGTATGGTGTTCGGAGGCCCTTAGTACTGACATCACTCAAATTGCTCAGTAGGGACCTCCAAGGGAAGTGGTTGCTATTGGAGTTGGCCCGGCGCTCAACGCGCTACCAAGCAGGGGAGCCCTGACCCACTTTCCCCACCCCCACCCCTTTTTTAAAAGCAGGTTTTGCTGCTTGTTGTGAGGCCTCCAACAGGGCAGCGGAGTCAATGAAGTGGATGTGGTGTTTTGTTGACTAGTTCATACGTCAGAGTCCATGTCTCCCTTATGGAGACCAGCCAGCGTTGTAAACGGACGGTGTAGGATAGGACCAAAGCGAGAGCCTCTGCATAGCCCCTTCCTTTGGCTCCCTAGGCTCAGGCGGCATCCCAGGGCACTGTGATTCGTTCAGGGCTCTGCCCTGCTGAGAAAGAGAGAAAATGGCCTTTTAAAGTAATCAAACCAGAGGGCAGACTGCAGTGAAACCTCCTGATAATTGGATCATGGGTTGTCATGCCCTCCCTACAAATGCACCAATGGCTTTGCTTAGTACTTAGAATAGCATCCAGACCTCCTGCCGTAATCTTCAAGGCCCTCCCTGACGCAGTTACTGCAGACTTATCTGACCCTGTCTTCCAGTGCTCTGCTTCCCTAATGCTTTTCCAGCCACTTGGCTCGCTCTTTCTGTTCCTAAAGCACCCCCAGCTCATTCCTTCCCCAGGATCTTTGCACAGGGTCTCTACTTCTGCCTGGGAATCTGTCCCCAGATCCCCATGTGCTGGCTCTTTCTATGATTGCGCTCAGATGTCATTTTCTCAGAGAGACCTGTGCCCTTGCCTGGTCTAAAATGGCCGTGTGCCTCACCAGTCACATGACGACTGCACTTCAGCTTCCTTTCCTGCATGACACTGACCACTATCCGAAGTCATCTTATCTGTTTACTCGTTTATTATTGTTGCCCCTCACCCTCAAATGTAAGCTCCATGGGAATAGCAAGCGTGACATTCTTGCTTGCTGCTGTAATTTCCAACTTCTAAAATCGTGCCTGGCTTCTAGTAGGTTCCTGAATATTTGTAGAGTGAATGCATGCTTGCCAGAATTGTGGGCTTTCTAAAACACTGCCCAGGAGAAGAGAGATCATAAATTCTCAAGTAATGAGTTCGTCTTGGGACCCAGTGACCCTAATCAAAAAAACCTTTTTTTAGTGTTTATTTTTATTTTGTGAGAGAGACAGACAGACAGAGAGAGAGAGAGAGGCAGCAGGGGAGGGGCAGAGAGAGAGGGAGAGAAAGAATCCCAAGCAGGCTCCATACTGTCAGTGCAGAGCCTGATGCAGGGCTTGATCTCATGAACTGTGAGATCTTGAACTGAGCTGAAATCAAGAGTCAGGTACTTACCTGACTGAGCCACCCAGGCACCCCTCCCAGTGACTCCAATTTTAAAAGATGTGGACTGTCTTCACAGAGCTACTTTGGACGGAGATCTTGCCTAATGGAATGTGATAAACACAGTTTGGGGGAGGAGGTTACCATTAGGATAGTTTCTGCTACAAGAAACAGAAAACTCAATTAAAATTAGTGTAAATATTTACAACAGTTACCAGCTCACTTAGCAAGAAATCCTAGGGTAGAGCTGTTCTGAGGTTGCTTAACAAGAGTATCAAGGACTCAGGTTCCTTCTATCTTTCCATTCTGCTCTTCTCCACATATGGCTTTTCCTCTTAGGTTTGTCCTCATGTTGCAGAATGGCTAAGGATATCATCTCACACGATCGATTTGAAAACCAGGGGAAGGGAACAGCCCTGTCTGTTTTCCTTTTTACGGGCAAAATGAGTTTCTCAGCAGGTTTTCCTCTGGTCTCATTGGCCAGAATTACAACAATTCTCATTCCGATAACAGTCACGGGCAAGAGGAATCCTATTCTATTTAGTTTGATTAATAAAAATTCATACCCTGGGATAGGGGAGGGGCCCAGCTTCCCCTGATACACTTGGCTTCTAGATACCTGCATTAAATAGTGGCTTTGGGGTTGACAGGATGAGTTCTTTTGCAAAATGAAAGGCCTTTCTTACTACAGTGCTTTTCAAAGCACAAATCACTCTATCAGCCACTGACAGACACTTGACTGACTAAACCTGGGGCCAGGTTAACAAAGGAGATAAAAATCGAAGTTAAAAAGGAAAGATAATGTGGAAAGTATATTATGGGTCACCATGCTAGAATTTCACTGAAAGAATTAGGGTGTCACGTTGTTTCTTCGCCTGGTTGCCTCAATTGTCCTCTGGTTATAGAGGCAGTTCTGTGAGTTCAACGAATGCACACTGAGCACCTACTTTGTACTAAATTCTGATCCATAATTCCTTTTTCCCAGGCTACGTTTCACTCCATCATACTCGTGTTCATTCTCAGATACCCAGGGAAGGATACACTTTCATTAACCTACTAGCCCTGTGGCTTTGAATTCAAGGGAAAATTTTGCCTCTGATTGAATCCTCTGAGTCTCAGAATATGATTTGTTTGGAGACCAACCTTTGACCGTCTATGGCCTGACCAAGTGTATTATTTTTAGGATATCACAAACACAGATGGTTTTCTGGGTTTCACACTAACTCATCTCTGGTTTCTTTGGGTGCTATTTTCATAACAAATTTAAAAATAACATAACCACATTATCTCCTATGTGTGCTCAATACGCTCTTACATGTGTGGTTATCAGCATTTCCTTTCTTCGGTCCATGAGTAAATACTACTTCTTTAGTTTTCCTTTAATCAAATCCCGCAGGAGTTAGCCCTTGGAAAAAAATCTTTTTATTTCTTCATTCCCACCATGTTTCTTCGAAAAGACCGGGGCCCTACACTTCCTTTTCTCGAGCTTTCTACGTATCATAGGACTATAATGGAGTGTGCCTGTCTTACCTAACCTAGTAACCTCTTTGTGGTTGGTTTTGGTTTTGTTGTTTTTTTCTCATAATCGTGAAAAACTTAACGCCCACACAAATAATATAACGGACATCTGTTTACGCGTCACTCAAATTAACGCACGTTTACATTTTGTCATATTCCTTTCAGATCATTATTTTTTTAAGATGTGAAACATTATAGCTAAAGTCCTTCCCCTACTTCCCCAGAAGAAACCATTAACGGAAAGTGGAAGTGCCTCTTTCCCATGCATGTTTTATACCTTCCGTTGTAGCTAATCGTTCACGTAACAATATATATTAGCATTTCCACTTTAATAATTTACTAAAATGGTATTATTTTCTACATAGTCTTTGATATATGCTTTTATTTTTACCTTATGTTGCAGAATTATCCCTGTTAATTCAGTAGACTTATCTCATTTTAACTCCTGCTGGTAATTCACTGCACGAATATAGCAGTGCTGGTTTATTCACATGACCCTATTGATGGATCTTTTGGCCTTTAAAGAAAATATTCTCCTTTTCCAAATTGTTGTATATAATTTTAAATAGTGCTTAAATGAACATTCTCATACACATTTTCTTGGGCACATATATGAGATGTTCTTTGTTATGTATTTAGAAGTAGAATTGATAGATCACAGGGTAATGTACCTTTAGAAATTAACTAGAGACTTAGAAATTGCTTTTGAAAGCAATGAAAGGAACTCATAGAACCATTAGCAATGTACGAGAGCTGTCATTTCTTTTTTTAAAAAAATTTTTAATGTTTTTATTCATTTTTGAGAGACAGAGATACAGAGTGCTGATGGGGGAGGGCAGATAGAGACAGGGAGACAACAGAATCTGAAGCAGGCTCCAGTCTCTGAGCTGTCAGCATAGAGCGCAACGCAGGGCTTGAACCCATGAACCGTGAGATCATGACCAGAGCCGAAGTTGGACGCTTAACTGACTGAGCTACCCAGGCGCCCCAAGACTTGTCTTTTCTTAGCATTCTCACAAACACTTAATTTCATCCGATTTAAAATATTTTTTTGCCCAGTCCGATGGGTATGAAAATAATATCTATTTTTTTTTAATGTTTGCATTTGCTGGATTGTTAGTGACATTGAGCATCTTTTCATTTGTTTATTGAGCATTTTGGCCTTCTTTTCAGTTGAATTGCCTGTCTATATCCTTTGTCCGTCCATTTCTATACTGGGTTATTTATTTCCTACTGATTTGTATGAGTTCTTTATGAAGTATGGATAGTAATCTTCTGTCAGATCTGAGTGTTCCCAGTATCTTCTCCAGTTCATTTCTCATCTTCTATATTTTGAGTCTTTTATACATAAAGAATTTTAACAATTTCATGTAGCCAAATTGGTAAATCATTCCCTTATACTTTGTGCTTTTTATAGGTTAGTCAAAAACTCTTTTCATATTACTCAATTAGAAAAAATCTCCCTTAGGACACCTGAGTGGCTCAGTTGGTTAAGCATTTGACTTCAGCTCAGGTCATGATCTCATAGTTTGTAAGTTCAAGCCCTGCCTTGGGCTCTACACTGACTCTGTGGAACCTGCTTGGGATTCTCTCACTCTGCCCCTCCCCCATTCTCTCTTTTTTCCTCTCAAAATAAATAAATAAACTTTAAAAAAAGAAAAATTCTCCTTTTTCCCTTCTAAAGCTAAAGGATTACTGATATTAAAAAATTTTTTTTAAATTTTTATTTATTTCTGAGAGAGAGAGAGAGGGAGACAGAATGTGAGCTGGGGAGGGCCAGAGAGAGAGGGAGGCACAGAATCTGAAGGAGGCTCCAGGCTCCGAGCTGCCAGCACAGAGCACAACGCGAGGCTCAAACTCACGAACCATGAGATCGTGACCTGAACCAAAGTCAGACGCTTAACTGACTGAGCCACTCAGGCACCCCCTACTGATATTTTTCATTTTACCTAGAATGAACTTTCTTTTACCTAGAATTAATTCTGTGTGTGCTGTGAGTTAGGAGTCGAGTTTGTATTTTTTCACGTTGTTAACCAGTTGTCCTACCCCTGTTTTGAACAATCTCACCTTTGTTATGTATCCTTAATAGGCGCGATGCAGTATCTCTGGCCTATCTGAAAACATGGTAATGTAATGAAAGTAATCTGTTTTATTCCGTGAGGCTCAACCCCATCATTGTTCTTTTCATACCCTGTGCTAGTGATTCTTAAACTCTAGGGTGACCTAGAATCAGTCACTTGGGTAGTGTACGGAAAATGTGAATTCTTAGGGCCCACCTCAGATCTCTAAGTCAGAATCTTTGAGGGCATGTACCCAGGAATCTGCATTTTACACAAATGGACTGGCTGAGTTTGTTGCAGGTGCCCTACAGCGTACCCTGAGAAATGCTGCCCTTAACACTGGGAAGTACAGTTTTCCCTCTTCCATACTTTACATCTTCCAGGTGGTACAATTTAAATATTGTACTTTCTCTCTCCACACACACACACACACACACACACACACACACACACACTTAAACTTACCTGTTAAAGGGTCCCAACCCAACCCTTTGATGAAAATGGAAAGAGTCTCAATCTTCAGTCTTCTGTGATTGTTGTGGGCACTTTAATTTTCCCAAGGGAGCCAGGTAATATTTGTTAGGCTGGTAAAAATGAACTACTAGGAGTTCAGAGAGCCTAGAGATCCATAGCACATGCCAGTTTTCTGCTCAATTTGGCCATCATGCGTATTTTATGCTATTAGCTCCTTTCTTTGCAGTTTTGCTCTTTCCTGCCGAATCTGTGCTGTTCACTCTGGTTAGAGGCATGGTAGGAGTTTTACTATCGGGAAGACAATTTAAAATAATAATAACTCACCCGCAAGCCTACACCCTTGGTGGTGGTTTCCATTGCTGCTGTCAGCAGACCCTTCCCAGGGGAGGGGCTGGGTGGCCCTATGATCTAAGCCCTTTCTTGGGATACCTAGACTCCTCGGCACCATGGGGCCGAGGCAGCCTTTTATGTTTCAGAAGCAGGAAGATTGAGTTTCTCAAACTGGCATGTATGTGTGTGGAGGGCAATGTGGATGAGTTGCTGGTGGTAACAAAGACTTGTCTGCTAATTTCGAATGTTAAAGAGCCCAGAGAAGGAATGTTTTTTAACACAAGGGTACAGGAGCTCCATTTCCTGGGACAGGATGTAAAACTAGATGAAAACTCAAAAGCCTTACCTGGAATATTTATTTTTTTTTTACTTGTAAGAGAGGCACTATTTTCTCTTTTTCATTTTGAAGGTTTGATGCTCTGATGGTTTTGATGTCAGGAGAGCATGCCAAATATTATGCAAATCATCAGGAAACATCTATTCTCCCTGCTGCTTCATTTTCAGGCAAATTCCAGACCCCAAAATGAGAACGATGGGAAATCTAATCTTTGAATAAATGACTCTCGATATCATTTCCAGGCACCAAATGTTATCACTCTCAGAGCTTTTCCTTTGATTTTTGATGGGGAATCTGATCCTTTCCATTGACGGGGAGGGTGCCCTATCCTTTAATAGGTTCCATGGAGAAATAGAATTTTTATCTTTTTTTCTGAGTATTGTTAGCTCAAATAAGTAAGCAGAGGGAAATAGTGACTGATGTGGACAAATATGACCAGTTGTTGGAAAACAAGTAGGGAATCCCAGGAAAAGGGTAATCTTTCTAACAGGTGCATTTCTCTCTGACTTATCTCTCTGGATCTCTCTTGGGAAATGCTTTGGTCTGTGTTCACTTGGTGTTGACAACACTGAATGCACCTCCCTAGCCACAGATAAAATAGAGTTGTTCATTATTAACCTCTTGGACTTTGCACAGACACCTGCTTATGCAATTTAGTGATCCCTGGTGGCCGGAAACCCTTGGAGGTGTGGACTATCTTCACATCCACAGTGCAAATATGAAGTGCAGGGCTCAGGTTCCTGGCACTCAGAGTTTTCCAATGCCGAGGTCTATTTTAAAGTGGTCACGGTATATATTACCAGAGCACAAGAATGGAAAGCCAGATGTACTAATGGTATTAATGAAGTCTACAGAACACACAAATATTTGGCTAGTAATCTGCATTTATTATTTTAAAAACAGAAACAGCATTAGGAAGAGGTAAAACCAGAACTTGAACTTAGGTCTGAGTGATACCAAAGTCTGTATTCTTATCATAAGACTCTATTGCTCCTCTTGGGATTATAGGAAAGACCCATATAATTGATCATTGAAAGGATTGATTGACCATATCACCCAGAAAAAAATACCCTTAATATATGGAGGTTTTTCTGCATTTATGAAGGTTAAAGTTTTACACAGGATATTAGATGTAGAGCTGTTGATATCAATGACGATAAGGTACCTATTGATGATCACATAACAGTGGGATTTTGTTCTCATTGATAACTATGTAATTAGCATAGTTTCCTACCCCTCATCCCCAAAGAGAGGGAGAGAATACATTTCATTGTCTTTAATACAGATAAGTTCGCTCCCCCTCCTTGAGGATGTGGAGTAGGAAAAGGGAAGCCAATAACAGGCAAGCTACATTAGAATCCAGCTATGCTCAGACAGAAAAGACAAGTGGATTTTCCCTATCAGGATACAAACATGTTCTTGTAACTCCAATATTAAACAAAATAGGCTTTCCCTGACCCACATCGCCCTTCAGCCAGTGCCCTATTTGTTCCCATTCACAGCGTAGAATCTTGACAAACATTCCTCATAATCATCATTTTGCCTCCTCCTCTGCTTCAGTTTTCTTCTCATTTCCCTCTACACACTCTTCAGGCCTTGATTCATTGATGCCTCTCCACACTGCTAACTCTAAAAGATGTTCTCTGCCTTTAGTTTGTCAGATTCACAGCAGCATTCAACTCTTTATTCCTTCTTAAAGCACTTTTTTTTTCCCCACTAGGATTTTTCTCCTAGCTTACTGGATATCTTTTGGCTTTCTCTTTTACTGATCTCTTCTCTGCTCAACATCTAAGCTTTGGACAGTCCATGCGAGTTTTCCTGCAACCACATCTCTTTATCTTTACTTCCCTCAAGTGAACTTTTAAAATCTCCTTGTGTTACACATCCTATATAAACTGAAGACTACATATCTACACTGTTAACTCTAACCTCTGTTTTGAACTTCAGTCATCTATCTAGCCACCTCCTTGACATTTTTCCTTAGGTAACTAACAGACGCCTCATACCTGATATGTCTTAATATGCCCCACCCCTGACCTCCTTCTTTCTGAGTCTCCTTCATTTCATTAAGAGACAACATTATTTATTCAACTTTCAGGCTACAAACCTAAGAGTCCTCCTTGCATTTTTTTCTTTATTTTACTCACCATATCTAATCCTTCACAAATCCTGTTCTGTCCATTTCTTATGCTCCCACTCTAGTACAAGCCACCCCAGTTCTTTCATGGACCATGAAAGTGCTCTCATACCTGGTTTCCTTGCTTCCACTATTGATTCTTGCTACAAATCATTCTGCTACATAGCAGCCAAAATTATCTCTTTAAAAAGTGAATAAGTTCTTGTTACGTCTCCATTAAAAAATTTCCACTGGACGACTTCTAGTAATATCTAACTCCTATCAGAATAAACCTCGTGTATTTAACAACTCTGAACTCTGGAAAAAGTGGACAGCTACCTGGAGGGACTGGCAAATAATCAAAAGCAGACACAATTGGGAAGGAGTCGATACTTGAAAAGTGGGGTAAAGCAAAGGGGGTTACCAGAGTTCTGGCTGATATCTAAATTGTGCGTGCATGGATTAGACTCCATGCAACCAGAATAAGGTTAACAGAACTCACCAGAGCTATCAGCTGCCATGCACTGCAGGGGAAACAGAACTTGGGGTTTCGGGTCATTTAGGCCAATTGGCCTGCCACAACTACATTAAGATAATAATAATAAACACTACTTAGAGAAGTATTATAGAGTCCAGAGAGAGGCTCTACAACATTTCATTCTCACTGTCTAGGACACAGTGCAAAATTAATTGACATATGAAGAGACTGAGTAGTGTTACTCATACCCAAGTAAAGGCAATCTTTGGATACCCATTACTAGATTATCATACGTTGAATTTAGGAGACAAGGATTTTAAAGCAAGTATTATAACTGTGTTCAAGTACATAAAGGAAAAGATTCTTACGATCAGTGAACAAGTATAAATCTCAGCAGAGGAAGAGAAACTATAAAAAGAACCAAATGGACATTTGTGAACTGAAAAGTGCAGTATCTGGGGGAAAAAATCACTGGATAAGCTTAACAGAAGATAGGACATAACAAATTAGAGATTTTATATACTTGAAAATAGATCAGTAGATATCATCCAAGCTGAAGAGTAGAGAGGGAAAATGTTTTTTTTTTTAATTTTTTTTTTTAACATTCATTTTTGAGACAGAGAGAGAGACAGAACATGAACGGGGGAGGAGCAGAGAGAGAGGGAGACACAGAATGGGAAGCAGGCTCCAGGCTCTGAGCCATCAGCCCAGAGCCCGACGCGGGGCTCGAACTCACGGACCACGAGATTGTGACCTGAGCTGAAGTCGGATGCTTAACCGACTGAGCCACCCAGGCGCCCCGAGAGGGAAAATGTTTTTATAAATGAACAGTGCCTTATGTTACTGTTAACCTAATATAACCTAATATATGTTTAGCTGGAGTCCCCGAAATAGAAAAGAGCCTGAACAGCAAAATATTTAAGGAAATAATGGCTGAGAATGTCCCATATTTAGTTAAAGCCATGCATCTAATAATAATTTATGAAACCCCATGAACCCCAAGTGTAAAAATACAAGGACAGCTATACCCAGGCAAAGTATAATAAGCCTGCAGAAAACTAAAGATGAAGAGTAAATCTTGAAAGCAACTGGAGAGAGGTACGATATGAATGACTGTGGACTTTGTTATCTCTAGAAGCTTGAAAACAGTGTAACAATACCTTTAAGTTCTAAAAGAAAACAAAATCAACCCAGAATCCTACATATATCAAAAATACCCTTTAGGATTGAAGAAGTTAGGGAGGGGACGTTTTCAGATAAGCAAAAGCTCCGAGGACTCATTGCCAGCTTTTTGCGCCACAAGAAATACTAGAGGAAGTTTTTCAGGCTGAAAGGAAATGATACCAGGGGGAAATCTAGATATTCAGGAAGGAATGAAGAGCACTGGATATAGTAAATGTATATTTATATAGGAAAGAGTTTTTTCTTGTAACTCTTTTAAAACATATATGACAGTTTAAAGGAAAAATTGTAACATTGTGTTCCAGAGTCTATTAATATCTAACATGTATAAAAACTTCAGTGCAAAAAATGGGAGTGGAGAAAATAGACTTGTTCTTTTGCAGTGTTGTGACATTTATGTGAAATAGTGTAATATTAACTCTAAGCAGACTGTGGAATGTTACCGGTGTATATTATAATCTCCAGAGCAACTAATGAAACTAAACAAAACAAAAATGTGGAGGTCTACCTAAAAGCCTAATAGATAAGTTAAAATGGAGTTTAGGTTTGATTAAAACCTAAAAGAAGGCAGACAAAGAAGAACCAAAACAGAGAGAGCAGGCAGAAGACAACATGATAAAATGGTAGACCTAAATCCAATATCATGAAAAATCATAATAAATGCAAATAGAGAAAATGGGCTGATTAGAAGTAGAGATTGACAAACTGGGTAAATGACAAAATCCAACTCTTTGCTGTCTGTAAGCAACCCATTTTAAATGTAAAGACACATAGATTAAAAGCGAACGGATAAATTCCCATATAAAATGCAAATAGTGAACATCAAATGGCTGGATTGGCTATATTGATAGTAGATAAAATAGACTTTAAGATAAAGAGGTCAACGGGGCGCCTGGGTGGCTCAGTCGGTTGAGCGTCCGACTTCGGCTCAGGTCACGATCTCGTGGTCCGTGAGTTCGAGCCCCGTGTGGGGCTCTGGGCTGATGGCTCAGAGCTTGGAGCCTGCTTCCGATTCTGTGTCTCCATCTCTCTCTGCCCCTCCCCCGTTCATGCTCTGTCTCTCTCTGTCTCAAAAATAAATAAAATGTTAAAAAAAAAAAGATAAAGAGGTCAAGAGAAACATTATAGTGCTAAAATGGTTCATAACTGAGCATTCGTAAGGATGCATGCTTGTAATAATGGAACTTCAAAATACACAAAGCAAAAATTGACAGATTTAAAGGGAGAGATAGACATATCTGTAACCATTAGAAAAGTAACACTGTCAGCAGTGAATAGAACACCTAGACAAGAATACAGGTAAAAAGAGCAGCCGTGAATAACACTATCAACCATTTTGATCCAGTATTTTTACAACAGTGTGCAACATCTACAGAATATACACTCTTTCGAAGTGCATATAATACATTCATCCAGACAGACTGTATCTTGGGTCAAAAAACAAGTCTCAGGAAATTTATAAGGAATGAAATTATATGGAGTATATTTTCTGCCTTATCATCGAACTGAATTTTAAAAACAGTAGGCCAAATTATGCAAACAGTCCAAGTGTCTATCGACTGATGAATGGATAAAGAAATGTAGTGCATGCAAACAAGTGCGCACGTGCTCACACACAATGGAATATTGCTCAGCCATAAAAAAGAATGAAATCTTGCCATTGACCACAACATGGATGGAGCTAGAGAGTATTATGCTAACTGAAATAAGTCAGAAAAAGACAAATAGCATATGATTTCATTCATGTGAAATTTGAAAAACAAAACAAATGAGCAAAGAGAAAAGAAAAAGAGAGAGAGAGGCAAACCAAGAAATAGACTCTTCATGATAGAGAACCAACTGTTGGTTGCCACAGGAGATGGGTGGGGGATGGGTTGAAATAGGTGATGAGGGATTAAGGAGGCCATTTGTCATGATGAGCACTGGGTGATGTATGGACGTGTTGAATCACTATATTGTACATCTAAAACTAATATAACAATGTATGTTAACTAACTAGAATTTAAATAAAAACTTGAAAAAAAGAAACTAAAAACATAAGATATCTAGGGACACCTGTGCGACTCAGTCGGTTGAGCATCTGACTCTTGATTTCTTTCACAGTTACACTTCTGCAAATGTCTTACATACTCTTTCAAGCCTTTGTGCATATCTGTTCACCTGCTTCTGTCCCTAATTGGTTTGTAAAGCATCCCCCCAAAAGACTATTACCATGCAAAATCACTCTAAACAGCCCATATTGTTTGTCTCTCTAGCCAAGTCCAGCTTAACATTTCATCCTCTCCAAACATAAAAGATGGGGAAAAGAAGTCTTCTGTAGCTGTTACTCTTGTTTTATTCCCTCATTCCCCAGCTTTTCTGAATGATTTCTTTTATTGTATATTTTTACTCTAAACAGCGAACCAGAAACAGAAGATGTCACAAAACCACTGTATAGTTTGATGAACTTATTCTAAGACAAATACCACCCAGGTCAACAAATATAACTGCTCCTCAGTCCAGAACCTCCCCTGCTTCTCCATCCTGATCATATATCCTCTGTCCCCTCAATAGTGCCGGTTATCCTGACTTTATAGTATTCACTTTTATTTTTTATAGTTTTATCACCCTACTTACTGTGTGTACTTAGACACTACAGCTTAGTACTTCCAACTTTTATTATATATCTATATATAATATATATTATATATAAATGTATGTATAACATAAACATACACAATTTAAAAATATGTATATGAATAGATATAATATGTATTTACATATATATTTCTTCTAAGACTTAAGTATATATATGTATATATGTATGTATTTCTTTTAAGTCTCCTAATCTACACATTTCCTGCCATTCAAGGTACTTGACCTGTAGAATTTCCTACAGTCTGTCTGGATTTGGTTGATTGCAATTCCATGATCTGTTTCTTCAGCATGTTCCTTTGTCCTCTGTGATTCTTGCAAATTGCCAGCTGGTTCAGAGGCTCGGTGAAACTAATGTTCAATCACTTTGGCAAGACTGTAACTACTATTGTTCTTTCATCAGGAGACACATAATGCCTGTTCTCTCTCTCTCTCTCTCTCTCTCTCTCTCTCTCTCTCTCTCTTGTTAGCAGCCATTGATGATCATTGCCTAGATCTTAATTCATTGGGGTTATCGATTGGTGATATATTCTACTTTTTAAATTTATTTGTTAAAATACATTTTTATTTTTAAACATTTTTTTCTTTTTTTTTAAGTTTATTTATTTTGAGAGAGAGAGAGAGAGAGAGAGAGAGAGAGAGAGAGTGAGAGTGAGTGTGAGGAGGGGAGGGGCAGAGAGAGAGAGGATCCCAAGCAGGCTCCATGCTGTCAGTGCAGAGCCCAACATGGGGCTTGATCTTGCAAACCTTGAGATCACAACCTGAGCCAAAATCACTGGCTGGCCGCTTAACCAACTGAGCCACCCAGGCGCCCCTACATTTGATTGTTGAAAGCAAGTCACAAGGCCTGCTCAGATCCACAGGGTGGAAGGAAAAATTCCAGCTCTCCATGGGAAGACCTGGGAAGGGTTGGTCACCATATTTAATCTGTCCCACTTATTTTGTAAATATCTTCCACACTTTTTTGGTTTTGCTGGTCTAGTGCCTCTGTTTTTACGTGGTAATTCAGAGAGATTCAAAGATGATGTCACCATCCCTATCTTGTTGGAATCCTCCTTCTGAATCATTTCTTAATCAACTTACTCTGTGTAACAAGCCTCATGCAAACAAGGAAGTGTCTAGCAGGGGGGTGGCCAGGAGTTTTACTGCTGCATGTTCTGTACTTGACTTGTTAAGAGTTGCAGGCTTTGACACCTCATTACTGGCCTTTTCTTCAAGGTTTCCACAGAAGCATGACTCCTTGCGCTCTCAGATCCAGAAGGCCTTCTGGGTGCCCAGATGGTTCCTCCAGGGCTCATTGTGCTGGGGCCATCCTGTGTTCCTGACAGAACTGTCCCTCCTTTCATGGGGCCTCAGATCTGGTCCATGAAACCAGGCCTGGAATCTCTTGCCATAGCGCCCTGTCCGTTTCAGTCAATATATGTCTACCGACTCCTTCCTGCTGCCTCACCACCCCGCTACGTGATAGGTATGCAGCTCCTCCCTGAAGGCCCTTTGACCTCCAAGTGAATCAAGTCACCAAAGACACACTTGCTTCCCAACCCATGCAGCTGCACTAGCCCACCCATTTACTAAATAGAGCCAAACTGAATCTCACTGGAGGCTCAACAGGGACATACTCATTCATACATTTAGAAAGACCACCCCATCCAAGATTTTATTACTATTTATCTATATATTTTTCAGATGACTTCAAGTATGGCTTTATGTCATAGATTTAAACATTTAATTCAGCTGGAATATGTTTTGGTATATTAGAAGTCAGACTCTAACTTTCCTACCAAATACTTAAGCACATGTAGTTAAACTATCTTGAGTAAACTCTTTCCCCCACTCATTTGAAATAGCATCACTTTTTCCTTTTCCAAATTCTCAGATACACACACCCCATCCTCGGATCTCTCCCTGGGCTCTCGTCTCTCTTTTCTTACTCTGACTCCTGACAGTTCCTGTGTGGCACTTCATTAGAACATCCTAGTGCCTTGATTAATTATACTTTTACAATACATTTTCATGTCTTATTTTAGTGCTCTCTATTCTTTTCCTCCCACCCCTCTGCAGGTAACTCTGTCTCTCGTATTGATTTGGGTCATCCCTCTCTCTGGGCTTCTTGCCTGCCCACCTATAAACATGTTCTTGTCTCACATGTTAAAACAAGGCAGCAGCATACCCTTGAATCCTTGTGTTTCCTTGCTACCTCCGTGCTTTCCATAGGCGGGTTCTGCTGAGGAGTTGTGTTCCCTCTGTCTCCACCACCTCCACTGTGCTGACTTCAACAAGACTGAGTTCTCCCTGTGTTCACTAGTGATATTTTAATTGCTGACTTCAGGAAATACTTTATTCCTTTTCTTACTTGGTTTTTGGCTTTTTGGTTTTTGTTTTGCTGGAGAAGGAAGACTGTGTTGACCACTTTTGTCTTCTCAAAACTCTTTCCTCTCCATTCTCCTGCCTCAGCCTGCTTAGAGTCTCCTCTCTCTTAGAGACAGTTCCTTCTCAGGCTCCTTATCTGTCTTCTATTCCGTTGTTAGCCCAGTCAAAGTTCGTGTTCCATGGAGTTCCATGCTTGACTTTCTTTACGCTCATTCTCTCTGATTTCATCTCTGTCTATGGCTTCAATCTGAAGGTTGATTCTAGATTCCCAATCCAGTGCCTTTCATATTTCTGATTATCTACTGAATGGCACCAGCAGGATATCCCATCAAGTGCATCAAGGGAAGAGTCTCTTATCCTTCCATCCTTCCCTACACATCTGCTCAGGTTTATCTCGGATGATGACCTTACTATTCATCTGATCTCCGGAGCAGGAAACCTGAGCCTCCTGTGCAGCTCCTTCCCTCTTCGGTTCCTCCCACATCTGGAAGAGAAGGAAACCTGCTTTGCCTTGAAACAAGCTTAGATTCCAATCTTGACTCTGCTTCCCTGTCGTCACATGCCTTGAGTGAGCTCCTTAGCCTTTCAGAGCCTCTGTCTCCATTTCATGAAAGTGGAATGATGATGGTACCTACCTTGAAGGGCTGTTCAGAGGGTTAAATGAGATGGTGTGTGTGTAACTCAGCCCTCACTCAGCACCCAGGCTCTACAAAGGCTGGTTTCCTTCCTAATCATTGCTGCTTAAATGTTGTCCAGATCAGTTTCATTCTCTCTGTTTTTGTTTTTGTTTGTTTGTTTTTTCCTGCTGATCTTTCCATTCTGGCCACGTCCTCTCTTGTCTGGACTTTTCCAGCAGCCGCCCCATTGTCCCCCTTCCTTAAGTCTTATCCCCTCTCCCATCTGTACACCACACATGGGTTAGTTCTTTCTGTCTCTTCACTCTCTCTTCCCCACATCTGGGCCTGCTTCAGAACCTTACTGGATAAAATGCATCTCCCTCAGCACGGCTTTCAGTCCTCTTGAACAGCCAGCCCTGGCCAACTTTCCCATCTTCCCCTTTGCCTGTGTCCATGCTCCATGCTACACTCTGCCCGTAGAGCTTGCTGCACCTTTAACATGCCATGGTATTTCTCTTGCGTGCTTTTTCGTGCTCTGGACTTTTTGTCTACCTTGGAATTCTCCTCCCTTTCCCGTTGCTCCTATCCCAGCCCCTGACTCTGAATGGCTGGCAACCTCCTTCTTTTTATTCAAAGCCTAGCTCAGTCCCACCTCCTGAAACTCCGAACCAACTTAAGTGATGGTTGGTCCTTCCAAGTCCCTTTGCATTGTCCTCCTTCGTGTATTCTTGTAGGGAACTCTGTAGTCACAGTGTGTTCAACTATTTGTTGCATGCCATTCCCTGCCCTCACTCTCAAATGACTGGAAGCCTCCTTAGAGAACCTGAAGAGCTTAGGCTGTGAAGGCAGACTGGACAGATTCAAAATCTTGCTTGCTTACTACTTACTTGCTTATTTGGTGACATTGGACAAGTTACTTAATCTATTTGAGCCTCAATTTTTTCTTTTCTTTTCTTTTTTAATGTTCATATATTTAATTTGACAGAGAGAGAACTCAAAGAGTAGGGAAGTGTCAGAGAGAGAGAGAGAGAGAGAGAGAGAGAGGGAGAGGGAGAGAGAGAGAGAGAGAGAGAGAGATACCTAAGCAGGCTCTGCACTGTCAGCACAGAGCCCCATGGTGGGCTCGGATTCCACAGTGAGACCATGACCTGAGAAATCAAGAGTCAGACCCTTAACCGACTAAGCCATCTAGGGGCCCCTCAGTTTTGTCACTTATGAAACAGTAATAGTACCGCAATGCTTGCCTCACATTAAATGCTCAATAAATAGGAACACCTGAGTGGCTTAGTCAGTTATGCGACAGACTCTTGATTTCAGTTCAGGTCATGATCTCATGGTTCATGAGATGGGAGCCCCGTTTTGGGCTCTGTGCTGAGAGTGGAGCCTGCTTGGGATTCTCTCTCTCCCCCTCTCTCTCTGCCCCCTCCCTACTCTCTCTCTTTCAAAATGAATAAATAAACTTTAAAAAATGCTCAATAAATATTGCTTGTTGCTACTACCATTGTTATTTTTTGTTACTATCATTTCTTATTATATTATTTTTATTACTAACATTATTATTAGAAATGAGAATGTCTTTTTTTATGCATGACTTTTACTTAAAAATCTTTCAATTAAAAAAATTGAGGTATAATTGACTCATTATATTAGTTTTGTGTATATAGTGTAATTTGGTATTTGTATATATTGCAAATATGTGTGTATATATATATATATATATATATATATATATATATAATGTATTACAGCATAAGAAGTCTAATTAACCTCCGTGACCATATGTAGTTACAAATTTGTGTGTGTGATAAGAACTTTTAAGATCCATTCTCTAAGCAACTTTAAAGTATGTATTATTAACTGTAGGCATCATGCTGTATATTTTATCCCCATGACTTATATGTTTTATATCTGGAAGTGTATACATTTTGACCTCACTCACCCATCACCCATACTCTACCTCCTGCCTTTGGCAACTACTAATCTATTCTCTGTATCTATGAGCTTGGTTTGTTTTCTTTTTTTCTGGTTCTACACATAAGTGAGATCATATGATATTTATTTGTCTTTCTCTGTCTGACTTACTTCAATTAATTTAATGCCCTGAAGTTTCACTGATGTTGTTGCAAGTGGCAATATTTCCTTTTTTTTTTTTTTTTTTTACAAATGAATAATATTCTATTGTGTGTATGTGTAACACATTTTTTAATGCATTTATCTATTGGTGGATACTTATGTTGTTTGCATGTCTTGGCTATTGTAAGTAATACTACAAAGAACATGGGGGTGCATATATATTTTTGAGTTAATGTTTGCATTTTCTTCAGATAAGTACCCAGAAGTCAAATTGCTGGATCATATGGCAATTCTGTTTTTAATGTTTTGAGGAACCTCCATAGTGTTTTCCACAGTGGCTATACCAATTTGCATTTCCACCAACAGTGCAGAAGGGTTCCTCCCTTTTCTCTACATCCTCACCAACAGTTTTTTGGTGGAGTCTTTAAAGTTTTCTGTATATAGTATCATGTCATCTGCAAATAGTGACAGTTATACTTCCTATTTTCTAATTTGAATACCTTTTATTTCTTTTTCTTGCCTAATTGCTCTTGCTAGGACTTCTGAGACTGTTGAATGAAGTGATGAGTGTGACCATCCTTCTCCACTTCCTGATCTTAGAGGGAACACTTTCAGCTTCTCACCACTGAGTATGATGTTAGTTTTTATCTATATATAATCTTTGATTTGCCATATATAATTTTTATTATGTTAAGGTGTGTTCCTTCTATAATCATTTTGTTGAGAGGTGTTTTTTAATCATAAATAGATGCTGATGTTTGTCAGATGGTTTTTTTTTTTGCATCTTTTGAGTTTATAATGTGTTTTTTGAGATGATCATATTTTTATCCTTCATTTTGTTAATGTAGTGTAGCACATTGGTTTGCAAATGTTGAACTGTCCTTGCATCCCACTTGATCATGGTGTATGATCCTTTTAATGCATGAATTAATAAATTTGGTTTGCTAATATTTTGTTGAGGATTTTTGCATCTGTATTCATTAGTTATTGGCCTATGGTTTTGTGTTCTCGTGAATTTTCTTTTCTTTGTTATTATCTGGTTTTGCTTTTAGGGTAATGTTAGCACTGTAAGAAAAGTTTGGAAGTGTTCCCTACGCTTCTGTTTTTTAGAAGAGTTTGAGAAGGATTGGTATTAATTCTTTAAGTGTTTGGTAGAATTCACCAGCAAAGCCATCTGGTCCTGGACTTTTATTTGCTGGGAGGTGAGAATATCTTACTCATCTTTATATTGCCAACCTCTGGGACAATGCCTGGCTCATAGTGGATCATGGTAAATATTTGTTTAAGGGTGAGTTAATAATATTAGTTAATGTTTATTGAGTATTTACTCTTTTCTGAGTACATGCAGAACACTTTGGATGCATTATCTCATTAGTCTTCATAATTCTGTAAGATATCAACTGTAACTTTGTTCATTTAGCAAACAAGGAGACCAAGAAAACTGGTTCAGAGACTACATGACTAGATTAAAATCACACAATAAATAAGTAGCAGAGCCAATATCTGACTTCTGAGCTAGGCTGCGGTTGCTGTGTAATCATGGACAAGTCACTTTTCCTCTCTGGTACTTCTCTTCCTCATCTGAGACTGATGGGGCAAACTGGACCATCTCTAAAGACCCTTCCACCTCTCCTACTCTTTTATTCCATGAAAAGTAGAAGATAGGGGTGCCTGGCTGGCTCAGTTGGTAGAGCATGTGACTGACTCCTGACATCAAGGTTTTGAGTTCAAGCCCCACATTGGGCATAGAGCTTACTTTTAAAAAAGAACATAAAAAAGGTGTGTGTGTTGGGGGGTGGTGCCTGGGTGGCCCAGTCAGTTAAGTGTCTGACTTGGAACCAGGTCATGATTTCACCATTCACGAGTTCGAGTCCCACTTTGGGCTCTGTGCTGACAGCTCAGAGCCTGGAGCCTGCTTCAGATTCTGTGTCTCCTTCTCTCTCTGCTCCTCCCCTGCTTGCTCTCTCTCTCTCTCTCTCTCTCTCTCCCTCAAAAATAAATTAAGACATTAAAAAATAAAACAAAATGAAATAAAATAAAGAAGAAGTAGAAGACAAAGTTGTAGCAAATGCCATGTAATGAAAATCTCCTTAATAAAAAGACTTTCTACTTCCAGTTAGTGTACCATTTCTCTCCAAATACGAATTATTACATTGAATGTTTTGTTGAATCAAAGAGCTTTGATGGTTTCTTGGAGTTCATTGTCTTGGTATTCGGCTAACCCAGTAGACAGGGACCTTGAGCACATTTTTAATTGCCAGCCTTACTTGGAACCCACTCTGGCCAGCTGAGGCAGAAATGGAAATTTATTAAAGAATATTAGGCGGTTCACAGTTTCTCTAGAGGCTGAGGAATATCAGACTGAGACTAGGGACAAGGCCTAAGCCATGCTGATGAACTGCAGGAGCTTCTGGGTTGCCATGGCCAGACAGGCGGTAACCCACATCATGGTACTGACTCCTGGAGGCCCGAGCCTCCCCTGTGGCTGCCCCCATGAACCACACGGTCAGGCCGCTATCTTCGCGTCACAATGGATTCTGTGTGTTACTCTTGTGAATAGAAGGCTCTCTGGCTCCTGTCTGATTAGGGGAGACTGGTCACACATCTGCACTCTATCTTCAAGTGAAGGCAGGATATGGGCATTTTCTTCTACCTCTGCGAAGCAGGACTTATGATGTGGACAACTTCCTAAACTGGAAAGCATCCAGAAGGTACAGGATGAACACACCCACTGGGATAATTGGCCACTACATAGGTTTATTATACTGGCTTGAGGAAATCAGCTGGACCTTATCATGTAGGTGTGTGTCTTAAAGCTCAGAGTCTCTTTGAATCCAGACATTGAAATACTAGCTGCTAACATTCACTTTCTGCCAGGCCTTATGCTAAGCTATGTGCACACGTTTTCCATTTAGGCCTCACAACAATCTTGAGAAGTTTCTGTTATTATCCCCGGTGTGCATCATTAATGTCATCTCACAGTTGAGGAAACTGAGGCACACAGAGGAAGTACTGTGTCTTTTACCACTCAGCTAATAGGTTTTAGAACATGGAATTGAGCCCGGTGAGCGCCTGCACCATTCTGCCTCCAGGAAAGAGGTTTACGGGGTTGAAGATCAAACCCTGGTACCGGGTCACCACTGGCAGTGGCCATCCTGAGGTCTAAATTTAGAATGTGCCACAACCAAACAGAATTTCCCAGGGAACTAACAATGACCAGATTTGTAAGAATAATTATGCGTATTTCTCCTAATATTTTTGATGTCAGTAGGTTTCAGAAACTGGGATGCCCTTTCATCTAGTTAAAATTGAAGGCTTGCGGGGTGCCTGAGTGGCTCAGTTGGTTAAGCCACCAGCTCCATCTCAGCTCAGTTCTTGATTTCAGGGTTGTGAGCTCAAGTCCCACACTGGGCTCTGTGCTGGGCATGAAGCCTATTTAAAAAAAAACTCAAGGCTTGAAAATGCTTGGTGTCTTTGTTCTTCTTCACCCCATTGTGCTGGGAAATGGTCTCAATGGAAAAATATCGCATAAACTCAGCTCCCAGGGTCCTCACTTAGTGCCATACTGGTGCCTCAACTGGAGACTTGCTGTAAAATTCTGGAAACCTTATGCAGGGGAAGAAAAGAGGTTTTCTTCACTCACTTAGGATCCCTGGCGGATGTGAAAATTAAACTCACAAGACAGATTAGGAGAAAAGCATACAGATTTATTTAATATAAGTTTTACATGACACAGGAGCCTTCAGAAGGAAATGAAGCCCTGAAGAAACCAGTTAAACCTGCATGTTTTTATGCTGGGCTTGATGAAGTGTGGGCAGTTGTTTAGAGATGTGATAGAACAGAGAATATGAGGTAAGCGTAGCAAACTGGGGGACACTTAGCAAGGCCTGTTTGTTCGGATTCTCCCCCATGACCCTTCATCCTGGAAATAAGGATGCTCCTTTCTTCTGGGTATAGAGAGGGCACCTCTCTCACATCAGGGTCTTAAGACTTGCTTCAGGGAGAAGGGTGAAGGGCAGGTCAGAGAGAACTTTATGCTTCTGCTATTTTTTAGCATTCCTTCAGCTTAAAATTGTGAATATGTGTGGTGCCAAAGTGTGGAGTAGGAAGTCCCGATCCCTGTCTCTTGGTAGAAACAGTTCCTGTTCCTACCCCTTCACATGTATCCTTGCATCTTTTTCAGACAGAATCAGCAGCCTCTTTGGAGAAACAAATATTTGAAACGAAACAACCCCACCTCCCACCTTGCCATAAAGACACGAGCGTAAACTCTGGTTGTGAAATTCAACGCTTATTTGGCCTGAGGCTAAATCATAAAGGAGTTTTACGGCCCCATTCAGGATGGAGATGAATGCACAAATGAAAATACACATACTTGCGGAACACACACAATTAATGATGGCCCGAGGGGAACATCCTCCCTCCCTAGGCCCACAGCTCTCTCACTTGATACTAGTTAGAGAGAACTGGCAGGAGGCAGGAGGGAGGGGATGCCACTGCTTCAGTGTGAGATGACAACTAAAGCCAGGAGGGGAAGGAAGTGAGAGGAGAGGCCAGAGCAGAGGGCCATAATTGCATTATGAATTCCTGCCTATTCTGAGCAGATTGTCCCCAAATTTGTCATTAGAAGTGCAATTTCCTCTCTGAGAAGTGTCTTTCCAAGAATCCCAGGAAAGATGATGAGAACAGGAAGTAGGGTATCCAATTATTCATGTTGGTAATGAACTTTATTCTGTATTCATTATTTATGAATGCTGTATTCTGCCGAAACTTTGTTTAGTAATAAAGTTCATATTGCTTCCCCCCCACTTTGTTTGTGGGTTTGTCCAACAGACGCTTATCGATTGTCCACTAAGTGGGGACACTGGGTGTACCAAAGAGGTCCTGGCTCTGCCCTCAGATGCTTACATTCTGTGAAGGGGGTCAGACATTAAGCGTCTAGTTGCAGCTATGTCGTCCCCAGGTTGGTGCATGCTGTAGCAAATCAAAGGATGTGAGGAGAGCAGGTAACAGGTGCAGCCGACCAGGGAGACTAAGCTGGGAAGTGACATTTGAGTTGAAACTAAGGGAGAAGAGGACGAAAACTAGGGACAAGAGGGAAAGCAGAAAAGGCAATCTGATGCAAGGAATGTGTGAAAGGTATAGAAGTGGCTTCCAAGCATGGGTTTATCAGGTCTCTTCTCATCATCCTTGTGTTAACTACGTGAGAGTTTATCTAAGTGTTATTTACGAGTTACGTGTATCAGACTCACTGGGATGCATGTTAAGAATTCACATTCCTGGGCTCCACATCAGGCCACTAAGTCAGAATCTATAGGAGCAGGGCCCAGCCATCTGCAATTTAAATTCAGAACACACTTCTTCCACCGGGTGATTCTTAGACATATTCACTTTGATTTGAGTCACTTCCTAGTAGTACATGGAGCTTAAAACTCTTTCAAAAGGGCTTCTGCTTATGATCCCTTTGATCCCACTGCAACCTTGTATAGTACACAAGCTAAGTATCATTATTCCACTATTACAGGTGAGAAAATAGAGAAAGGTGCGGGGGTGCCTGGGTGGCTCAGTCAGTTGAGCATTCGACTTCTGTCCACATACGATCTGAAGGTTCGTGGGTTCAAGTCCTGCTTCAGGCTTGGTGCTGTCAATGTTGGGCCTGCTTTGGGTCCTCTGCCCCTCCCCCCACTCCAAAATAGATAAACATTAAAAAAAACAAGAACAAGAAAGGTGTAGAGGTTGACCCACTCAACAATGTGCCTTGTACCCTTCTCCTTATACCATACTGTGTCCCAGAGGTGGATTGCAATTACATCTGCTTTGCAAATGTGATATATCCAGGAGTGGATTATAAGCTTGAGGGCATACTTATTTTTCCCTCACGTTGAGGGAATACTGTTTTTGACATATCACCTTGTAGTTCAGCAGATCTGAAGTCAGAGAGATCTGGGGTCTCGTCCCAGCTCAGCTGCTCACTAGCCATGTGACCTTGAACATGTTACCTAACCATTTGGTACCTCAATTACCTTGTTGGTTAAGTAAGGATAAATAATTATGGTTACGTCAGTGAGTTATTATCAGGATTAAAACACTGTGTGTAAAACACTAAGTGCAGAGATTTTGTATACTTAGTTCTTTAAAAAAAAAAGGAAACTGTTGTATCTATGACATTTAGGGCACACTTATATTTAGTAGTGTTGCCAACTAACTGAAACCCAGATAAAAATCGTAAGAGAAGTCACACGTGGAAGGTTGAGATAACGCTATAAGTCATCTAGGCAAAAACATTTGAGACAACCCAGTATCAGTGAGCACATCTAGCAGCCAAATCTTGGTTTCTAAATACCATTTCTCACTAAAAGAAACCAGCTCTTCTTGGAGAAATGCTGATTTAAGGTCTGGAGAAGAGAGACTACAAGGCAAATTGGCAACATTTTATTGTGTCACAAAGTAATGAAGTGCTCAAAGACTGATAAGGATGTGTCAAAAAGATAGTTGAGCTGAACCAAACTGGCTTACACTTAACAAATTTGGGACAGTTTAAGCATCAGAAAAATAGTGATAGTGATGTTGACTATAACATGTTGAGTAAAAAACAACAACAAGAAATCCATGAGTTCGTAGTGGTTATTAAGAAGATGGGATAGAACAAGGAAAGCTTTTTTTTTTCTTTCTTTTTAAAAATTTTTTACTTTATTTAAGTGAGTGAGAAAGCATGCAACTGGAGGAGAAGGACAGGGGGAGAGAGAGAGAGAGAGAGAGAGAGAGAGAGAGAATCCCAAGCAGGTACCACACTTAGCACAGAGCCTGATGCGGGGTTTGATGTCACAAGCCTGGAATCATGACCTGAGCTGAAATCAAGACTTGGATGCTCAACTGACTGAGCCACCCAGGTGCTGCTGCTGCTGCTGCTGCTTCTTCTTCTTTTTCTTCTTCTCCTCCTCCTCCTTCTCCTCCTCCTCCTTCTCCTCCTCCTCCTCCTCCTTCTCCTCCTCCTCCTCCTCCTCCTCCTTCTCCTCCTCCTCCTCCTTCTTTTTTTAAATGAAACAACCACAATTTTATGTGGAAGGAATTATAGAGTTAGTAAAGTCAGAAAACTACTCTTTTAACATCAGTGCAATAATGGATTCAGGCAACGATCATCATTGGAGGTTGAAACCTTTTGTTAAATGTTGTTGGGAAACAAAATATTCACCTAGTCTAAAAGATCACTTGTATTAATATTATTTACTTTAATATTATATGAAGAGAAAAATGTATCTTTCCTATGGTGAGATCTGGTAAATACCATGTATTCAAGTGACCAAATTTAGCATCACTGGTTATGAGACCAATTGACATTATACAACTTCTGATGTAATGCAACAGGAAGTATACAACCTCACCCATGTGGTATTATTGCCCAAATTGTCTAACCTGAATGAAATTATAGGAAACAATCAGACAGACCTACAAGGACATTTTCTAAGACAATCAACCTGTGCTTTTCAAAAATTTTACTGTTGTAAGAGATAAAAAGGGAAAAAAAAGATTTCCTTGAATCTAGATTAATGTTCTAGAATTAATGTTGTACAGTATAGATTAAAGGATGGTAATACATTATAATGTATATTCTTTGATTGGATCTTGGCTTTAAAAAGAGTCATACAACAACACAAATATTCAGCAACTGATGAATGGATAAACAAAATGTGATACTTCTATGCAATGTGATGTAATTCAGCTTGAAAAAGGAAAGAAGTACCAATATGTGCTAGAACATAAATGAACTTTTAAAACATTATGCTAAGAGAAAGAAGCTAGACACAAAACCCCCCACATACTTTATGTTTCCTGTTCCATAAAATTTCCAGAATAGGCAAGTTGATAGTGACAGAAAGTAGACTAGTGGTTGCCAATGGCCAAGGGCGGGGAGAGTGGGGAGTGACTGTTAATAAGTTAATGGGTTTCTTGGATGATGAAAATGTTCTGGGATTAGATGGTGGGAATAGGTGAACAAACTTGTGAATATATTAAAAATCTAAATTGTACACTTTAAAAGAAGGGATTTTATGATGTGGAGATTATATGTCAATCAAAAAAGCTATTAAGACATTGGGACAATTGGGAAAATTTTAATATGAGCTATTAGATATTTTTCTAATGTTAGGTTTCTTGAATGTGATAATGGTATTATAGCTATATGGGATTATATTCTACCTTATAGGAAATATTTAGGGACTTTTTTTTTTTTAGGGACATATTTAAGCATGAATTATTTAGGCCTAAAATGTCATGCTATTTGCACTTTCAAATGAATCAGAAAAAATAATGTAAATTTTTAAAAAAGTAACGTATTGCAGATATAGTAATGTTTTAACAGTTGGTGATCTAGGTAAAGGATATACATGGGTTTATTGTATTTTTCGTTTTTTTATTTTAATTTTTTAATTTTGTAATGTTTATTTTTGAGAGAGACAGAGACAGAATGCGAGTGGGTTAGGGGCAGAGAGAGGGAAACACAGAATCCGAAGCAGGCTCCAGGCTCTGAGCTGTCAGCACAGAGCCTGACAAGGGGCTCGAACTCACAGAGCTGTGAGATCATGACTTGAGCCAAAGTCAGATGCTCAACCAACTGAGCCACCCAAGCACCTCAATTGTATTATTCTTATATCTTTTTTGTAGCTTGAGTTTTTCAAAATAAAAAGATGGTGGGGGGACCACTTATTGAGTGTCTGTTACACGTCAGATAGGGAATGACAGATTCCTGTGGGATTGTGACAGAGAAATTAAGAATATTGAGCACAGCCTTTCCTCCTTTCTGAGTGAATCCTTAATGGGGAGTGAATTGTATGCTTCCCTTCAAAACATCTCTTGGTCCCACCATCCACAGAGACAGATAGTCAGGCTGTCTGTTTTCCAGGAAAGTAATTCTTGCTTGGGCTTCATAGGTAAAGGGGGTCCTCTATCATGTCTGACTTGATAGGATTAGCCGGGGGATCTTAAAATCTCCCAGAGAGCTAGTGTTAACTAGTTAGTATTAACTGGTAGTGGTAACTAGTGAAATCAAAAGGCTGAGGAGATGCAAGTCAGTTAGGCATGAAAGCCTAGGAACTAGAAGGAAGAAGGAGGTGGGCATGGGCACATGTATTGGGGTAGGCAAATGGTCAAGGCCAGCAACCAAAGCTTGGCTTTGAGTTTGAGTAACAAGCAGGAAACAACGGGGAGCCAATGCCCTGGCCCCATTTACAGACTCTGAATAGTAAAAGTGATTCTTGGGAGCCTCCTTGTTCTGGCCTTGCTCTTGGCTGGTGGTTAGAAAAGGGGCTATGTCATGTCCCATATTGTCCTACCTACCCTTCTTACCCAAGGAATCATTGTCATCTCCTTGGCCAGTTTTTTTTTTTTTTTTTTTTTTTTTTTTTTTGCGTCTGTTCCATTATTTTCCTGTCAAGGATGTTAAGAGAGAGTCTGGTAGAGCTGAGCTAGTATTTACTCTTAGATCGAGATGGGGGATCTCTTTCAGTTTGGAGCAGGGTTTGGGGATACAGAAATGGTGCTGTGGCAGCAACAACAGAAGCAAGTTTTTGTGAGGCTAACTGGGGAGGGTGGGGGAAGGCTGCATTTCTGCTTCACCCCTGACCACTAGTGCCTTCTGTTTTTAAAACAGACGTGCTTCATCCTTCCCAGAGCGTGGGCCAACCATGGGAACTCAAAATGCAAAGTCCCAGCCCGGGAAATTAAGCTGCAAGAGCTCAATGCCTAAAAAATATTGACTGTTTCTTTTTTTAAGCTAATATTCCAAATTTCTTATGAAAGTCAACTTAGACATCCAGGACACAGGAAACAAGGCAAGAGGCCACAGCCAGCTGCCTCAGAGGACCCAGGACACTTTCTTAATAACATCCAGATGGTTCCAGAGAAATTGTTAACATCTTGAAAGAAAAAAATCAGCTGCAGGAGAAATGAGATTCAAGTGGTTTAGGAAGGACAGCCTGGAGGAGAGTCCCAAGGGACCGAGAGAGCGTCTGAAATAGAAGCCTCTGTCGTGGGTTACTGCTTCCTGTGGCAAGGCTGGAGGGGAGTGGGTGTAAAAATCTAGAGCTTCTAGTGGAGCTTTGGGGTTGGCAAGAGAGCCTCAACGGAACTGCCCTTCGGGTCATGTTAATCCATTCACTAACCTGGGTTTGCAATAACTTTTTACATTAATAATTTTTCTTCTGTTTTAGAGAGGACTATTTGCTTTTCAGTCTGCTGTATCTATTAGGCTCTACAGGGCTGGTGCTCAGAGCTCACAGGCCTATGGCGATATTTAACACTGAAAAAAAAATTACATATGTGGTATATTTATGCTCATGTATATGGTGTATAGATACATAGCAAAATATAAATGTATTTTCCAGCATATGAAAAGCCCACAAAATTTAAATTAGTATTGTCTGATTAAACGCCCATAATAGATAATATCAGGTCCTCTTAGTTCCTAAGTTTAGAGTCCATTAAAATTTTATTTCATTTGAAAATAATTTGTACATTAGATTTACTCTAATTTGTATGTTAGATTTACTCATTTCCCCAGCATTGTTTAGACATTGGTTCTTTAGAGCCAAGTAATTTTAAAAGTGAAATTTAAAAATGTTTTCATTATTTTACCAGGGAAAGAAACTTACATCTTTAACATGAGATGTATTTTGTAATATGTTTACATCAAGGAGGGAAGGGCATGGCGTCCTCATGAAAAATCAAGAGCCCAGGGGCCTCTGAAGGTCTTAACCCAGTCCTAGTTCTCTAAAGAGGTGTGTGTTTCTTCCTCTCCTCTCAGTCGCCTTCCCCCAAGGAAGAGGAAATGGCTTGTTTGTGGAATGTAACTGTTTGCACGCAAATCTCTTATTTGGAACCAAAAGTGGGGGGAGAGGGACGCAGGAGCCACAGGCTCAGGGCTTGATCAGCATTCAGCAAGCCTGTGCATTTTCCACTCCCCACAACAGGTATCTCTTACCTGGGCCACTTCAAAGCCCATTAGAAGAGTCTCCTGCCCCCCACCCTGTCTGAGGGTTTCCCCCACTTTAACAGGATTCCGCTCCTTCGTCTGACGGTGACAATAGGAGATGAGAGCTGGAAGGGTCAGAGGGGGGGTGGGTGTCGAGGTCCAGTTGCCTGGCTTTCCTTGCATTTTCCACATCCTAAATCAGGAAGTATGCAGGAGTGGGGAGTGAACAGTCAGAATGTACACATCCTGGAACTTTGGTCTGAAATGCCTAAGTATTTAGTGTAAAAAAAAAAGATGTATAATTGACAAAACAAAAACACCTAATAACAGGAGCTAGAATTTTCTGCAACAAGCAACATTACCAAAGAAAGACCAGCCAAGGCAGCCCAGAGCTGGTTATGGAGCATTAACCAGGTAAACTCATTAGATGGAGCCATCTCTTTCCTTTGGGAGAACATTGACATTTAAGTTTTGGCTTCTTGGGATTCAGCTGGAGGACTCTTCGGTGGAATGCAATGACTCCTTCCTTCCTCCCCAAACTGAAATCCGGGCTATTACAATTCCAAATGCACACATAATGCTGCCAAGTTTATAGGAAATTGGAATGACAGTGTAGGTTCCCACCACTAGGGATAGCAGAAGCTGAACGCTCAGAGAATAAGTAACATTTCCCTTGTGATTCCCAAATGCTCTATTTTTATTTTAAGAGGTTCTGTGTTTTCATTTAGTTTCGTGAATGGAGGAATCCATATGGAATTTTTACCAACTCCACTAAAATAGAAGCATGCAGCTTCTCAGCAGTGCCCTGAAATGTGCATAAAGATTCCCTGATAGGTTGGTAAGAATTGCAGACGTTCACTTTTGAAAATCTTTGAGAAATCATCAACTCATTTTCAATGGGTACCTTCCAGGCACATGGCAGAATACAGTATCAATTGCAAAATGCACGTATGAGAGACCTTGACTTTGACTTGGCATAGTTCATCATTCAAAAGGAGTTATAAGTAGCTGCTCTGAAATGAGCAGTGTGTGTGAATTTAATAGAAATGAAATATAAACATATGTATTGTATTTAAAGTGCTGAATTTGGGGGGGGGGTCCAAAATAATACAGGTATGTTTTTGTTGGTAATTTTCAGTCAGATTTCTGTTACTCCTCTATTCCCGATAGTCATAGGTTAATAACCATTTGAAACTATTGTATTCATTTGTTTGCTTATTTATAGTATTCCTCACAGCTTCTTTAACTTCTGACTCAGTCACCATGTTCCCTGTGTAACATAAGCTCCACAAAACAGGGAGCTTACTTATCATAATTCTGTACCTCCAGAACTAGAGTAGAGCCAGATTCATAATAGATGCTTAGTAAAAGGTTTTTCCTCTTCAGTCATTCAATAAATCAAAACTTTCCCTCTCTTTTGCTTTTGATAGATTACTTTTGAAAAAACCAAAGTGGGCTAATAGTGTTTATTTACTTGTGTGTGTGTGTGTGTGAGAGAGAGAGAGAGACAGAAAGACAGACAGACAGATGGAGTGTGAGAGGGGGAGGGGCAGAGAGAGAGGATGACACAGAATCTGAAGCAGGGTCCAGGCTCTGAGCTGTCAGCACAGAGCCCGACGCGGGCTCGAACTCACGAGCGGTGAGATCGTGACCTGAGCCTAAGTCAGACGCTTAACCGACTGAGGCACCCCGGCGCCCCTGAAGTGGGCTAATAATGAAAAACGACGTTACGTATCTTTGTTTAGATGACTGGGTTTTCTGTTGTACCTATGGCTTCTTGTTTCGCTTTATGCTGCACACTCACTGGGCTGTGTGCAGCATCATTTGTTTTTCAGATATTTTGCTCTGTACCAGGTACCATTCTAGGGAGAAAATATCCTGTATCCATGGGACTTACATTCCAAGGGGGAGAGGTGGACAGCAAAAACTTAATATATGTTTTGTCAAGTGGAGAAAAACATTGTGATGAAAAGTAAAGTAGGATAGGGAAGGTCTGATCCTGGGGCGTTGGAGAGCTTTGTGGATAGGAAGGAACAAACATTGTAGACAGCTGGAGGAGGGGCAGTGTTCCGTGCTTGTGGAGGGGCCCGGAGGCTGGAGCTGAGCAAGGGGAGGGTGTAGGGGCGGGAGCGGGTCACAGAGAGCTTGGAGGCCTAGTATGGACGTGAAGTTGTATTCCACATGAAAGACAGGTTTTCAGTGGAAGTGATGAGAAATGGTTGGATTCTGGTTGTGCTTTCAAGGTAGGGCCAAAGGATTTGCTCATGGTTTGGAGATGGGGTGTGAAGGGAGGAGCCAGGGAAGGCCCCAAAACCTTCAGACTGAGTCCTTGGCAGAGTACCCTGTGGCCATCAGTGAGATAGAGGAGCCTGAGAGACGCACATTTGGGAAGAACCCAACATTTGATTTCGGGTGGTGTCATAAGTTTGAGCACCTGGTAGAACCTGTGCGGCAGAGATCCAGGACGGGCACGATGACCCCTGAGTCCTAAATTGTCAAAGGGCCAACAGGATGTGGCCAGATGTGGGGTCAGCGTCAGGCTGCACAGACGCTCAAACGAAGTCGTCGCAAATCTTCAAGTCTGGAGTAGAGCTCTTCCAGGGTGACCAGGGAAATCTATCAAGGAGCCTCCGAGCCCCCACCTCTCTGAGTCACCCACAGGGGCCTGGGTTCGGCTCTTGCCTTCGTGCTAATGTTCTGTTCCTGTATCTCTACACTCTTTCGCTATTTATTGATCAAAGGACCATAAGGTGACTTGTTTTAAACACAACACAGAGGTTAACTAAAGCGTTTAAGCATTTGACTTTTTACCACTTACTGGTGTCCACAGGATAAAACACACGAAAAAGCACCCTTATTCGAGTTCCTAGTGAAGAGCCGTCCTGTGTCTGAGAACCTGCAGTAAACGGTAGGTACTGAGAGGCAGGGAGGCCTCAGGTCCCCTCTTTGCAGAGACTCACTGCACCACCGGTCTCTGGTAGTTCCAAGGATGGGTGGCCAGTAAGAATGTGCAGAGAGCCGGCCACTGTCTACTCGGAAAATATTTAGTTGTTCTTAACCTTGGGAGTCTCTCAAGTCCCGACTCATTTATGACTGTTGACACTACTATCCTTAGTCCCCAAGGATCCGGTGTAATCAGCTCTTGAATTCTTTTTTCCCTTGAACCTAAATTTGAAGCTCCACGGGCCTTTCCCATAGCATAAATAACATTCTATTCCAGGGCATATTGTCTCAGTCACAGGAAATAGTCTCTGAATTACATCACAGACCAGTTCTACCGCATTCTGTTGACGTTTATTGTACAACTATTGTGGGAATGACATGGTTCCTGTCCCCAGGAGCTGTTCTATCCCATCCATTTATAGAGATGGGGGGTGCAAAGGTGAGTGAAATTCCAGGACATATTGCCATCCTTTCAATGTTGAAATACTAGCCAACCTCTTCTTTAAATGTTTTCCTAAGCGTATAAAGGTGGGTATATGGCAAAGCATGGTACTTTTCCTTACCTGTGCCATTTGTGAGGTGATAAATAAAATTCATCCTCGGGGGGTTGGGGCGCCTGGGTGGCTCATTTAGTTAAGCATCCCACTTTGGCTTAGGTCATGATCTCATAGTTCATGAGTTCAAGCCCTGCATCGGGCAGTCTGCTGTCACCATGGAGCCCACTTCGGATCCTCTGTCCCCCTCTCTCTCCGCCCCTCCACTGCTCACATTCTTTGTCTCTCTCTGTCTCTCAAAAATAAATGAATGAATGAATGAATGAGTGAGTGAATAAATAAATAAATAGTCTTTGGAAAGATTGGGGGTCATGGGAAGTAGTTTAGATCAATGTTTCAGGAACTGGTCGCCATCTCCACTGTCTACCCTTCCCTTGTTCCATGGTAATAACATAGAACCCCCCAATTTTAAGTGGTGCATGTATCCACATGGCCTTAAGACTGCATTTCTCAACCTCCCTTGCAGGTGGGCCATCAGAAAGCATTCTGGCCCAAGTGATTAGGTTACAGTGTTTAGTGGCAGCTCCTAGAAACTCCTCTTAAGAGGCGTTATAATGTGTATATTCTGCCCCTTCTTCCTCATGGGTTCTTCCGTCCCGGTCCCTGAAACGTGGAAGCTGCCATCTTTGACCTCGAGGTTGAAGCTGTGCAAGAGGAGCAACAGGAGAGAAGGCGCAGCACAGCATGCCCTGACTGTCTTTGACATCTTCTGTATGAGAGGAAAAAGAAACGGTATTTGAGGCACTGTTATTTGAGATTTGCCAGTCAGCACAGCTGAACCGAATCCCAACTAAGATGCCCAGCTAAATTTTGCTCTATTCGGGCTGCTCAGGGATGTGCCCCACAGCATCCTTGTCAGTTGATGAGAACAAACCCATTCTGAGTCAGCAAATGAATCCCCAGGTGCTACCAGATACTGCACTATATCATCAAGATCATTCTCCACAAATTCCTAATGTAGTGAGCATCACTTATACCCATGTATCAGAAAGTGAAAAGAATGGATTCATATCTAATGTGATTTGAGCTCCCATGTTCCCCCATCCGCAAGGACTTGTCCCAGTGTATATACAATGTTGTCCTATACTTTTGTGTGTCTATCACTTGGATTCTAGGTGTAGATGAAGAGAGCCCGCAAAGGTTCTAAAGGCAGGGCCGCCTGGGTGGCCTAGTAGTTAAGCGTCTGAATCTTGATTTCAGCTCAGGTCATGGTCTCATGGTTCCTGGGTTCGATCCCCGTGTCATACTCAGCTCTGAGAGTGTGGAGCCTGCTTGGGATTGTCTCTCTCCCTCTCTCTCTGCCCCTACCCTGCTTGCATTCTTTCTCTCTCTAAAAATAAATGGGTAAACATTTTCAAAAAAAGTTTCTAAAGGCAGATGAGAAGAACACCCTCCCACTACTTGAGGCTGATTTTATTATAGAAGTTAACACATGTAAAACATTCAGATGGTAGAAAGCTGTATACAGTAAAATGTGCCCCTGTGCCCAGTCCTGCTACCTAAAAGTCACTATGTCAGAAGCTTTGGGGATAACCTAGAACTTTTCCATATATGGAGAGCCCTTCTTTTTAAAAAAATATGTAAATATATGTGTGTGTGTGTGTGTGTGTATGTGTGTGTGTGTGTGTGTGTATAGGGAACATATCACACACACTCTAATATACTTTGTTTTTTTTAATTTAATAATAATTCTAAACATCTTTCCAACACCGCATATGCACATGACTTCTGTCCGATATATAGTGTCCCGCTGTGCAATAGATGTACCATAATTAATTTCATGGACATCGGTTTCCAGAGTTTTGCTGTTATAAACATTGCTACAACAAATTCACTGTATGTATCTTTGTGCATATGTACCAGTGCATCTGTAATGGTAATTTGTAGAATTGGAGTTGCTAGGGGAAGGGGGATGATATACATGTAACTTGCACCCTGTGCATTTACACTCCCATCGACAGTATAAAGGCTGCTTTTTAAACTCAGGTTCCAATCAGGAACCACAGTTTGACATTCACCTTATTTCCTGTTCACTTACTACTTTTGTTATTTGGGCTTGTGTTTAGAGAAAGCAAGGCGTCTGACTTGTCAAGAGACAAATGAGAAGCAGGTGAGCAATCTGCTTCAGTACAATACGGTGTCTTGTTTAACGCACGGTGTGAGCAATGGTTGCACTTCACTGCTGAAGAGATGCAAATGGTTTTTTTCTGTTTTAAGGTATGAGCATATTGCACTCCGAAGAAATAAAATAGCTAGCTCAAGAGCTTTGGGGAGAAAGGATCTGGGATGCAACTAAAAATATAAAGGCCATGCTTCTAGGTTCCAGGCTCCAGAGAAGCTATTGGGCCGCAAAGACAAAAGGGACTTTGAATATCATTGGAAATGGAAAGATACCTTATGTAAGGGCTGGGAGAAAGTCCAAATTTAGGGCTTATTCAATATCCTGTGATCTCTAACCACCTATCCCTACGTTTAACACTTCCCCTCTTTTCTCAGAATCTGTTAAAAACAACCTTAGAATATGCATCAGTGGTAGGGTGGTGATGTAGGTTTCTTTCTTTTCTTTCTTCCTTCCTTCCTTTTTCTTTCTTTCTTTCTTTCTTTCTTTCTTTCTTTCTTTCTTTCTTTCTTTCTTTCTTTCTTTCTTTCTTTCCTTCCTTCCTTCCTTCCTTCCTTCCTTCCTTCCTTCCTTCTCTTTCTTTCTCTTTTCTTTTCTTTTTTCTTTTCTTTTCTTTTCTTTTCTTTTCTTTTCTTTTCTTTTCTTTCTTTTCTTTCTTTTCTTTTCTTTTCTTCTTAACATCATCTCCAAGTAAGCTGCTTGGATTAATGCTGAGAATAAAAGGAGAAGCTTTGCTCTGTTCTGCTGATGCATTCATGCTCCCGGAACTCCTACCTGTTGTCTATCTAATTTAGAAGAGTGCCTTTTATCAAAGGAGGATGTGGTGAGTTGGAGCATTTTCCCTGAGCTGGTGAAAGGGCCACTCAGAAACCCAAACCCCAGCCTCACGTCAGGGGACAGGCCCTGCCTGGCGGTCTGGCGAAGCTGTCTTGGAAGTAGGTAGCACCCTCTCCTGGGCTAAATCCAAATGTTTTCTGTTTGTCCTGAAGTCATCTAGGATAATAACCGACATTTACCTTTCTCTGGCCAGCTCTGCCCCATCACTGCCCCCTCCTGGCTCCTTCTGTTTTTTAAAATTTATTTATTTAAATGCTATACTGAACTCTTTGTTCTTCCACAGAAACAACATTGGAGATTCCAAGTAAGATTTGTTAGGGAACGAGAACTTACTCGAGTACTTACAGTGTGCAGGATACCAGGGCAGGGGGTGATGAAAGGAAAGAAAAGCTTGTAGTCAGTGTAGATAAGAATGAATACTGAAACACACACACACACACACACACACACACACACACACACACACACAACTATTTCTTTGTTTATTTATTTAAAATGTTTATTTTTGAGAGAGTGCAAGTGGGAGAGGGGCAGAGAGAGGGGGACAGAGGATCTGAAGCAGACTCTGTGCTGACAGCAGAGAGCCCGATATGGGGCTTGAACTCACAAACCCATGAGATCATGACCTGAGCTGACATCAGACGCTCAACTGACTGAGCCACCCAGGTGCCCCAAGACTATTTTAAACAATTACAAGGCATCGAGTGTGTTGAAGGGATTCTGCAAATGGCAGAAATCCTAGAACAGTGAGCTGTGGTCCGTTGCCTGGGAGTCCCTTTGTGAAATGCCAGACGCCAGGGAAGGAATTGTTGGTAGGATGGTCAGTCCTCACCCCCAAGAAGTAGTGTGGATGTAGATGTACTGGAAGGTTCTTTTATTCAACAAGTTAATATAAAACTGTACATCTACTACCTACCACCTATCACCGCCTTCCACGTTCCTCTTTTTTCTTCATCAGTCATTAGATTTCTCAATGACATTTGTGGAAAAATAAGAGATTTTAATGGTACCTTCTCAATCCCACTCAACATTCTAGTTTCTGTTTCATCCAGACATTTATTCTAATTGGCATGTAAGTTCTGCTTTATTTAACCGTGTCTACATGCTGAAGACCATGGGCATTGTGCATTTGATCTCATAAATCAAGGATTATGTCTGTTTTGCTGGTTCAGTTTTCAATGCAATCGTGATAAAAAATAATAATGATAATCACTGTCACTTAGTGAGTCCTTGCATGAAGCCAGGCACAGAATAATTTTATATTCTTTCCTGTGATGCTCACAATTACCTGATGGGCTTTATTATCCTTGTTTTTACAGATATGGAAATTAAGGTTCAGAGGCGTTCAGTAACTTGCCTAAGTGTTAGGGATGGGATGTGTACTGGGGAGTCTAGCTCTAGAGACTTAGTTTTTATCCACTGTGCACATTATCTGCCTTAGCATTTGCAAGTAATTAATAAATGTGCTGCTAAGGGACTAAAGAAATAATCATGTTCCCAGGTATAGTTCATTTCCTAAAGATTAATGTGATTTGGCATTGTGGGATTGAGCTAGGGAGGAAGTAGAGTGTTTCTGAGGTCTTGGGAGCTTCTGTCAGTAGAAGAGGCTATGAGGACAGGATTGGCTCCCTCTAACAAAGAACACAGCACAGACCTTCAGGTCCTAGCCAAGACTTAATGAATGCTTACTATGTTCCAGGAAGCACACTCCCTCAAAACCCAGCATGCTGTTTCATTTAATCACAGAAGAGGCTCTGAAAGGTGAAGCACCTTGCCCAGGGTCATGTGGCTAATGGACTGATGGACTGAGGACAGTGGACTCCTGTCAGGTGCCACCTGGGAGCTTCGAAGAGCCGCACTCTCTCAGCCCATGCAGGAAGGTCAGATTGTCCTAGGGGCCCCTGCACAAATGTCCTAGTACCTCTCAGGAGATCCTCGCTGCATTGATGGGTCAGGTGGACAAGATGAGGGCTGGAGTCTGCCAGGACTCTAGCTCGTGGGTGCCCAGGGAAAGGCTTCTGGTTCTGAGGGTTCAAAGGTGTGGGTCTGCTCCAGGCACACCCAGAATGGGCCTGGAAGATTCGTGCCAAGGCTCAGGAAGACTGCCAATGTATTTGGCCTCCAACTGTATAAAATATGTCTTCTCGTTGTCTTCAGGAGCACGAGTGGGTCTTGTGGTTTCACGCTACCTAATTGTGCTGGTCACACCACTGGTACTTAATAGATACAGAGGAACGAATGAATGAATGAATGAATGAACAAAGAGAAGGTAGATACTGTGTTTATGTAGGAGTCTGCTTAGGAACCCCTTTCCTCCAGAAACATGTCTAAAATAATGGTCCTGGTTGCTCTTATGAAAAATCTCTGTAAGATATGTTTGCAACTGGGGGCGCCTGGGTGGCTCAGTCAGTTGAGCCTCAGACTCTTGATTTCACCTCAGGTCATGATCTCAGGGTTACGGGACTGATCCCAGCATTGACTTCTGTGCTGATGGTGTGGAGCCTGCCTGGGATTCTCTTTGTTTCCCTCCCTCTGCCCTTACCCCTCCCTGCCCCCTGCTGCCCCTCACACATGCGCTCTCACTCTCAAAATAGAAATTAAAAAATTAAAATTAAAAAAAATGCGTTTTCAACTGGATTTTGAGTGTGGGGCTCTAGAGACTGAATGCCTATGTTCTAACACTCTTAGTTAGTTACCTGTGGCAAGTCACTGGCCCTCCTGGGGTCTCAGTATCCACTGTAGGGTTGCTGTGAGTTCATGCAGGTGATGCGCCTGGCTGGAGTAAACATTTGGTAAGTGCCAGGTATGGGAATACTGACCCCAGTGTGACAGGCGTGCTGGAATCAGTGTGGCCACCATGCATTACACCCGCAGCAGGAAACTTTTCCCCTAGGCATGTGAGTGTAAAATTGTCAGTCCCAAGTTGAACCCAAACGTAGGGCAAACACTTGGCCCCAAATATAATTTCCTCCTGCAGCTCATTGAGGCCGTGAGGAAATCGCCAGGGGAGGGCCCAGGAGTGTGGTGCAGCAGCCCCATAATTTCCAGAGCCCTTCTCCTAGACTGACACATAATTGTCAGATTGTTTTACGAGAGCGGCTTCCTGCCCCCTTCCTGCCTCGCTTCCAAATGTGCTCATTCCCAAGGAAGCATCACCTCTCCCTCTCGCCCTTAATCGCTCCTTTCCTGCCCGCCCAGGCCCTGGGGCTGGGGCGATTTCCTAAATCACTCAGATCAGCTTCTAGTGCTGGCTCCATCGCCCAGGGTGGGCTGGAGGAGAGGCAGCATTTGTTTCTAAGTGGCTTGTGACCCGGAGGTCAGAGATGCTTCCATTCTATTTGATGTCTTTCCCAGGACTCCTTCCCTCACCCACCTCTTCTCTCCTCCTGAGCAGACTTTAATTCTGAGGTCAGGAAGAGATTAAGGAACTGAGTCCTACTGCTTTTTCTATCCAGAATGGTGGTAAAGCAAGTGAGCAGGGGGCGGGCAGGTCAGAGGGGAGAGAGTCCTTTAGCGCCGTCCACATCCAAACTTGGGGAGTTTCAGAAAATTCCGCTGAGATCTGTGTTCTGAAAGATTCATCCAAGAGATTCCTTTCCTTATGGGCATTTCCCTCTGCCTCCAAATGCTCCTTCTTAGGAAGAAATGAGAAGTCCTAACATTTTCCCCATTTGAGAAATTTCAGAGGAAGCAACATGGTTCTTTTTGTGTTTTAACTACATTTTTTTTATTACTAAAGCAATACACAGTCCTGGTAAAAATTTCAAGCAGAATCGCTTCCAGACCTAACCACAGTTTAACAGCGTTTTGTATATCCTTCCAGAAATGTTCATGGAACCTACAAGCGTACAAATGTATATATATATTTTTAACACAAATGGGAGCATATTGGACATCTTGTTCTACAACTTGTTATTTTCACTTAGCACATTTTGGATGTTTCCTATCTCAGTAAATCTAGAATTACTAAAAAAAAAAAAAAATTGCTACGTAGTGTTCTCTTGTGTGAATGTACTAATGTATTTACCCAGTTCCCTGTTAATGAGTATCTAGGTTTGCTTTATTACAAACAATACTATAATAAGTATCAAAGTCTATCTCCATATACTATATTTTTAGAACAACTTCCACTTAGAGGTGCTTTTTTTGTTTGTTTGTTTGTTTGTTTAGATTAAAAGACCTGGGAAAATAAAATCATAAGAAATGTTATTGAATTGTCCTTCAAAGAAGGTGATGTCAGTTTAAACTCCAGAATGAATACATAGGAATGCCTGACTGTGTGCACTATTACCCATAAGTGTAAAAGCAAACTTGTTAACTTTGCCAACCTTAAAATACATATATTTTATGATTTTTTTAAGTTAATATTTCATTAGGAATGGGCTTCCAATCTTATTCCCAAATAATGATCAACCTTTTCTATAAGCTTCCTGCTAGGGTAAAGTTGACTCTTTTCCTATTATTTATCTGCCTCTTATTGCCTTGAAGATTTCTTCACATCTGAAGGAAAATAACCCTTTTTTGTCATAGGGACCATCAGTAAGTCCTCATTGTATCAACTGTCATTTGGTTTTGTGTATGGTATTTTTTCCGTCTAACATCTGAAAAATGATTTAAATGACAAATGTATCAAATTTATCAATTCTTTATTTTTATTATTGGTTTTTTTGCTTCTGGACATGCTTAGAAACTCTTCCAGAAACTAAGGTGTTTTTTTTTTCTTTTTAATCACACATGTTTCTGTTTTTTAGATTTAAATCTTTAATCCAACTAAAATTAGAGAAGAACAAATCATCCAATAGAGGTCAACTTTGTGTCTCACTCATCTGAATGGTTGTTTCATACTGTCCATTAACTAATACATCTTTTTTGGGGACATTTTTAAAAAATAAAACTTGTTTATATTTTTTAAATTTTATTGATTTATAATCTCTACACCCAACGTGGGGCTCGAACTCATGACCCTGAGATCAAGAGTCACATGATCTTCCACCTGAGCCAGCCAGGTGCCCCCAAAATAAAACTTCTCAATATCAGGAGAACACTGGGGCGCCTGGGTGGCTGAGTCAGTTAAGTGGTCGACTTCAGCTCAGGTCATGATCTCGCAGCCCGTGAGTTCGAGCCCTGCGTCGGGCTCTGTGCTGACCACTTAGAGCCTGGAGTCTGCTTCAGATTCTGTGTCTCCCTCTCTCTCTCCTCCTCCCCTGCTCTTACTCTGTCTCTCTCCGTCTCAAAAATAAATAAAAACATTAAAAAAATTAAAAAAAATATCAGGAGAACACTTACCACTTCACAATGATGGCTTTCCCAATATGTCAGGCTCTTTAGAGATGAAAATAATTTGATCTCTGACTAATTTTAAGATGCCAATACCCAGGTCACCTGGATGGTTCGGTCAGTTAAGTGTCCCTCTCTTGATTTCGGCTCAGGTCCTGATCGCATGGTTCGTAGGTTTGAGCCTTGTGTTGGGCTCTTTGCCGGCAGTGTGGAATCTTCTTGGGATTCTCTCTGCCCGCCCTCCCCCCGCCCATCTCTCAAAATAAATAAACATTAAAAAATAAAAATAAAGATGCCAAGACCCATCTTCACACACAGTGTTAGTACTTGAAAATCTTTGTGAAACGAGTAGATCCTAGATGGATTTCCAGAGTTGATTGTTTCCCATTCATTCAGTCAAGCAGCCCTTGTTGCCACTACCTGTATAGCCTGTGGATCACAGAAATGATTGTAAACAAAATTTGCTCTCAGCGTGTTTGTAATCCGACAGGAAGCATCAGATCTTTCATTTTGTGGAGGTATGTGTACGCATATGCTACATTTATGACTTGCTGATGTGCTGTGGGTTCCTGGGGCCTTGAAAATATAAGAAAAATTTAAGTTTGTTCCTTTGATTTTTTCAGGAAATAAGCTATTGAATAAGTGAAAGTTATAATGTCACTGAATACTGTAAGATACCTCTGTTTTAGGAATGTATACTGTATGTGTGTGCCTGTGCGTTTTGATTTGTCTTAGAAACAAAGTCCTTTCTGAGGAGAGCCCCCTCAGATTTAGAATTTCAGAGTTCAGGGGTAGGAAGGAAAATAATTTTTAATTATTTTCTCCATTTTACTGAACTAAAGCTCTATGTCTTACCTTTGGTCACGACTAAGTAGCAGAGATAGAATTGTAAACCAGCTCTTTCCACTCAAGGGTTGTGGTAAATATTTTAGGTGCCCGCCTACCAGTTTCTCCCCCACCCCTCTAGGTGCTGTGAATACCGGTTTTGTATGGGGTAAGAGCGCCCACCCTAAGACAATCATGCCATCCCATTTCCTTCCCTGAGTCTTCTTTGTGTAGAGTGCTTTGTAGCTAGGGCACTGAAGTAATTTGGTAGAGCTGCCATTTTTAAAAACAACACTACAGGGGTGCCTGGGGGGCTCAGTCGGTTGAGCGTCCGACTTCGGGTCAGGTCGTGATCTCACAGTCCGTGAGTTCGAGCTCCGCGTTGGGCTCTGTGCTGACAGCTCGGAGCCTGAAGCCTGCTTCTGATTCTGTGTCTTCCTCTTTCTCTGCTCCTCCCCTGCTTGCACTCTGTCTCTCTCTCTCTCTCAAAAATAAACATTTTAAAAAAATTAAAAAGCAAAAAACCACCACAGATTGGGTGCCTTAAACAATGGAAATTTATTTCTCACAGTTCTGGAAGGTGTTGGCAGGATCTGTTTCTCCTGAGATCTCTACCTTGGCTTGCAGGTGGCTGCCTTCTTGCTGTGTCTTCACATGTTCTTTCCTCAGTGTGTACACACCCCTGGTGTCTTGCTGTGCGTCCCAATTTGAGGAAATTTGGAAATTTTGTATAAGGACACCACTCATAGTGGATCAGGGCCCACCCTAATGGCTTTGTTTGTTTGTTTTTAAAATTTTTTTAATGTTTTATTTATTTTTGAGACAGAGAGAGACTGAGCATGAGCAGGGGAGGGGCAGAGAGAGAGGGAGACACAGAATCTGAAGCAGGCTCGAGGCTCTGAGCTGTGAGCACAGAGCCTGACGTGGGGCTCGAACTTACAAACCGCGAAATCATGACCTGAGCCGAAGTCAGACAGTCAACCGACTGAGCCACCCAGGCACCCCATAATGGCTTTTTTTTTTTTTTTTTTTTTTTTTTTTTTTACTTAATCACATCTTTAAAGGCCAGGTTTCTAAGTACAATCACATTCTGAGATGTTGGAGTTTAGGGCTTCAACATATGGATTAGAGGGGCTGGGGATACCATTTAGCCCATAAAAGGGAGCAAACTTCTTTTGGCCTTTGAGACCTAACGAGAAATCTACTGGATGCTACTGGGATGGGTTCTCTTCCCAGATCAATAGACTCTTGTGAAAAGAAAGTTTTTATTCCCCTGCCTGCCTGCCTGCCTGCCTGTCTGCCTGTCTGCCTGCCTGCTGCCTTTCCAGCTTGGGATCCTGATGCCTGGAGCTATGGCAGCTATCTTGAAATCATGAACTGAAAAATATAAGCACAGGGGCACCTGGGTGGCCCAGTTAGTTAAGTGACCAACTCTTGATCTTGGCTCAGGTCATGATCTCATGGTTTGTGGGACTGAGCCCCATACTGGGCTCTGCCCTGGCAGCAAGGAGCCTGCTTGGGAGTCTCTCTCCTCTCTCTGCCTCTCTCCCCTACTCTCTCTCTCAAAAGTAAATAAACATTTTTTAAAAAGAATTTTAAAAAGGAAAAATATAAACACATAAAGTCTCTGCGCTAGGTACAATTAAGCAGAAGGATGGAAAGACTGGCAGCCTTCACAAAATGGTTGAGTTGAGGAATGAATCCTGAGATCATCCATTTCCAGATTTCTTGTTAAGCAAAGAATAAATGTCCTTATAGTGAGTCTGCCGTGGTTTATTAGGGTTTCCATTATTTGCAGCTGAAAATATTCCTAACTAATATGGAACTTTATTATCTCTTCACTGAACTATCCTGACTCCCAGGGAAAGCATGGCTGACCTGTTTCATGTTATTATTTTTTTAGTTTTATTTATTTATTTTGAGAGTGAGAGAGAGCATGGAGGCATCGGGGAGGAGCAGAGGGAAACAGAGAATATCCCAAGCAGGCTCCACACTGTCAGCACAACGCCCGATGCAGCGTTCGAACTCACAAACCATGAGGTCATGACCCAAGCTGAAATCAAGAGTCAGATGTTTAACCAACTGAGCCACCCAGACACCCCTCATGTTAATTTTTAAACTCTGGGATGCTGCTTAAACCTCTCTAGCTTCCCTCAACAGCCTGCTAGAGCTCATCAGCCAAGAATTCATCTTAAATTTTCCAGAGGGCTTTTACCTTTTCTGTTCATGCCAACTCCCCAGAGACAGAGTTTTAGGAGTTCACACTGTGATAAACAGAGTATGGCTTTTTTTTTTTTTTTTTTTTTTTTGTAAAATTACCCCTTCAAAGTTCCAAGGGCTTTCAGGGTCTCATGTTTAAGGATTTGATGAACAATTCTCTATTCTTTTTGTTGGTGAACTCTGCCTTTTATGGACCTTAAACATAGCCCTTTTTACTCTAATCTTTAGCGCTGGAGGTTGGGTGTTGTGGGAAGGTTTCAGTATTCATTTTAGATTCTTCTTTATAGTTTTATAATGTTTAATTATAGTTTACAACATGAATACAAATCGTGGTAACTTGTAAGGGGATAGGGAAACAGACTGTCTCTTAATTTTTGTGTTTCTAAATGAGAGCCCTTTATTATTTTTACTCCTTTCTTAGATGCTGTTTTATCTCTTTGAATTATGATTCAAGGAAATGTTTCCCACCTTGTGAAGGGAAGAAATGATGGAATGGCAGGTGCTGTGTATGGCATGGCGAGTAAGAAATGGTCTTTTTTTGGAGGTAGGATCAACTTGATCTGATCCATCTTTTTTTTTTTTTTTTCAAGAGAGAGAGCATGAGCAGAGAGAGACGGGGACAGAAATGGGGGTGAAATTAGGATTGATGTCAGGGGTTGTTGAGAGGGCTCAGTATGTGTTGGTATTGGCCTGGCTCGGTGCCTGACGCATCCTAAACTCGTGCTAAATGTCTGCTGGTATCATTGTTCTTAAGTTTTCATGCTGTGCCACTGTGGTGGATTTTACTTTTTTCAGATTCGCATTTTTCTTACTTTTTATTTTGGTGTGATTTTAGGTTTAAAGAAAAGTTGTGAAGAGGTACAGAGAGTTTTCATACACCCCTCACCCAGTTTCCCCCCATTGTTAACATCTCACATTACCATGGTGTATTACTGTTAACTAAACTCCAGACTTCAGTCCGCATTGCGATCAGTTGCCCTGTCTCCCCAGGCTCCTCTGGTCTTAGAGTTGCTCAGTCTTGCCTTGTTTTTCATGACCTTAACAGTCATAAGGAGAGAGTCCTGGGCTTTTGAGTCTTCTGAGCCCACAGACAAAGAGTAGAGGGCGTTGACCAAAGATGGAGAACTGCATCCCTCCCCTGGGAGAGTGTAGCTCTGGCTTGGGGGGAGGTATTTTGAGAAGACTCCACCAGCACTAGGTTCTGTATACCACGGAGGGATGAATGGAGGTATGTGGGCAGAGTGGAGCGTCGCAGGGTAAACTGTAATGTATTTGTGGTAAGGTTGGTAACTGGTAACCCTTGCTCCTCATTTCTGTTGAGTATTAGGCTACGTCAGAAGCTCTCTCTGATCAGCCCTCATCCTGAACCCTTTCCCTCGACTTCTCTTGGATAGCTCTACAGCTCCCCCTTCTAGGTGTCCAGGAGACAATTCATCTCCGAAGGAGGGAGAAACTCTCTAGTTGAACAGATCCACAGCTGCGCACGCTATTACCTTCTGGGGCTTAGTACGTTTCCATTCATGGTCATGTTCACACAGCCCCGAAGGACATCTGAGCCCCATTAAGTCCAGATTTACATTCTTCTCCAACAAATGGCAGTGCTTCAGAAAGTTTGTTTATTTAACATAAAGTGCAATTTTAAAAAGTTTTAGCCCCTAGAGTATAGGAGTTTATGTGACTTCATGCCCCTCTTTCTGGGGTAGAATAAACAAAACAGGGAAATGGCAAAATCTATAGGGCTTTTCCTCCCTCCTTGTGGATGGCTGGTTTTTTCCGTTTATAATACTGTGGGGCAAAACTTCTATGTAGGAAGAAAAAAGAAAGATTGTCTTCTCTTGCGCAGAGTTGTTTGTGTCCATGTGTATGGCAGCTTTGGAAAACCTAGCTCCTTCCTTATCACTTTTCAGTTAACTTTATCCTTTTTACTTCAAGTTGGGAAATGAATTACGTTGTCCCGTGTGTGCGCATGCACGAAGTCTCAGGAAGGATCTCGGACTTGATGTAACCAAATTATTTAAAACTATTTCTTGTGTATGTGCTCACATGCCTGAATTGTCCTTGTTTTTAGGGCTCTGTCATAGCCTGCAGAGTCGATTAGTCCCAGCAGAGCTTTTAAGCTAACCAAACTCAAAACCCAGAGTAAGGATATATCCCTGCAGTCAGGCAATCCTTCCCAGAGTGAACTTCAGAGATTCTTTTTTAAACAACTTCCTTGAGGTATAATTTACATACCATAAATTTGCCTTTTTTTTTTATTGAGGTGTAATTGACATACAACAGTATATTAGTTTCAGGTGTACAACGTAATGATTCAATATTTGTATATACGTCACAATAGCCACCACAGTAAATCTAGTGAACGTTTGTCACCTAGAGGTCTTTTCAATAGTCTTTGAGCCATGAGATGTCACTTTGGGGTAGAGCAGGTATCAAGTTAGAAGGCTGGAGGAGTAGGGAGATCAGGCAGAGGAGCAGAGATGACAAGTAGATAACAAATGGTCATAATGGTATTTAAGAGAGAAGCAGGTCATGATATTAAACGTCTCAAAGTGTTCAGCAACCGTCAGTCACTGATGGGAATCATCTGTCAAAAAAGTGAGTCAATATTTGACCGAAGAGTTTTTGCCCTCAGTATATTAGTAACAGGTCAGATTTAACATGAAAAACTGCAAGGGATTAGCAGAGTCGGCTGGTACTGGAGTTACATGGTATTAAATATTGCTGGAAATAAGTGGGTCCCGGGAAGAGTTAAGATTATCTTCTCTTGCAGTCTCATTCGCTATAATGGGACTTAGTCTTCCCGGAACCGAAAGTTCCTGCCAACACTGTCTCCTTTTGTGACCATGCAAACGTCAATCACAGGTTTTAGCTGCCACTTTGAGTTAGATTTTGGAAACCATAAAAAATTGTCTTCTTCCAGCTTCAGAGGTGAGGGACACAGATTGAGAGGTGTGACATTAAATCAGGTTGCAAATGGTTGACAGGCACAATTCCTGGCCACCAGACTTTTAATGGGCTCTGGCCATCAGTGTTCAGAGCTTATTTCCTACTCTGGAGCCTGCTGCACTTCATAAATAGCACCAGGAGGGGGACTGAGGGCCCAAAGGTCCTGGTGGATGCACCGTGATTGCTCTTGGAATACAGTCTCCGGGCAGGTTAGCTATGCAGAGGTAAGACCAGTCCTCGTGTAAGAGCTGTCAGCCTGGAGGTGAGGTCTTACACTGACCATTATTCTCACGGCCCACATCCCTCCCCCAGTGGTGTCCTGGGAGCCCGCCAAAGAGGCTCCACCCTGTCACTTCCTTCCCGTTGAGACTCACAGACTTGTCTTCGTGCTGCTTTCCTTAATGTCTTTCACCATGGTTCTAACGCCCATCCTGCCCACATACTATCTTTGGGAGTCATTGAAAAGGCACCGCTCTTGGAGAACGTGCCAGGGAGAGCAAGGGCGGCTCCCCATCCCACCCCAGTCCTGGAGGCTCCTTTTCCTTAATGAGCATGTTTAGTGAATCAAGAATATTCCATTAACCAAATAAGTAGAGCTGCCAACAGGAATGCTCCAAGGAAAATAAATGAAAACTTGTCTACTTTGCGCTGTTTTGGTGGCCAGTCTCTTTTTTTAATCATGGTGCCTGTGCTGTTTCTTCTCAGGCTGTAGCATATTAGAACAAACGCACCCTGAGGGTGCCTGGGTGGCTCAGTCGGTTAAGCCGACTTTGGCTCAGGTCCTGATCTCATGGCACATGAGTTTGAGCCCCGTGTTGGGCTCTGTGCTCACAGCTCAGAAACTGGAGCCTGCTTCGGCTTCTGTGTCTCCCTCTCTCTCTCTCCCCCTCCCCCGCTCATGCTCTCTCTCTCTCTCTCTCTCTCTCAAAAATAAATAAATGTTAAAAAAATTTTTTTTCAACTATTAAAAAAAAAAAAAAAAAAAAAAAGAACAAACACACCCTGAAAGTCCTGGGAGTGTTTTCATGTGTTGATAATTCCCAGTTCAAAATTTATAGTACTTGATACTTGCCTCTCCTCACTGCCTAAGGCACTGCATGGTAAGACACTAAATGTTCAAGGAGGCACATTAACTCTTTCAAGCCATTGGCTGGCAAATCTAAATGTTGGCTGTAATTACAACAACAAAACAGTAAAAAATTACTATTTTAAAATGTAATCTATTGAGCAGACCTCATATAAATGCTCTTATATCTCTTTAAATGGCAAGTCCTTGTCAAATGAGTTTGAAGGAGTGAAGAGAACTCCCTTCAAAGGACACATGTCATCATTTTCTCCATTTTAGAAAAAATAAGGAGCTCTCTTGGTAGAAACTGATGACTCCAAAGCTGTAATTTTGAAAGGGCTACCATACCTCCTCAAGCTCCAAATTTGGTTGCTTCTTACTGTCTCCACTTATCAGAGGAGGAACCTGCTTATCCTTGGCTAAGCAGTCAAGAGACACTACATAGTAAGGTGGATAAGACTCTAGGCTTTGCCTTGGACAAGGCTGAGTTCAAGGCACAGCTCTGCTGCTCATAGCCTTTGTGGCCCTGAGTAAGTTGTCTAACCTCTCTGAGCCTTCACTTCACCAAGTATAAAATGAACAGCTTTGGAAATTAAACAAGGGTACTCATATGGAACCCCTGAACCCTTTTAAGGAGACAGAGTGGCAGGGTGATTAAGAGCAGGGCCATTAGAATAAGGTAGGCCTGAGTCTACACCCGCCTGTTGGACCATGGACAAGTCACTTTACCTCGCTAATAAGCCTTCGTTCTTCCATTTAAAAATTGGTGACGACAACAATAGCATCTGCATCATGAGAACCAAATGGCATGTACTAGAGGAGTATATCAGAAAGATAAGGAATAGCTCAAAGGAAAAGCTAGAGGGCCATCCTTGGAGGATATGAACCAAGGTAGACATGGAGACCCAGTGAACATGTTTTCAAATCATCCCACCTACACAGTGGAGTTAAACAGAGCATAATGTGTTGATATGGTTTACATACTTAAGTCTCTTAGGGATTTGATTGGCTCACGTTGGCTTCTCCAGGTCTGATCTGCTCTAAGGCACTGGTGAGGCAGAACACCTAACCTGTACCATCGTAACTTTATTGGTACACTACCAACCTATGCCATTGGGGTGGACACAACTGTCCTAGAGATAACCTAACATCCTCACTGTCTCCTTTTTAGCTTGCAGCATCTGAGTTTTAGTTATGTTTACTATATCATAACTAAGTCCATAATAAGTGAGGAATGCCCTGTTTGTCTCTCTCATGTTTCGTGTTCCCAGGACCTTGATCTTGTTGTTGTTAAAATGAGAGTTTATTTTTCTCCCATCTAAAAGTATTATGGTATGTAGTCCAGGAGTGGGTATAGTAGCTCTGCTTTGCAGAATATTCAGCTTCCGTCCCTGCTTCACCGCATGACTTCTCTGAGTTCACCTCATGGTCTAATATGGCTGCTCCAGCTCTTGCCATTATAACCACATTCTAACCCAACAGAAAGAGGCAAAAAGGAAAGGGTAAAGGGCCTCCTATATCAGCTTTATTTTCAGAAAGGCTTTTATAGGCTGCCACATGACACATGAACTCAGTGACATGGACACACTGAGCTAAAAGTGTATCTGGGAAATGTCCTTACTCTAAATAGTCAAGAATGTAGTTGAAAAATTAGAAGGAGAACTTGTTGGCAGAGAGTTAGAAGGGCCTTAAGCACATAATCAGTTTTCCTCTTCAGGTAATTTGTTGCTTTGTGGGGCTGTGCAGGACTAAAAACCTAAATGGAAGGCCTCTGAAAAGCAAAACTGAAGCCTTTTGCAATATCTTGAGATAAAGATTGGAGTTACAGACCCTCCAGGGAAACGAAATCTGTACAATCAAATCATTACAGTGTGCATGTTAACTGTATTACAGTTTTATTTGTCACTTATACCTCAATAAAACTGAAAAATAAAAATAAGTATAGATTTCAATTCTCTAAATGTTTCCATCTTTTAAATCTATTTGCTCCATATACTTCTCCATTTTCTTCAGTATTTTAAGCATAGTTACTTTTTTTAGGTTTATTTATTTATTTTGAGAAAGAGAGCATAGGGGAGAGGCAGAGAGAGAGAGAGAGAGAGAGAGAGAGAGAGAGAGAGAGAGAATCCCAAACATGTTTTGCACTGTCAGCATGGAGCCGGATGTGGGGCTCAAACTCACAAACCTTGAGATCATGAATTGAGCTAAATGCTCAAGAGTCGGATGCTTAAACTGACTGAGCCAGCCAGGTGCCCCAAGCATAGTTATTTTAAAGTCCTTACCAGCTACCAGCTACCTTTAATGTGTTTCTCTTGTCTGCCTATGATTTTTATCGTTCATTTTGTTAATGTGTTTATCGCGCTTATTGATTTGCATATACTGAACCATCCTTGCATCCCAGGAATAACCCCACTCGATCATGGTGTATGATCCTTTTAATGCACTGTTGAATTAAGTGTGCTAATATTTTCATCAGGAGTTTTGCATCTGTGCTCATTAGGGATACGGACCTATAGTGTTCTTACCTGGCTTTGGTATCAGGGTAAGGCTGGCTTTGATATTTGGCACTTTCAGTCCTTCAGTTTTGTTCTTAATTCAAGATTATCTGTTTTATTAGCTCTTTGTATTTCCATATGACTTCAGAATCAACTGGTCAATTTCCAGGAAAAAGAAGAAACAACCATGCCAAGATTTTGTTTGTACTTGTTTTGTGTCTGTACATTAGCATGGGGAGGACATCTGTGAATACTGAACTTTCCTGTCTGTATTTATGAATGTTTTTGTATTTTATAGTTTTCTGTATAGAGGTATTACATGCCATTCATTTAATTTATTCCCAGGTATCTCATACCTTTTGATCCTATTGTAAATGGCATCATTTTAATTTTTGGTGTGTTTGTGGCTTGTATGTGAAAGAAAAATCTCGGTCTCACTTTTAAACCAGTGACCTTGCTTAATTTGTTTATTAAACCTAATAGGTATTTTTGTATTCTGTGTGTATTCACGTCATGTGTATTCATGTCATCTCCAAATACTGACCATCTTATTTTTACTTTCCACCCCTTAGCCCTTTTGTGTATATTTCCTACCTCCTTGTCCTGAGTAAGACCTCTAGTACAATAGCATAAGTATATGATATTACTCCATATCCTAGGCAGACATTTTTCAGTATTTTGCTAACAATGCAGTGAGCCTTGCTAGGACAAGCCACCCCAAAAAACAATGGTTTAAAATAATAATGATTTATTATCTCTTACCAATTTGTGGACTGGTTGGGTGTTTCTTCTGTTTTCATGTAGGTTGACTCATGTGGCTGCTTGGCTGCTCCCTTCTTGGCTGGGAGATCCCAGGTGGCCTCATCTTGCACTTGGTGAGGGCTGTGGGCTTGGACATCACCCTTGTCCTCCAAGAGGCACCTCCTATGCCAGTACCTGTGACTGGCTTCTTTACTCGTGGCCTAAGGGCAGCTTTTCAAGAGGCAGCTTGTCTTTTTAATAAACCGTGGTTGAGAATTGCAACTAGACACGACAACTAAAAAGTGGGAGAAGTCGGAAGTTCTGTAGATAAATTAATTAGCTTTTGAGTAATCTAGTGCACAAATCCTTAAAAATAAAAACTTTAAATATCTGGGAGCTTTGGAAATAAATCCTGGCTGCAGAGGAGTGGGTGAAGATCTAAGAAGGATGGAAAAGTACTCTGTTTGCATATTGTAGAATTAGCATATGAAATTAGAGAAGAATAGGACCTTCTCAGTCATGCACCGTTTGGAAATATTTCTCCTAGTGATGACTAAAGATACAACCCAGGCCCAGGCAATTCCCTGACACAGTGGTCATTGGGACATCCTTGCACCCCCATCGATATTTCCCAAAATTGGATGTAAAAAAAAAAACAAAAAACAAACAAAAAAACCCCAACAAAACCCTTTTGGATTAATGTAGTATAAAATCTGTATAACTCATTAGATTTGGGATTATTACTCAAATCATCCTAAGGGTAGATTTTGGATTGGTATGAACTCCATTGATTTCCATGGCACTAGTGGTGAATCAGTCTCACTACTGCCCAGATGTTAATGCTACCTGAATATTAGCTGTCTGAGCAAAAAATTTTATTCAAAACTTTTTAAGGGAAGAAAAAGGTATTTAATAAGTTGCTGTCACCTAGTGAAGAACCATGGAAGAATATTTTACAGATTGCTAAGGAACCACTTTGATCATACCTGGAATTTCCCGTCTTTAAAAATGAAAACTTGGCTTAACAGAGCTTTGTCACATATTAATAAGGCTGATATACTGAAAATCCCTGTGTCTGGGTTTTAAGTGAAGAGTAGGTTTGAAATCAAAGTTAATTCTGTATATAAAGTAAATTTTTAATTTACTTTTCTTCAGAAATTAAAGAAAGTCTCTTATCGAAGTTCATTTCCATTCTATAATCACGAAAATCTCAAATCTTTTGACTCAAACAGAAGGTCCACTGTAAAGATATTGTCACTTCCATACAAAATGTCAGTTTGTGGAATTATTCAGGTCAAACCAAAGGGGGAATTAACAGTTTAGTTTTGGGAGTATGGACCACTAGATACACATATGTTGATTTTCCTCATGAAATGTGAAGGAAAAGGAAGAGGTGTTAGAACAGTGAGATGGATTCTCTCTTCTCTTTGAATTTTTAGTCCAGTAAAGTCTATAGAGTTCTTGTATGTGGCTATCATTGTTATAACCTGCATCAACTTTTCTATTGGAGCTAGATCACAAATTACCACAAACTTAGAGGCTTAGTGTCTTACAGTTTTGTGGGTCGGAAATCGGGGGAGCATAGTTTCTGTTCTTGTCTCGCAGATTGAAATCGAGGTGTGGGTGCAGTGGAGTTCGGTTCTGGAGCCTGGGGGAAGAATCCGCTTCCAGGCTTGTTCAGGTTATGGGCAGAATCCTGTTGCTCATGGTTACAGGACTGAGGTCCCTGTGCCCTCCCTGGCTGTCCTCTGGGTGATGCTCTGAGTTCCCAGAGACCTCCCCTGAGAAAAACAAAAAGCTTGTAAAACTTGAAGGAGGGGCCTCAACCCTTGTAAACCTTGAAGGCTGAGCTCTCAGGGACTGTTGAGGGACATCACGCCCAGGGCTTTTAGACATGATGTCTCTTATGATGAGGTCTCAGGGTTCGGGTTGATTATTTTATGCTGTTCCCACTGCCACTGCCTTTCCCAAGACTGCCCTGCCTCTACTTCTGGGGAATCTTTGGTGCTGTGAGATTTCACCCCGATAATTACAGTGTTTTTGGCCAACCTCACCAAATGTTGGGGCCTTTTAAATATTAGGACCTCAAAAAAAAAGTAAATAAATATTAGGACCTTGTTAGACAAGCTTGCTTTGTCAGATTTTTATTTTTAGATTTTTAAAAAATCAAATGTATTGAGTTATAGTTTACATGTAATAATAAGCATCTCTGTTAAATATATGTGTTGACAAGGTTGGGGGTAGTATTCATCCATGTGATAACCTCTACAGTCAAGATCTACAACACTTCCATCACCCCAAAAAATTTCCTCACGTCCCATCCCAGTCAGACCTCACCTCTCATCTTCCTCACTCCTCCCCGCCAGGCAGCCACTGATCTGCCTTCTGTCGCGATACCATAATTTGTCTTTTTGAGAGTTTTCATAAATAGAGAATCTTCTGTAGCTATATCTCTATTCATACACATACACGCTTTTATCTGGCTTCTTTGACTTAGAGTGATGCTTTTATTTATTTTTTTTAATAAGCCCTTTTTAAAAAAAGTTTATTTTTTCTTGAGAGAGAAAAAGAGAGAATGAGCAAGGGAGGGGCAGAGAGAGAAGAACTCTGAAACAGGCTCCTCGCCATTAGCGTGGAGCCCGACTCGGGCTCCAACTCAGGAACCCTGAGAACATGACCTGAGCCAAAATCAAGAGTCAGAGGCTTAAAGACTGAGCCACCCAGGTGCCCCTGGTGTGATGGTTTTGACATTCATCCCTGTTGTCATGTGTATCAGTAGTTTGGTCCTCTTTATTTTGAGTCATTTTCTGTTGTATGGATATAGCACCATTATCCCTTTTCTGTATCCCTCGGTTAAATTTGCTAATATTTTGTTCAGTGTTTTCAAATTTTTGTTATGAGGGATATTGGCCTGTACGTTTCTTATAATGTCTTTGGTTTTAATATCAGAGTAACCCTGGTCTCATAAATTGAATTAGGAGGAATTTGGGACATTTATTGCTGTTTTCAGGTGTCTTTCTTTTTTCTTGTCCCTCTCTTGGGTACTGTTTACCCCAAGGAACCCAGAGATGGCCTTCAAAGGGCTTTCTTTCTAGGATGAGGGAGAGCACAGAAGCCCCTGGCACTGCAGTCAAGACTTTGTGGCTTAGCAGCAACCCCCCATTCCTGTTCAGGTTACCCCACATCAGGAACGTCCAGATGCTTAAGCAGTATACACAGAAACACCACAACCCTGACCTTCCAAACAATTTTAGCCACCCTGCTGAGTCTGGCTGCTTTTGCTTTTTTGGCGTGAAGCAGAGGCCCACATCCTTCCCTCTGGATGATGTAGTATAATCCCCCTAAACCAGAAATGCTTACTCTTACTCCCTTAGGGATAAAGGAGAGGGAAGGGGGAAGCAGTGCCACTAAAGGGGATAGGATGCTCAGACCTTTAAAAAAACAATTCCAGGGGTGCCTGGGTGGCTCAGTTGGTTAAGCGGCTGATTTCAGCTCAGGTCGTGATCTTGTGATTTGTGAGTTTGAGCCCCATGTTGGGCTCCGTGCTGACAGCTCAGAGCTCAGAGCCTGCTTCAGATTCTGTGTCTCCCTCTCTCTCTCTACCCCTCCCCTGCTGGTGCTTTGTCTCTCTCTCTCTCTCTCTCTTTCAAAAATATTTTTTAAAAAAAACTAACAACCAACCGACAAAGGAGAAGGAATATCACCCATCACATAATGTCCCTTCTCAACCATTTATCTCTTACAAATCTGGAGACCGTCTCTCATCTCCATACTTCAGAGAGAGCCAAGGATATTTGAAAACTACCATTTTATGAGGTTTTGGGGGGCCCCGGACAAATGAAATTCCTGCCGATTCCACACATATCCTGAGTTGGCATGCAGATCAGACTCTCTTACGGTTCTGGCCAGCAGAATCAGGAGAAGGAACACATAATGATGACTTCCAGCCGAGGACTGAGTTTACTGCATCATGCTACATAAAATCCCATGATCTCCAAGTGCCTTTTTGTTGATATTCCAGCAAGAATAATGATCCTCAACAAATACGTTCTAGCTCTCGTTGTGTGAGTTTGTGTGTGTAAACGCACACACGTGCAGTTATAATAGTTATATGATTAAGGCATTAGTATACTGGGAGAGTAATGTTCAAAATTTAGGGTCTGTTTTCCTGTGTTGTTTAGTAGACTCACTGTAGACTCCTAAAAGGGCTGGAACAAGTTACCTGAACCCTGGCCACTCATGGAGATTCCTCAGGGATTTCAGTCCCCATTACCAGGTAACTCCATTGTAAATCAGGCACGTTGCTGAGATGGAAGCCAGAACTGAGTGGAATGTTTATGAGAAAAAAAGAGAACTGGTTTGTTAGAGCATTTGGAATTTGACCTTGAGTATAGCAAGATATTTGGATCAACCAATTTTCAGGGGCCAAGGAACCAAAATGGTACGGGGAGGCTGGCAGAAAGCCAAGGAGTCATCAACCTTGGGATGGAGGGAAGAAATCAAGACTGATTTTGAAATCAAGATTTCGATTTAAGATAGACAGTTTGAGAGAATGACAAGAATATAAGATGGGGAGATAAGTTACCAAGTTTGGGTCCTGTCTCTGCTCCACTATAGTTTTGTGGCTTCCAGACCCTTCACTTACTCTCTCTGGGACTTAGTGTCTTCATTTCTAAAAAGAAAGTTAAAGAGTTTGGTTATTAGATTATGTCTAGCTTTCAAGTTTTAACACTGTGAGGACATAAGTATTCTATGTCTTTGCTTATTTGTTTTATAACGTTCTTTATAAAGTTGTTAGTCGGTCTGAGACCTAAGTAGAAACAAAGAAAGGAAATACTTCAGCTAGAGGCGGCAGCAATTCAGGGGAGAAGAATCAGAGACTGCTCAACATTCCTTACTTCTAGAAGATTTTTTTCCGTTCTTGAGAAGATTTTGTATTTTTATTTAAGCACATGGTGACTTGGCTAAAGAAAGCTATAAAAATCCTGGTATCCCAAGACATAAGCAAACTCTACATAAATCTTGTAATTTTCTTTATCCTATAAGCAGTAAGCAGGTCCTATAAACAATCATACCGAGTATAAATATTGAAAGCTCTTGGGGTTTGCAGTGGATTGTTTGACCAACCTCCCTAACTTTCCCTCTCCTGGGAACAGCTCCCTATGCCCCCGTCCTACACACACCTCCTCACACCCACCCACCTGGTCTTAGGGTAAGCAGACATCTCCCTGCTACGTGGTCAACCTCTGGCCGCCTTCTTCTTGCTGGAAATCTGTTCATTTTGAGACGGAGAAAGAAAGCATCATGGGAGTCATTTGGGAATAATTTTTGCTTCCGAGCTCAGGATTTTCATGAGTGAATTAGGAGGAGGAATAGATTTGGGACTGAGAAAGGGAGAGTTAATTACTTTCAAGGCGTTCGCTGATCATGCACTTTGGCAGTGTCCTGCAGGCAGTTGAACATACTGACCTGCAGCTCCCAAAAGAAGTGCAGATACGAGTTGGAAATCATCAGGGAACAGGCTGTCCACGAAGGTGTGGGAGCAGCTGTATTCTCCCAAGGAGAGTGAGAAAGGCCAAGAATAGACCTTTATGCAAAAGAAGAGTAGAAAAAGCCAATCAAAAGAGATTGCGAAAGATGGTCAGGACTGCGGGCCAGGCCTGTATCACTGTCCTTTGCTCTCTGAGGGGACAGCCTCTGGCTCACACACATGCCCTCTGTCTGTTTTACCTATAAGTCACCAGTTTTTAATATTTTGTGCCTAAGATGTCAACATTTCCAGAATACAACAGTGTTCCAGCTTGCCCAGCAATCTGTCTGCATGTATCATTAATTCATAACTACATAAAGATAGTTTATGAGATAAAATATCTGCCCTTGCTTTGTCTGCCATATTTCACATCCCTTACATCCGTTGAGATTAGCAGAATTACCTGTTAGACCTTTCGGAAGAGACCTTAGGGGCTAGACAGCAAGGCCATAATAAGTAAGCGCTAGAATCCAGGTTTTGGGGGCACCTGGCTGGCTCAGTTAAGCGTCCAACTCTTGATCTTGGCTCAGGTCACAACCTCAGAGTTTGTGAGTTCAAGCCCCACCCTGGGTTCTGCACTGATGGTGTGGAGCCTGCTTGGGATTCTGTCTGTCCTCTCTCTGCCCCTCCCCTGCTTGTGCTCTCTCACTCTCTCAAAATAAAGAAACTAAAAAAAAAAAAAAATTTTTTTTTAATGAATCCATGTTTTTTTTTTTTTTAAATTTTTTTTTAACATTTATTTATTTTTGAGACAGAGAGAGACAGAGCATGAACAGGGGAGGGGCAGAGAGAGAGGGAGACACAGAATCCGAAACAGGCTCCAGGCTCTGAGCTGTCAGCACAGAGCGTGACGCGGGGCTCAAACTCACAGACCGTGAGATCATGACCTGAGTCGAAGTCGGACGCTCAACCGACCGAGCCACCCAGGCGCCCCAATGAATCCATGTTTTAACCTCTTGAGTTTTCATTTCAATTGAAAAAGAAAATGGGATCTGTGACTTTCCTCTTGTAGGGAACCAACAAAGGAGGGGATTCTGGTTCTGGTGGGTAAGTGAGAATGTCAGAGTCATTTGAAACCTAGAGTCTTGGGGCGCCTGGGTGGCTCAGTTGGTTAGGCGGCCGACTTCGGCTCAGGTCATGATCTCGCGGTCCGTGAGTTCGAGCCCCGCGTCGGGCTCTGTGCTGACAGCTCAGAGCCTGGAGCCTGTTTCCGATTCTGTGTCTCCCTCTCTCTGACCCTCCCCTGTTCATGCTCTGTCTCTCTCTGTCTCAAAAATAAATAAAACGTTAAAAAAAAATTAAAACCTAGAGTTTTGAGTCTTGTCCTTGGGTTTCATGCGACTGACTACTCAAGATCTTTCCCTCTTTAAGTCTTACCAAATTCTCACCTGGAGTGAGATAAAGTTGAATGCCTTACTCCAGTAGAGTCCGGCATTTTCCTCCCATTTTCATACCAGAGACAGACTCAAACAGAAACACTGTTTTGGTTGGGTGAATATTTTTATGTTTCAGCTCACCAGTTGCAGAAAATAAATGGATATGGTTTCAGTTTGAACTACATCCTCAGGGTTTATTTATGTATTTAAAACATAAGTTTAGTTTTGCCACTGAGCTAAAAAAAACAAAAGCAAAAGAGGGGGAAATAAGTGAACTCAACTCAAAATTCACAAAATGGAGGCGCCTGGATGGCTCACTCAGGTAAGCCTCCCATTCTTGATTTCTCCTTGGGTCGTGATCTCATGGTTCGTGAGATCGAGCCCTGCATCAGGCTCTGCGCTGGTAGCATGGAGCCTGCTTGGGATTCACTTTCTCCCTCTCTCTCTGCCCCTGCTCATGCTTGCTCGCTGTCTCTCTCTCTCTCTCTCTCAATCTCAAAATAAATAAACTTTAAAAAACAAAAACAAAATTTGCAAAATGTGCAGCCATTTGCTGGGTCAAATTCCTAGCTATTTATTCTTAGCTGTCTCCTTCAGAGAGAAGTGGATAACATTTTAGCCTTTATTAGAAAGGTCTATAAAAAATAGATTACTTATTATTCCTACTCCATTTTCCTCTGAGTAAAGGTGAATTTTCCTAAATATAGTAAAGTCTAAGTAAATGTTCTTTTCCTTGTCATGTTGTTCCTGTTTTGTTCATGATCTGGCATAACTCTTGTGGTCATATGCGGGAGTTAGTTTTCAGGCAAAGTGTTGCTGTTTCTTTTTCTGCCTGACTGTGAAGGACAGAACCTATGTAGTCATTCCGGAGGCTGCTGCTCTAGGTAGAAGAACAATGATGAGGTTGATGAAGTGTCAGAAGACAGCAAAATCCGCTCCATTCCAACTTTTTAATTAGGAGTCCTGATGAATGGCTTGCTTGTAAAATATTCTTTCACTGAGAGACACCCCCGTCCAGTGAGGAAAGGTGAGGAAGTACATGATGAGATAAAGCAGGGCAGTCTGTCTCTGTCTGCTTTATCCCGAGTTTGTCCAGCTCACATCCAGGGCCTGTAGCTGCCTGTAACTGCCATAAATAATGTCCCAGGGGTTTCCAGAGGCTTCCACAGGCCAGAGCTGCCACTGTAACATGTATTACCATGGAAACATGTGAGGGTTGGGAGTTGCCTGTTACCATTTTCTTCTTGTAGAACTTTGGTTTAGATCCAGGGTTTCCCACAGGTTTTTTGTGTGTTTTCTAGATGGAGCCTTAAGATTTTGGCTCTTGTGGGATGAGCTACTTCCAGGTACTTGTGGTCATGAAGCCAGAAGGTTTTTCTGGAGCTGTCATTACTGAATAGCCTAGGAGACTTATGAGCGAGGACCAAAATTTTGCCAAGTTTGTATCTCAGAGGAAGTACTCTGAATGTTTCCCTCGCTGTGTCGTGATAGATGTGTGTTTTAATAATTTCTAGGACCCTGTGGATATTATCACTGGGACATAGCCACATTTCTTTCCTCCAAGTGAATAGAGATGTCCAATAAAGGCATCAAAGCTAGAAAGTGTGATTTAAAATTTGTTTTATGTTTATTTATTTATTTTGAGAGAGAGGCAGAGAGAGCATGAGCAGAGGAGGAAGAGAGAGAAAGACACAGAATCCGAAGCAGGCTCTAGGCTCTGAGCTGTTAGCACAGAGCCCGACTTGGGGCTCAAACCCATGAACTGTGAGATCATGACCTGAGCTGAAGTCAGGTGCTCAACTGATTGAGCCACCCAGGTGCCCCTAGTCACTTACATTCTTAATATTGGATTCATAATTTTTATTTCTTTTTAAAAAATATTTATTTTGAGAGAGAGAGAGAGAGAGAGCGAGCACAGGTGTGTGGGGACGCACGAGTTGGGGAGGGCAGAGCGAGAGGAAGAGAGAGAATTCCAAGCAGGCTCTGCACTGTCAGCACATAGCCCAATGTAGGGCTCGAACCCACAAATCTCAAGATCATGACCTGAGCCGAAGACAGTTGCTCAACCGACTGAGCCACCCAGACACCCCAGACAGTGTGCTTATATATGGATGAATGAGGTGCAGGGGAAAGAGTTTCTAGGAATAGAAATAGGGACCCTTCATTATAATTTTGCAAAACATGATTTCTAGACTGTGATCTTTGGACATTTGTAGAGAGCTGGAAATACAGGGGGTTCAAAAGAAAATGTAACTCTCCGTTCCCTCTAGCCCCTGCTGACCTCTAATCTATTGTAGGTATTTCTTGTCGATAGAGTCATACAACATTTGTCCTTTTGTGTTTGGCTTCTTTTACTTAGCATAATGTTTTCAAGGTTCATCTATGTTGTAGCGTGTATTAGTACTTTGTTCTTTTCATGGTCGAATAGTATTTCCCTGTATTTTTTTTTTTTAATTTTTTTTTAACGTTTATTTATTTTTGAGACAGAAACACAGCATGAATGGGGGAGGGGCAGAGAGAGAGGGAGACACAGAATCGGAAACAGGCTCCAGGCTCCGAGCCATCAGCCCAGAGCCTGACGTGGGGCTCGAACTCACGGACCGCGAGATCGTGACCTGGCTGAAGTCGGACGCTTAACCGACTGCGCCACCCAGGCGCCCCATATTTCCCTGTATTTATATACCACATTTTGTGTATGCATTCATCTGTTGATGGACGCTTGGTGGCTTCCACGTTTTGGCTATTGTGAATAATACTGTTGTGAATGTGGTTGTGTATGGATCCTTGCTTTCTCTTCTTTTCCACCCCCACTTTTTAATTTAAATTGGGCGTGTATGTGGGAAGTCTAGTTTCTAAGAACCTGGTATTTTGTCTGAATGCAGTCCTGTTCCTGGTACTTGGCATTCTGAAAGTATTTGAGCAATTCCCCCAATTTCTTTGTTCATTAGTCTCCTCAGTATCCTGGGAGAAGGAGGAAGGAGGTCACAATTTGGGTATTCGGAAAGGGGACTCCAGGTCATGGTCCAGAGTCCGTCAGTGGAGCAAGCCTCTGTGCCCAACTTTCTCAGGTTGTGGTGTAACGGCTTACTTGGGTTGAAGTAGTCTTTGATAAATATTTCACATGATGTCCTTTATCTAGCCTTTTGCTACATTTCACTATAGTTTGCCACCTCATCAGGAGAGGACTTAAGGTTAGGGACAAAAGTATCAAGTGAGAAGTAACTTTCCCACTCTGAAGGATCTGCTTTTATTTGTAAGATATGTCTGAATATACCCAGACTCAGATAACTCAGCTAACTCCTTACTCATTTAGAAAATTGGCATTAGAGGGGTGCCTGGGTGGCTCAGTTGGTTAAGCATCTGACTTCTGCTCAGGTCATGATCTTTGGGTTCAAGGGTTTGAGCCCTGCATTGGGCTCTGTGCTGACAGCTCAGAGCCTGGAGCCTGCTTCAGATTTAGTGTCTCCTTCTCTCTCTGCCCCTCCCCTGCTCATGCTCTGTTTCTCTCTCTCAAAAATAAATAAACATTAAAAAATTAAAAAAAAAAGAATAATTGGCAATAGGGTCAGTCTGAACTACAAGAAATATGGGGAATAGATTATGATTACCTTCAAGCATGTACCTTTGGGACCAAGAGCTTAATAGACTTTTCTTAATTAAAAGATAGCTATAATTTATTTTTAAGTAGCTTCATTTGTATACAGTAGAGGCTACAGTCATTTAAAAAATGGTTGTATTTTTTTAAGCAGCAAAATTTATCCTCCAGTGTTGCTAGTTTGCTTATTATACTTCTCTTGATAAACATTGTAAAGAGTTCAGTTTCATCCAAACCTTTCTTACCATAAATTACTATCCTGGAAAGACTAAAACTGTAAGATTTTGTTTTATATAACTGGGCTTGCCCTCTTGGAAGACTGAATATATAGTGGTTTTTGTTTGTTTTTTATCTTATAAGCTTTCTTTTGCCCCTAAAGCATGACAGACCCTCCCCACTACCACTCTTCTGCCACTGCCTGCCACCAAGGCTAAGGTTCTCACCCTGGAGCAACTCCTTTGGCTTAAAACCCTTCATTTCCAGGAAGCTGTTCAATCTAAGGTTGGTGTTGGTGTTGGTAGTCGTGGTGTGTGTGTGTTTCTATTTCAGAGATGCTCTTTAAATGGTTTTTTAATGTTTTTATTTTTGACAGAGTGAGAGAGGGACAGAGACAGAGCATGAGTGGGGGAGGGGCAGAGAGAAAGGGAGAGAGAGTCCAAAGCAGGCTTCAGACTCTGAGCCATTAGCACAGAGCCCGACACGGGGCTCGAACCCATGAACTGTGAGATGGTGACCTGAGCTGAAGTCGGACACTTAACCAGTTGAGCCACCCTGTCACTCAGTCTGGCCACATTGTTACGGTCCCAGGTTTGCATGGGAATTTATGCTCACCCCAGGAGCAAGGGGCGGCTGTTGACCTCCATCTCAGGGTAGACTTAAGAAAAAACATGGTATGGAATTGGAGTCTTCAGAAGGCTCACGCCAACAGAGGTGTTTCAAATTCAAAAGCGTCGTACGATTGTTACCTTTTTCATTAGAGGCAGAGCTTGTACGTTCCAAATTCATTAGGATTTTTAGTGAATAGGATGTTTTTGGTCTTGTACTTTAGGAACACTCATTAAATTGATTAGCCTTTCAAAATAATGCAACAGAAGTTAAAATGGGTTTATCAAAAGGGCCAAATTACAACAATGGTAATAATAATTTATGAAGTTCATACTTCCCTCATAGTTGCATGTGATCCTCACAACAGCCCTGATTTGGGATTCATTCTCTTCATTTTATTATTATTATTTTTAAATGTTTATTTATTTATTTTGAGAGAGAGAGAGAGAGAGAGAGAGAACATGCATGGGGGAGCCCTGATGCAGGGCTCCATCCCAGAACTGTGAGATCATGACCTGAGCTGAAACCGAGAATCGGACACTTAACCACCTGAGCCACCCAGGCACCCTACTCTCTTCATTTTAGAGGAGATAGGGTGGAGATTTTAAGAGGTTAAGCAGTTGCCCAAATCACACAGTGGGATTTCAACCCCGGCTCCCTGCCCTCCCACCTCCCTGCTCTGAGCCTCCTTCAGTGAAAGAAAAGATACACAACAACATCTTTCTGCTCTTAAGCACAATTTTAACCAATTTATCTCAGCAAAATAGCATCATCTGTTACATTTTTGTCCACATGTTAGATTTTATTGGTATCATTTTGCTTATAACCTCTTTATAAGTAAATCATATATATTTATTTGTAGATGGTTTGGTTTGTGTAGATGGTCTCAGGCTTATAAGCCTGAGAGTTTATACCTAGTTTTATGTATTTTTGTGTATTTAAGTAATATTATAATAAAAATGGCTTAGGTCAACATGGGCAGCCCACAGTATTAAGTCATTAACACCCTCAGCACATTAACACTGTTTACTTTAAATAAAATCCCTTAATAGCCCAAGAGACTGGACATATTTGATGGACCAGGAGTGAAGAGGTAAGAAGGAGGCTCAAAACGGAGCGTGTGTTCAGAAATAGCCCCACGGCTGGTTGCAGGGTACCAAGGAGGGAGGAGGGGTCGAGATCTGTTTTCTCTCAGCGCGTTGAAGACCACGTTCTCCTCTCTCTTGGCCACTGCCGTTGTGCTGGAAAGTCTGCTGCCGGCGTAAATGCCACTTTGCAGGCAGTCATTCTTTCCTCCAGCTGTTTTTAAGATACTCTCCGTGGTTTTCTCAGTCCTCACAACTCTTCGCCCAGATGTGGCTGTAGTTCTGTTTCCACCGCACAGGAATCCACGTGCTTCCTGAAACTTAGGATTCATGTCTTTCATCAACATTGGGAAATTCTTGGTAAAAATCTCATCCAATACGGTCTGTCCCTGTTTCTACTTGTCTCTCGTATTGCAGTTCCTTTTCGTTCTCTTCTCCCTAGCTCTTCTTGACCTCTTGTTGATCTCACCATGTTACATTTTTGTTAATTTCTTCAGATGTATTTTTCTCTTTACCCATACTCCTTGGATACAAGGATCCAGTATAATATTTAGCGCATTTGTTAGGATTTTTTAAAAAATGTTTATTTATTTATTTTGAGAGAGAGAGAGAGAGAGAGAGAGAGAGAGTGTGTGTGTGTGTGTGAGTATGAGCAGGGGAGGGGCAGAGAGAGAGGAGAAAGAGAATCCCAAGCAGCCTCTGTGCTGTCAGTGCAGAGCCCAACACGGGGCTCAAACTCACTGACTGTGAGATCATGACCTGAGCCGGAATCGAGAGTCAGACGCTTAACCAACTGAGCCACACAGGCACCCTAGGATTTTTTTTTTTTTTTTAGTGGAAGAGAGAAGAATAGTTCATCGTTTACATTTTTAAACAACTTTATTGAGATAACATTTATGTACAATAAAGCACACCCACCTAAACTGCATAATTAGATGAGTTCTGATTAATGTGTATGCCTGTGAAACCCCCACTATAGTCAAAACACAGATCATTTCCATCACTCCTAAGAGTTTCCTTGTGCCCCTTTGGGAAGTCTTCAGCAATTACTTCTTCACATATTTTTTCTGGCCTTTTTTCTTTCTCCTCTTCCTTTGGAATCCCAGTTGTATGCATATTGAACATTTGAATATCGTTCCCTCAGGTCTCCGAGGTTCTTCTCAATCTTTATTCTTTCTGTGACTCTGTCTTCAAGTTCACTGAATGTTTCTTCTGCCATCCTCCATAGATAATTGAGCCTATTTAATAACATTTTTATATCTCAGTTTTTGTGCTTTTTAGATCTAGAATTTCTCTTTTGTTTTTAGTTTCCATTTTTCTATTGAGAATTCCTAGCTGTCCATTCAGTACAATACTGTATTTTCCTTTACTTCTTTCAACATTTTTATAATAACTGCTTTCAAGTCTGCTAAATTCCACATCTGGAGGCATTCACAGTCAGTTTCTATTGGCTGCCTTTTCCCCTGAATACAGAATGCACTTTAACAATTCTTTGCATGTCTAGTAATTTCTGGTTGAAAATTGAGCCCTATAGATGATACGTTATGGCAACTCTGGATTCTCTAGTAATCTTCGGAGGTGTATTTTTTTTTTCTAGTAGGCAGTTAACTTGTCTGGACTCCAGTGTCCCTTTTGCCACCGTTGGGATATACAGCATTGAATATCTCTGTTCTTGTGATGTCTCATTGCTATTTGTTTCACCTGGCCCTTTGGGAGTTTTCTGCTTCTTATAATTTAGTGGTTAGTCAAGGATTTCAACAGAGATGGAGGTCACTGTCTTTGGATTTTCTTGCTTCTTCTAGAGGTTCTCCTCTCCCTAATTTCTAGCTCTTTGGCTGGTTTGGGGCTCTGTCTCTGACCTTTCAAGCCTATAGGATTCAATTTTCTGGCACCTGACTTGTGCATGTTTGGGAAGTTAGCTCCGTTTAAAAAAAAAAAAAAAGGCAGCAAATTCACAGATAGAGCCACACACAGCTTTCCTATCCAAGAGCTGATTGCTTTCTGGTTTCTGCCCACTTTTTCCCTAGTCCCCTTAGTGCCTCTTCCCACACATGCGTAGTTTAGCTCTTGGCCAGGGATTTGGGCAGAGTTTATATTCAGAGTTTTATACTCCTTCTGTGGTTTTTCTGCTGCCAGTACTTTTCCTGTAGATTTCTACCTACGTTTTCAGCCTTGAACTCTGATCTCTGGCACCTTAGCTGGTAAGGCTGTGGTTTTCCACTGCTATTTTTTTTTTTTTTTTTTTTTTTTTTTACAGCCAGAGCTGTAAGGGTTGGGCATCACCCTTAGTCCAGGAAGACATAAACTCTCAATTCTGACCCCTTCCTGTGGCAGTTTTTTGAGATTAAACTTTCTTGCTTCTGTCAGCTTTTGGACTCTCTCCAGGGTCCCAAGTATCTTTAAATAGTTGCCCTTCAAGAAATATTTCCTTAATCTTATTTTATTATTGTTATCTATGGGAGGGCTTTATGTCCACTTCACTCCTCTGACATTTCTGGAAGCAGTCCACCTATTAGGTTTTTAATTTCAGTATCTCTATTGTTAATTTGAAGTTTTATTTCATTCCTATCTGAGTTAAATCTTCCTGGTGTTCATGATAGTCTTTTTATTTGTCACACTGTAAGTCCCTTTTGAAAAATGTATTTGACCACTTTAAATGTACCTATTTATGGTCTGTATCCAGTTAATATCCAATAATTACAGCACCTTAAATTCTTGTTTACTGACTTCCTCTTGTTCAACTTTTTATAAACAAGTTTTGGATTGTTTGCTTGTACTTGGTGTCTAAAGACTATCATGTTCCATTGTCTTACATGAATCTCTAAGGCTAAGGGTTCCTAGGTGAGGCAGGTAGTGTAAATTTGTAGCCCAATTCTGCTTGAGGCTAGGCTCATGATTATAGATTCCTAGAGGGACACCTTCCTCTCTCATGTTACAGAGCTGAGAACAGCCACATCCCCAGGCCAATAGGTAGACTTCCCCCCCCCCCCCCCGATCCATCCTTTCGCTGACAGTACACCTCTTTGAAACTCCTGGTTAGCAGTAGGTTCAGTTACAGTTTCTGTTTACCTCCAGCTCAAGACCTCTCTTGCGCCACCACACTCCCCATGAACTTTTAAAACTTAATCTATCTGTTTACCATGAGAAATGAGATGAATTCCCAATACTGTCAGTTCTCACTTACCACTCTGGTTTTTTATTTTCTAATTGATTTGACTTTCTACTCTGGAAGGTTTTGAACAGAAAAAAATTAAGAAGAGTACAATAAACTCCCATACACTTATATTTATTTGTTGTTAACATTTTTCCCACTTGCTTGCGTGCGTGTGTGTGTGTGTGTGTGTGTGTGTGTATGTGTTCCTGAACCATTGTAAATTATATACATCATGATATTTTACCCCTAAATATGTTATCATGAATCTCTAAAAATGAGGCTTTTCTTTAAAAAAATTGTAGTACTATTTTAATACTTAACAAATTGCATTAGTCAGGATTCTCCAGAGTAATAGGACCAAGAGAGGGAAAGAACATGTATGTATATAAGGGGTAGGAGAGAAAAAGAATTATCTAAGAAATTTTCCCAGAAAATTCTCTAAAGCCAAAAGTCATGTGTTTCTAGTCTGAAAGGGTCCACCACTAGTCTACCACGATGTATAACAAGAGCCACACCAAGGCACATCATTATAATGTTTCAAATACTGGAGCCAGAGATGATGATGAAAACTTCCAGAGAAAAAAAGAGGTAATATTCAATTGATCAGGAATCAAAATGACATTATACTTCCTTACAGCAGCACTGTAGCTTAGGGGACAACAGAGTAATGCCTTCATGTTTGTGAGGGAGAATAATTTACAACTGAGACTTCCATACCCAGCTAGACTGTCAAATGAAGACAGAAGACAGAAACACCTTCTAAAAAGAAACTTTCTATTTACCATTTGTGAAAAAAGCTATTAGAGGAAATATTAAACAGAGAGGGGCTAAGTCAGGAAAGAAGGTTGCATGGGGTCCTGAAATAGTAAATCTCAAGCAGAGAGAGGCACAAGGAATCCCAGGAAAATAATGGCAGGAAGCCATTAGGTGATAGCACTGCCAAATGCTATGGGGCACAGATCCGGGGGCTCCAGAAGGGACATCTCAATGAAAATTGAACTGATAAAAACATGTAGTTGATTGTATTTAGAGTCTTTTTAGAGTTTGTCAGAAAGTTTGGGGTTAAATTAGTGATGAATAAGATGAAAATGAAAGAAATGAAAGATACTTGTATGAAAAATGACAAAATCATCCCCTGGCTTATATGTAACTAATAGTTTCAATGCGTTAGTAATGTAAATATTGAATCTTGGACTAACCAGTGGTATGACTCTATAGGCAGGATGGGAAGGGCCTCGGGATGGGGTGGAAGTTATGTCTGTGGCTGGTGGTGTATAGTGTAAAAAGCTAAATCTGTATCTTCCAGAGAATGAAACTAATAGATACTGTTTAATAGATACTGTTTAGAAATACGAAGTTAAGGGGTGCCTGGGTGGCGCAGTCGGTTAAGCGTCCGACTTCAGCCAGGTCACGATCTCGCGGTCCGTGAGTTCGAGCCCCGCGTCGGGCTCTGGGCTGATGGCTCAGAGCCTGGAGCCTGCTTCCGGTTCTGTGTCTCCCTCTCTCTCTGCCCCTCCCCCGTTCATGCTCTGTCTCTCTCTGTCCCAAAAATAAATAAACGTTGAAAAAAAAAATTAAAAAAAAAAAAAGAAATACGAAGTTAAGTATCAGGAGAAATATCTAGAAGAAATAAAATTGGTTGTGTTCTAGAGAGCAGGAACCAGAAGTGCAATGGGAAGGGCTACTACTGTTACAAACTTCCTAATACTGTATTTTTTAAACTATGTACCTGCATTAGTTTGATTTTAAAACTGTTACTTAGATATAAAAAACTCATTGATTTCAGAATTTCAAGTACTCTTTGTAATTAATTAACTGTGACACGTGGCAAGATGCATCGTGACATCACCATATTGGTAAAGGTGTAAGTATTCCTCACCTTCTTCAGGGACAGGGTATTCCACCTCCTAAATTTGCACTGTCCAACGCACTAGTCTCTGGGCATGCAGAACTATGTTAATTAAAATGAAATAAAACTCAAACTTCAATGTTTTAGTTCTAGTAATCACATTTCCTCGCGTTCAATAGCCACATGTGGCTAGTGGCTATCGTATTGGGCACCACTGTCCCAAATCATTCTCAGATTCATCTCTTCTAACCAGCTCATTGCCAGTCTTTTTGAGGCAGTATGCAGTAGTGATGGAAGGTACGGGTGCTGGAGTCAGACTACATGAGCTCAGGTGTGGGCTTCAGCACCTCCTAGCTATGTGACTTTGGGCACATCATATACCGCTCAGTGCTCCAGCTTCCCCGTCTGTAAAATGAGCTCAGTAATAGCACCAGCACCTCCTAAGGGTGGTAAGGATAGCCTGTGATAATGCATTTAAATGAAATGCTTAGCATTGTGCCTGGCCCATGGTAAGCACTCAGAAAAGGTTACTTACTGCAGCTAGTATCATCAACATCAACATCAACATCAACATCAACATCAACATCAGCATCATCATCATCATCATCCTCTGCTACATATCTCTTCAGCTATTTCTGAGGTTACATATAGCACCTATGGATTGTCTCCATACAAACCAACACATTCCCCTCGAGAGCCTGCCTCTCTCTCTCTCTCTTTTTTTTTCCCTGCCCAAGGACTTCCTTGGGTATTATACAAGTTTGCTCAGTCTGGAGGCACAGCAGCCCAAAAGTGCTGAGATTTACACCTCCAGGCAGGGGAAGCCGTTGACTGGAGAAGGATGGCGTTATTTGGAGAAGGATCCTACTTCCATCACTGGGGCAATTCTAAGGTGTCTTCTCCACAGTTCCCCAGAGGCTGCCAGGGGAACTGAGCCTCATTTGTCCACAGCAGTGACCTGTTCACTGAGGCATTGTTGGCCCTTCTCCCATCCCTGTCTCACCAGTGCTTCTTGGGATCTCCTCCCAGCCGGCACCCAAATCGTGGTCTCAGGGTCTGTCTGGGAGAACCAACACTAAGAAAATCATCACCGTCACCGCTGTCATCAATTCAGGATCTCCTCAGCCCAAGACCACACCTTTACAGTACCTTTCTGACTGGTTTTCCCACCTTTTCCACATGATAGCCAGAGCTATCTCAGTTTAATGGAAATGTGGAGTGATGACCTACCTGCAGAATGTCTCCGTTGGTTCCTTCTCGCCCAAACGTAGAGTTTAAGCTTCATCCTGCCTTAAAGCACCTTCCCAAATTCCCCGGAGTCTGCCTTACCAGCTTCACCTCTGGCTAGCTATGCCGCTCACCATCCTTTAAACACGCCATTCTCCTTTGCATTTCTCTGTCCTAATGTGTGCTGTCTCCTCTCCTCTGATTGGAGTGATTGTAACAGCAGTCATCATTAACACTTACCTTGCGTTCTGTGCAGTCCGAATCAATTGGTTCATTTAAGGCCCACAGTAACCTGATGAGGGAGGTTTTCATATTCTCCCCGTATTAGAGATATGGAAACCACCTCCTGAAGAGTGGAGATGGGTCACTCCAAGCTTGTGCCCTATACCTGGAAGGAAAGTGACATCACATACACACAGTTAACTGAAAAGAAATCACCTTTACCAACTCAGGAGAGAGAGGGGGTGGTGAGGGAGGGAGGAAGGAGAAAGATTACAGTAAATAGTGTGGGTGAGCTGCTGACATTCTACTCCATGCATATGTGCTCCCTAGGGAGTGAGAGGAGGCAGGCCTCTGCTGTATTCCCTGTTTTCCAAGCCTCTTGTACTGGAAACACTTGGCTGGCTGAATGTGATCACAGGGCTTCATTATTCACAGTGTTCATATGACACAGGTGCCCCCCAAATGCATGCCAGTTACTCACTGAGAGATGGTACTTCTATCTCTGGGAGCTTTTCAGGGCTCTCTTTGACTCTCCTTTATGAGCACTCTCCAGTTCCTATCAATGAGTGAGGTGACAGTCCATCATCCTGCTTCCCTCCCCTCATCTCCCCACGGTCCTGCTTCCTTTTCTCACTTCCCCACCTGGTACACACCTGCTCAGCTCTTCTGACACAAGTTGAACATCACTTCCTTTGGAAAACTTTCCCTGACTGCCCCGGGAGAGAATTTTTCCTCCCACCTGTGCTCCTGTAGCATCCTGCATGGATTTCTTTCAGTGCTCTCTTATGTTGTATTCTGACGATTTGTTTATAAACCATGTTCCCCAGCTAAGTGGTGGAGTGCTCACTCCCCATGTCTGTTTCAGTAACGCCCTCCATAGCGGAGATTCAGAAACTGTCTTCTCTGTTTGCTTGTCAGGAAGTCAGGTCTCTGTGTCTTCCAGAAAAAGGGATGAGATTGATTCAGAATGCTTATTGTAAAGAATCACTCATATTTCTTACGGAATCTGGAGCCCCCCAAATAATCTATTCTGTCTCTATTCACTTTCTGTCTCTTTGGTTTCTTTGTCTTTCCCCCAAGGTGACTGTTTGACTGTAGGACTTTAAGAAACCACACTCTACAGGGCAGTGTGGTCTGTTGAGTTTTCCTCATGAGACCTGTGTAAATATATTTACGTTCTTTATTTTCATCCCCAGATTAAGACATCTCCACCAGCCAGACAAACCCCCCCCTCCAAACCCAGAAATTGGCACCATCTCTGAAGAGTTTCCAAGTTGCCTTTCTGGTTTTTGTTTTTGTTTTTTGTTTTTTGTTTTGTTTTTTTATCTTATGAAGGATGTGGTTTTTGGTTATGTGATTCTTTTTAAGCCGCTTCATTTGTGTTTGGACTGATTAATAGCATAGCTCCCCAAACTTGGACAGAAACATCAAATTCAGAATCTCTGGAAGCACAGCAGTAAGAAGCTAATTAGTTCGTGTTTTCCATATGAATGAGACTCAAATACACAATCACTGCTTCCTTGTTCTATCTCTCACCCTTGACTGTGCTGGCAAACCTTACTCTTCCTTTTCGATATCAGGGGATTTGTTGGGAACGAAAAAACATTTTCCTGTACTCCACCTGCTGGATGGAATGAATAAAAGCCTGGGGGAAAGGTCGAAATACTTAGCAAATATAACCTCAGCCCCTCAAGTTTCAAGTCTGGAATACATTTAACAGTCCCAGACCAGAACCATGCCTGGTGATGCTGCTTATTTGTGTCCTTTGGCAGAGGGTCTGGGGAAGTGTTACAATTCAGTTGTGTAGGACAGAGAAAGAGGGGGAGAGAATGATTATGTATACATAGCGTCAACTCGGTTCTCTACAGATGATGGAGAATGGAATCCACCTAACTGCCCTGTTCCATCACTGGCCTCTGCTTTGCCAACTAGCCTCAATTTACAACATGCTCCCTATCCCTTGGTCACCACACTTGAGTCTCATTGGCATTGTGTTCCCTCCTGCCACAGGACCTTAGCATATGCTGCTGCCTCTATATGAAATGTTCTTTATAACACACACTGTATTTCTTTACCTACTCAACTCTTACTCTTCTTTCAAATATCAGCTCACTTCCTCTGGGAAGCCCTTAAGTAAGTTAAATCCCCTTGTTATATATCCTGAAGATTCTGGATACTTCTCCTTTGTAAGCATCTGGCACACTTACAATTTTACATTTCTCTGTGTGATCCTTTGTATAAACTCCTTCCTAATGTATGGTACATATATGGCACAAATGATATGCAGGTGTTCATTTTTTATTTTATTTTAAAGTTATGTGTTTATTTTAATGTGTATTTTAAAAAAATCTATATGCTAATGGCTTATCCTTCTGTGAACATTTTAGCTTACATTGGGCCTACAGTAGATAAAACTGCAAATCCACCATCCATAAGCCAGAGGAAATAGAGGTATGGTGATTGGGCAATAGGCATATAGGCAACAGTTTTGGAAGCAGTATGCAAATGACTGAAATTTGGAAATATGTTGATATGCTTCTCCTCCCTGGAATATAAGCTCCAGAAAAGAGATCTTTTGGGCACCATTGTCCCTACCAGGCTTGGTGCATATTTGGGCCTTGATAAGTATTTGTTGAAAGACTTGACAAGTGATTGAATGGACAATGTAGTAACTGAACACATGCCCCTCCTAAGTGACATCAGGCCGGCCATAGATCAAACAGTACGAAAGAAGGTTGAGACTTCTCTTGAGGATCACCCATATGGATTCACAGCGGAGACAGATTGGATCTTTGTAGACTTAAAACATTCAGCTTCAGATGCCCAAGGCTTCTGTCAAGTCACAGGGTTGTAGGCGACCTTTGCAGTTATCCTGCTCAAAGTAGTGCCTCTAGCATCCTGGGCAGGTAACTGTCCCAGGCTGGGCTCCCTGAGAAGCAGACTCTGAGGTGCAGATTAGCCCTGCCAGAAGTCATTAGGGTTTCACCTAATGCGGGAAGGGAAGGAAGCAGGATAGGGCAGAAGGAGAAGTAAGGCGGTCTCAGTAGGAGCCTTGGTGCACTTACTGAGAAGTTCTGAAGCCAGAATGATCCTTGAGCGCTGTCCAGAGCTGAAGCAGAGGAGCCAGGCCATTATGCCCCTGCGCAGATCCCCTCCGAGGGGCGTGCCCTCAGGCAAGGCATCTCTCTTCACCTAGGCCATCCCTGAAGGGTGCTGATGGCTTCATCTCTGGAGGGAGACCTGGGCGATGCGTCTCAGAGCCTACCACCAGTGACTGTCCAGTCTCTGAATCCAGGAGTTGCAGAGATCAGCTGCTAAATGTGGCTGTGCTTCACCCATGGTTGGAATGGCTGTAGTTGTCAGAAGTTGATGGGTTTTTTTCTTTATACTGAACCCAAACTCCTTCCCTGCCAAGTTCTAAATACCTGCATTCATTTTGACTACGGGAGCAAGAAAACTAAAATAACCCTTGAGCTATCTGAAGCAATCTAGAGCATCTCATTTTAAATCTCTTAACCAATCACACATAGTTTCCTCAGCTCTGTTCTTGTACGTGGTTTTCTGGCCCCTCACTATTCATTTGCCATCTTCTATATAACTTTTTTTTTAATTTGTAAAGCTTCATTGTTTTAATGTTTATTTATTTTTGAGAGACAGAGACAGTGTGCGAGTAGGGGCGGGGCAGAGAGAGGGAGATACAGAATCCGAAGTAGGTTCCAGGCTCGGAGCTGTCAGCACAGAGCCCCATGGGGGGCTCAAACCCACAGACTGCGAGATCATGACCTGAGCCGAAGTTAGACACTTAAACAACTGGGCCACCAGGTGCCCATGTAAAACTTCATTTAAGATGTGCCATGTACAAGTTAAGCTTGGGATCAGTCAAGACTTTTACATCTTCTTCCAATGAATTGCTATAAGGCGAGATCTCTCTAAATGTAAGTTCCTGGAAACAATCACTGGGAACCTAAGTGGAGACTCTAAGATCATCATTAGCCCTATCTTATAATATGTAGAATTGTATTTATTCTAAAATAATTGCAAACTTTTATTTAATCCTTTTTGTATGCCAGATACTGCATTAACGATACTTGCATGCCTCCATTTCATTTGACCCTCTCAACAAGCTTGTGAGAGCTGATACTCTTTGGGTCCTCATTTTATGCAGAAGGTCATGGAGGGCAGCTACATCAAGTCACTTGCCCAAAGTTACCAAGTCAATACACGGAGGAGCCAGGATTGCAACTGTTGCTCTGACTCCCAAGCTACCGTCTTCTGTATATGTATATGTATCTGTGTCTGTATATGTATATTACACTGATTTGGGTTGATTTAAAATCACAAATTACCTTACTATTTCACTGAAAAAGATAGAATAAAATACCAAATACAGGAAAATATAGCAAATATTTAAAGAAAGTACCTTGAAAGTACGTGGTGGTCTTTGGAGAGGCTCAGAGGGCTTAGAAAATAGTGATTTTTTTTTTTAAAGGGAAGAAATCCAAAACCACGGATGCCTTCCTTTAGGGTGTCTCCATCCACTACTACGATAAGCTTGTTAAGGGCAAGGACCACATGTATTCATCTATGTCTAGTGGAGTAACTACATCATGGTTATGCCAGTTGTCAGTCTGTTGTCTCTCTGCTCTGAATCCATTCTTTGCCTTGTTTTTGTGACACTGCAGCTGGGCCCTAGAACCCCTTCTCCTTTACCAGCTGATGTAACTTAGGGTTTGTCAGCAGAGGGCACTGGAGGGACACCTCGAGGGGAAGGGGCTTGTCTCTGGGGTTCTTGTGCTTTTCTTCTTGCTCCCATGGCACTGTGGCCACCGGGCAGCCTCCTGCACAACACTGGCTCTGCAAACTGCTTCCAGAGGGTTCCACTAGCGCCCCAATGGGAAGCTCCCTGAACCGCCACAGTGAGATCCCCCACCATCCTTGGGCCACAGCCACCCCCCTTTGCCAATGAAGTCTGAATCTCATCCCTGAGAGAAGGCCCCCTCTCAAGTTTCTTCATTCTGTGATTAATTTCCTTAGCCTTGGGATAGAAGCCACTCCCTGCATCTGCTATTCCAGTATTGCATAGAGATCCCTTAACGCCTTAGTAGTTAATCTCTTTTTATTAGTTAATAATTCTTGCCATTACAGTTTCCCTGTTCACGGGGCGCCTGGGTGGCTCAGTCGGTTACGTGTCCCACTTCGGCTCAGGTCATGATCTCACGGTCCGTGGGTTCGAGCCCCACGTTGGACTCTGTGCTGACAGCTCAGAGCCTGGAACCTGCTTCGGATTCTGTGTCTCCCTCTCTCTCTCTGACCCTCCCCCGTTCCTGCTCTGTCTCTCTCTGTCTCAAAAATAAATAAACATTAAAAAAAAAAAAAAAAGAATTTCCCTGTTCACATTGTTGGTGGGTTTCAGTTTCCTGATCGGACCCTCGCTATCTCAGTGCCAGGTACTCAGTAAATGACCAATGAATGAATGCGTTAGTGAGGGAATTGAGGAAAAATGCTTCACTTTCACCTTATTGCTCCTGTTTATTCTTGAGAACTCAACTGTATGGAGTAGCCCTCTGCCCTATCAAACTCTTTCCAAATGTGCAGGTTGCTTGAGAGTTACACATTTTCAAGAAATCTATAAAACCCATATCTCTTCTTCACTTGGGTTAAATATTCTAGGACAGGTTCCAGAGGGAGCAAGGATAATAAGGAAACAAGTTTCTCTCTCATCTGTCCCCTGTGCACATCTGCCCTGCATTTACAATTTTATCCTGTATTATCAGAAGTAATCTGGCTAGTCCTAAAACCTGCACCATTTCCCAGGTCAGACTCTGGGCTCGTAATGCAAGTGTTTTGTTTTGAGAAACCCATAGATCATACTGTTCGTTTCTACAGGACACTACTGAACTCTCAGCATAGTTGACATCTCAAACTATGAACAGTCTTGTCTTTACAGTCTGGACAAGGCAAGTTAGTATACAGTGACTTTCCTAAAACTTATTTTGGAGAAAAAAAGTTTTGGTTCAAGGCCTATCAGTAAAATAATCTAACATCTTGCCCTTCGGTATCCCTGGGTGAGACTAAAATAAATTTCTCTTCAGGCAGGAAAATAAGGATGAAAACCCCAACGATACACGTCTCTGTGACAACTTGGACAAACTGCCTGTCTACACCTACATCCCCAAACACTGCAACTAAGCGAACCAAGTCCTGAAATTGAACACACTTCCAAACAAGGAATGCCCAAGGCTTCATTAAGGCTGATAGAAAAGCCCATGAAGGACATGGTGAGGTTTTGCTTAGTTATATAATAAAATAGACAGTAATGTTTAGCTGCTAAATGTGTAAATTTAGCCTGTGTGACAGTGGGTAGCTAAGAGGGAAGGAAGCAATTTAGGAAATACCTCCTTCCCATATCACAGACATTCTCAGCCCCGTCAGAAGACCCCCAAACTAGGTCCTAAAATACTTGCTTTTATAAAGCAAACCCACCTCCAGCTTCAGGCTGTGAGTGACCTGGTTTCTTTTTTAATTTTATGACTAGGGTGGAAAGCTAACAGTGCAGTATGTCATGGTCAATATATCAACTGCAAAGTAGGTACAATGATACAGAAAGATCCCAGTAATGCTTTAGTACATTTCCCTTGTAACTTCAGAGACTCTTAGATGAATCACTGGGGTCCAGAGGGTCCTATGTCAGATCCCGAGATCTCAAGCTCTTACGTTCTCTAACTGGGCTTTAGAATAAATTTTATGTACAATAACAAGGGAGTTTCTTTCTGGGCATAGAGGACAGGTTTAAGGAGTGGAGGAGGAAGGAGGGGGTGTGCCACTTTTCACAAGCCATTATTTCAGTTTTAACGGTTGTCGAACAAATGCCTAGTGATTTTGAAATGGAGAAGACACAAACAAGTCCCACTGCTAGGTTGGGCTTAAGTATTCTTATATTGGACTACTGCTCCTACAAATAATTTTTTTTTTTTTAATTTGTGAAAGTGCAGTTGTTTGATGTGTCACTATTACCATACTCCTCAATGTGACAGTGACACAAGAGCACTTATGGTTAGGGTTCCCCTCCCCTCCCCTTCCCACCCCATGGCAGATAGGCTGTCTGTCACTCAGATAAATATGGAAGGCAACGACTTTATTATATGTTTGCCTTTTGTTGTCAAGTTCACCCATAAGAGGCCAATGCTCAGCTAGCCTAACCCTCTCAAACACTTGGGGCACAGAGTTATGTTTTCATTTGGTTCAGCAAAGATGAAAAATTTTGAATCCCTGTAGAAGATGCATTCCAGTAGCAATGGTGTTTATCTTATCACCGAGTTATGGGTGGCAAACTCTTCTGGTAGGTCAGAGAGCAGTTGCCAGAAAGTGATGGAGGCTGGCGGGGATGGTCAGAGATCCTGGGCACCTAGCCTTCTCCTGGCTCAGTCTACTTTTCATGTCTTGTTTGGAAATGGTTATAGAGGTGCCTGGGCGGCTCAGTCAGTTAAGCGCCCGACTTCAGCTCAGATCATGATCTCACTCTCTGTGAGTTTGAGCCCCGCATCGGGCTCTGTGCTGACAGCTCGGAGCCTGGAGCCTGCTTTGGATTCTGGGTCTCTTCCCTCCCCAACTTGTGCTCTGTCTCTCAAAAATGAGTAAATGTTAAAACAAATTTAAGAAATGGTTATAAGATAGGAATTTGGAGGTAGGGGAGCAAGAGGGAGTAATGAAGTGAAGACTGCAGAAGTTGGGGAGAGGATGACCTCCAGCCCCACAATGATGAGAATTCCAAAGGAGGGGAGGGGTCCAAAGTCCTCAGGGCTGTGCAAGCAGAAACGTGATGACAGCATTGGGGACAATAGAGGCAGCAGTGTGTGCCTGTGAGACCAGCATCCTTACACTCATTCTGCAAGATTAGTGGCAAACCAACTAAGAGAATTCACCAGGCCCTCGGAACAGATGGTTCCTGGGTAACAGGATGTCCCCCTTGTCTTTGAACAAACCGCATCTTTGAAAACACTGAAGTCATAATGCAGGATCCTAATTGGGTCTTGTCATCTTAAGGAAGAAGACCAGTTGCTTTAAGCCAGTTTTTTCAGAAAACTGTGGTTGTGACCTATTGAGTTGTGACCCAATTTAATGGATCTTTGACCAGCATGTTTTAGTGGAATGTAAGAGAAAAAAATGCATCATATATATATGTATGTATGTGTGTGTGTATATATATATATATATATATATATATATATATATATGGCTTCCTGACCTTCTTTGTTTCAGTTGTGTGTATGTGTGAGGGTAGGCATGTGGTGGGTTGTGATGGAAAATGTAGTTCTTACAGTGGATCAAACTCCAAAAAGCAGGAAAATAAGAGGTTTAGGTGACTTTGAAAGGAAAAGGAGGGATTGATTTTGGCATGTAATTCGTAGAAGGGACAAACACTGCACAACGCTTTTTAATTCGTGCACGTGCTTGTGTGCGTGTACCTGTGTGACAGCCGGTGTAAATGTGTGTGTATATGTGTCAGTGTTTGTGGGCATGATCTGATTCTGCCACAAGGTCTAGCCAACAGTATACTTTCTCCTAAGAATAAGAAGTCAGAAGGTTGACAAGTTTACTTAAAGAGATGTTGTGTAGTATGATAACAGTTTCAGAAGATCTGATGGGCAAACCCATCACCCTTCATCAAGACGCTTGAGATGCAAGAGATAACCCGTTTGTCCTTGACTTAGAGTTGTAAAGTCCTTCATTTTTTCCCCAGGTCACAGTATCTTTGCTTTAGCACAAGCTGGTCAGCTGTACAATAGTAGCATACTTTCATATTTTCTCATAATTTACACTGTGAAGGAGAAGTGTCAGTTAATTATGGTGCTTGGTTCTTCAATTCCCTGAATATACCTCCCTGATGTATCCCTAGAAAAACACTAATATTGCCTTAGGTTTCCAAACAAAATGAAAAATGTTTCTACCTTAGCTTTTCCTGTCAGCCTGTAATGTCTCCCTTCCAGTGACAAGCTATGTGTCGAACACAAAGCAGCCACACCTGATGGATGCCTGGGACAGACCTTCCACGGGAAGATGAGACATCGTGATGTTCCCAAACTCAGAGAGACATTATCGCCTTTTAGTGGAACGTTTATTAATACTTGTAGGGTGCCAAAATTAAAGAGACAGTGATGTAAAATGACAGGTGTCTTCTTCATCAGAGGTCTGCTTCGCAGCCCATGGGCTCGGTTCGTTTAGGCAGTCTATTCTAACAAGGCTGGGGAGCTGGGCTCCATTGCCTCTGACACAAAGCGAGGACCTCCATCTTTAGTAACGTATGATGCGGTAGTCAGTTTTTGGTAAGCACACACTGTTGGCCGGGGGAGGCTCTAACTATCCCCTCCAAGGAAACAGATCACTGCCACCTCCACCGCCATCTTGCAAACAATCAAAAGCGTAAATGCTCCTGATGCTTTGTAGAGAATATCAGGCAGTTCTTAACAGTTGGCCTGAAAATGAATCCACATGAGAGACGTGTGACAAGCAGATGGCTACCTCACTTACTCAAGGAAAAGAGAGAGAGGGCAACAGGAACACTCCGTGTGTAAGGAACTCGAATGGAGCAGGGAACTGCCACCTACTTCCTTCTTACAAGATCTGATAGGCTCTTTTCCCAACTTGAAACCGGTCCTCCTAAAGCTGTCATGGTTCTACAGTTGGAAATATTAGGTTTACCTGGCCAGGTCCTCGGATACTTTGATGGGGGTTATCTTATACTGGGTATTGCAAATTCTTCCAGAACCTGGGTTTCTGAGACTTGCTGTTTATTCAGCAGCAACCTACAAAGTCTCTGTTTTTAACTTGGCTGAAATAAATGAATCCACAGCATCTTTCATCATAAATATAATGCCCTGGGAGAGAATACAGCAGAAAACCAGACAGACATTGTTTCCAGGTTCCCCGGTACCCGGTACAGTGCCTGACACACAGTAGGCACTGAAAAAAATACTCAGTGAATGAATATATGAATGATGACCGGGTGGAGGCTGGCAAGGCCATGATAGTGTTTCTTCTAACTGCTTTGGGTCTTTGAAAACACAAGCTTCCATCTCATCTGTTAGCAACATTTAATTTTTCTTGGCCAATGTTATATTTGAATTTGATTCATACCCTAAAAATTATGGACCATTATATATCTTAGATTTCCTCTCTGCATACCCTTTTCTGGCCAAATCTTCATAGTAAAGAAATGTTAAACCACACTGCACTATCTCCAGCTTGCCTGGAAGGATTTACTAAAATAAAATAGAATGGTCTTATCCAAGTTACAAAAACAAAGTTCTGAAGTCGTTTTTCTCTACAAATGCAGAATGATATTATTAATCGCAGCATTAACTTAGTTTGGTTCCTCAATTGCACTATATTGCTTTGAACCTTCACAAACCATCTTTTTTTTTTTCATCATAAATATGACAATGCAATTATAAGGAGTTATTTTTTCCGTTAATAATGTCAATTCCTTAGAACATGAGCTAATATTCTCATCAGTTTGTATCCACAGTTACCCTCTTGTTGCTTAAGCGTCCCTGTTTTCAAAGGAAAACTTGTAATACCACAATTGAAAACAAAGTACAATCTCTTTTTATAGGTAAATGTAGTACAAGTAGTAGATAATTGAGGAGCTTATACATCATGTCCTATGATTATCATTCTCAGTGGCTGAATGCTAATCAGTTAACTGCCTTTGAGCTATGTATTTATAAATGTGATTAAAACATACAGTCTCACAGTAAATTTAAATGGCCTATTAAAGACCTTTACATGGCAACAGTATCATATGTCAGAGATGAATGTTGTTTCTAATTTGCTAGCCACTTGGGTCAAGTTTACTCTAAGCAGGAAGCATATTTATACAAGTAATCGTAACACAAATGGTCTCTTGAGAAAAGCTGTTTGTGAGGGTTTAACATTTTTGAAGTATGCTTTTGTATATATTCTAAACGGGTATTTTATAGGCACTGGGCCAAAGCGCCTTAAATCCATGTTCCTTAGCACGGGCCTAACTGCTCCTGATGCTGCCTGAGTGTTCAGGAAGACTCGTGGGGTATGCGTTTTTTATGGGCAAGGCAAGAGAGGCTCGGGGGCCTTGGGCCCCCTTCCTTTGGACAGCATGCTTCAGGACTCTGCTACTTTAAGTATGGTGGGGGGGGGGTGCAAGAGGAAACAGCAGCATCTGTAGCACCTGGGGGCTTGTTAGAAATGCACAGACTGCACCCCAGAACCTCTGAATCAGAACCTACACTCAAACACGATCTGCATGTGATTTGTAAGCATTGCCTGGGACCCCAAAGCCTCTGCTTTCTGGGGACCAGGCACAGTCATGGTGTCCCTCCATCTTTCCTTCTCACTTCTGGAATCAACCTCTTTAGAGGAAATCATCCCCTCAGCCCACGTTGCCTTTCTTTCTCAGCACTCCCACACCCCAGACCCAAATGAATTTACCAATATCTGATGTTTTTGCTTTTATCAAGAACCCACTTCTCATGCTGTCCATCTGACATCATCCAGGGGCTTCCTGCTGCCGAATTATCTTGGGAAAGTCACGGCATTGTAATGACTCCCAATGCTATGCATTTATTCTGCTTTCCTGTGGGCTGAAGCTCCCATCCTTCATTTATTCTACACTGAGAGCCCACCAGAACCCAGTCTCCCCTTGCCATCTTAATCCCTTCTGTTCTCAAGGGGAGATTTTCTTCATCCTAGTTTCTACTCATGGAACACTGCCTTCCCCTAACCTAGCCATAAGCTTCCCTGCTAATATTTGTGGGGTGTTGAAAGGACGAAAGGGCATCATGCCAAGTGTTTCGGGGAATCACAGACAGGATTTTCTCAGTAGAGGGAATTGTATGCGGTTACTAATGACCCTGGCAGCTCCCTGAACACACTTCATTTGGCCCCGCCTTTGCAATTGAGAGGCTCAGCCTGCAGCAGGTGCCCAGAGGCAACTGGGCATCCACACACCCAGACTGGCCAGCCAGTTGGCCCCTAGGAGCTATTTGATCCCTCTGTTCAAAACTGTGCTGGGGTAAAAGGCTCTGCAAAAAAGTGAACTGGGCATTTGGAAGCGCACTGCTTACAATTTCAGGCTCTGTGGGCCAGGGGTTAGTGCAGCCAATAGTCAAGGGGACAACCTGGGGTCAGCTGGGTGAGGACCTCCTCTGAAGTGGTCGGCACCCAGGAGAGATTTCTTTAATCAGAGGAGACTGGCAGGGGGAGAAACAAAATTGCCTTCTGGCCATAGTGAGTCCGGGGACCGCGTTTGCAGCTTCCATTCTTCTTGAGACCCACAAACCAATTCTTTTCTGCGTGCTTCTTGGATGTGTAGGTGTTGTAATGGTTTTCTTCCAGCCTTTCCAGGAACAAGCATTCCTCATTTGGTGTCTGCTAAAAAGATACAACGGCAAGAGAGTAGAATTACTAGTGATTAGTTTTCAGTGAAGTTTCTCTGTTTACTAGCCGTGTGGCCTTGGGCGAGTTCACTGAGGCTCTTTATGCTTCGGTTTCTTCTTCAGGAAAATTGAGATAATAGTGGAACCTATATCTGAGGGTGGTAATGAGGACATAGAGTAGGACCCAGCACATAATGAGCCCTGGGTCCTGCTTCGGATTCTATATCTCCTTCCCTCTCTCTGCCCCTCCCCAACTTGTGCTCTGTCTCTCTCTCAAAGATAAATAAACATTAAAAAAATTGTTTTAATAAAATAAAATACATTTGCTATCGGGGCGCCTGGGTGGCTCAGTCAGTTAAGCGTCTGACTTTGGCTCAGATCATGATCTCACAGTTCCTGGGTTCAAATCCCACATCGGGCTCTACACCAACTGTATGGAGCCTGCTTGGGATTCTCTCTCTCTCTCTCTCTCTCTCTCTCTCTCGCTTTGCCCCTCCTTGACTTGTGCTTTCTCTCTCTCTCAAAATAAATAAACTTAAAAAAAATAAAAAGAGCTTAGTGTTAAAAAAATACATTTGCTGTTTTTTTTTTTAATTTTTTTTTTCAACATTTATTTATTTTTGGGACAGAGAGAGACAGAGCATGAACGGGGGAGGGGCAGAGAGAGAGGGAGACGCAGAATCGGAAACAGGCTCCAGGCTCTGAGCCATCAGCCCAGAGCCTGACGCGGGGCTCGAACTCATGGACCGCGAGATCGTGACCTGGCTGAAGTCGGACGCTTAACCGACTGCGCCACCCAGGCGCCCCTACATTTGCTGTTTTTGTAAGATCCCCTTCCATTTGCTGTCCTCAGGACCCTAAAGTTTCCCCCTGGGGGGATCCTGAATGACCATGAGCACGTTAAAGGCAGAGCTGGGCCTTTTGTCTCTGTAAAGTCCTGGCACATGGACATGACCATGAAAAAGAGCCCAAATAGGTAAAATCAGACTGTGATATGGTGGGGAGTTTTAAGTTTAGGCTTGAAGGATAAATGAAAACCTGCTAATATTATTTTATATCCTGATGATTTTCACTAACAATATCAGGATTTTTACCTTAGTGCTGTCATGAATATAAATCCTTGCACAAAATGTGTCTTAAGCATAAAACATATCCTGGAAGTTAAAGTTATTTTAAAAATGAAAATACCTTTATTTTTTCCTGTGTATAAACAGATCTACTTATACGAAGAATTGTGCTTTTTAAAAATCACAACTTTACTTTAAAAGAAAGAAAAAATTTAAAAACTTCCCAAAGCCACCCACCCAGATATAAGGAACTGGTAACAGTCGATTAACATACTTCCTCATGTCTTTATGTACATATACACAAACAGACATGGATAAGGACATATGGATATAGACTGATGATGTTACCAAAATGGCGGTATAGTTGCCTTTTTAAATGTTTATTTATTTTGAGAGAGAGAGAGAGACAGGGAGAGAGAGAGCACAAGCAGAGGAGGGGCAGAGAGAGATGGAGACCCAGAATCTGAAGCAGGCTCCAGGCCCCGAGCTGTCAGCACAGAGCCTGACGTGGGACTTGAACTCATGAACCATGAGATCATGACGTGCGCCCAAGTCAGACGCTCAACAAACTGAGCCACCTGGGCACCCCATATCTGCTTTTTTTTAAGTTTATTTATTTATTTTGAGAGAGAGAGAGAGAACACAAGCAGGGGAGGGGCAGAGAGAGAGAGAGAGGGAGAGAGAAAGAATCCCCAGCAGACTCTGCACCATCAGTGTGGAGACCAGTGCAGGGCTCCATCCCACAAACGGTGAGATCCTGACCTGAGCTGAAACCAAGAGTCAGACACTTAACCAACTGAGCCACCCAGACACCCCTGCTCTAATTTCTTTTTTTAAAAATGGAAAATAAAGCTGTGAAAACATTTAATCTCACAAGAAAATACAAGTTAAAAATGATTTAACATGTTGGCTATAATAACTGCAAAGAACAAAAAGATTTACAATGCTTAATATTGGTGAGAGCATAGGAAATAGACACTTGCGTGCACTGTTGTGAGATAAATTGGTGGACATTTTCTGAGGGTAGTTAGGCAATATGTATTACCTTTGACCCAGCAATTTCACTGGTAGGAATTGACCCTTAGGAGATACCTGGGCAAGGGTAAAACAGTATTTTCAACGATGGTCTTTGCAGGATTGCACGTAATGGTAACATTCGAAGCAACCTAAATCTTCATGGAAAGGTGATTGGTTCAAGTAGGTAGTGGTACATCCCTACAGTGGAATTGAGGGCAGCTTCCAATTTATCAAGCTGGAAAGAGTGCTATAACATATTAAATAGTACAGTTGCTTTAAAAATATCTACCAATGATTACTGTTTCACTGGGAGTTCATTGGTTGGAGAGTGGGAAGAGCCCCAGGAATTTGAACTTCCTATTTGTCAAGATTTTAGAATACATTTATTGTATTTGGATGTAAAATACTTATGCTGTATATTGACTTTGCCCCCGTTCTAAGGCATGTGATCTCTGTATTATCTCTTCCCCCACAGTGGTTGTTGATTCCCTTTCAGGTGGTTTCCAGGCTTCTTCTTCATTATTCTTAATTTGTGGGCATGTTTGTGTACTTGACTGTGAGCCCTACTTAGGGAAGAGGTGGAGTCTTGTCAGCTTTGTGTCTCCCCACCCCCAGACACAGAACCTTGCAAATTACAGGGGCTCGCCAGCAAGGTGGTGAGCTTAACTTGATTCTTGAGATTGTAGAAAGCAGTCTGTAAAGTTCCCTTTGATTAGTAAGGAACTACGTAACAGGAAGCTTCCTGCTTCTTATTCATTTGCAGTCAAGGGCCTTGACAACTGGGTGAGACACTTTGGGTCATTTTAGAATAAGACGGGACATAGTTGTAATATTTAGCTGGGTGACTCTGCTGCCTCTAGAGGAACGTATCCAGACGTTAGCGTTTGCTGCACAGTGTCAGGTGTGGGAGGAGGTAGGAAGTTTTGGACCTGTGTGGGTTGCCCGCTCCCCTGTAGGGAGGGTACCCCATGACACCCCTCAGTGGGCGTCAGGCCTGTGTTCTGTGACGAAGCTGAGGGTGGCCACGTCCCTCACCTGATGTCTCCATTGAACTAGAGCGGTCGACACACTCAGAATGGCTGAGTCACAGGCTGAGTCAGCAGGCCAGCTCGGAGATGCTCCAGCCCAACCCCACCAGGATTTGTCAGGGGTTGTTAAGCGCTTGGTGCATTGCCAGCAGCCTGGAGATGCACAGTTGATTCATGACTATTTTAAAAATTATTTTCTTTTTTTATATTTTAGCATGCTGTTTTCCCCTCAACTATTTGGGTGACATATATCCACTGTAGGAAATTTAGGAAATACAGGAAGGCATTCACATATTATAAAATTGGCTACTTATCACCCTTAGAGATAAATGCATTAATGTTTTGATATATATGTATCCTTTCATTATGAAATCTAAAATATGTCATCATTTTATATAACCTTTCATGATTAATAGAAAATATTTCATTAGTTTTAAAAATAATATGTCCTTTCCACAGGCATAAGCATTTGTATCAAGATGGATTAATACCTAAAACTGCCTGAGAGCATGAGGTAGAGCTCTGAGATATTTTAGAAATTGTAATTTATTAATGGAGAAGCATATCAATTATTAGGCATAATATATTAAGATTACCCTCAATATTTCAGGTGAAGCACAGTGATGGGCAGGACTATGATGGGAGCCTAGAGGAAATTGGGTTTGGGTGTTCTTCCTCAATATTTTTATACAAATAAAAGAAGGTTATAATAAGCATCAAAACGGATTTAAAAGAGGAAAAGCCATAAACTGTAAATATAACCTAGGAAATAATGAGGATAAAGGATTTATAAACTTATTATTTGTCTTCTAGCTCTCACTGATGAAGCACCTCCCCCATTTGCCAGCAACATTGGTGGGTGGGTTCTGTGCATTGTCTCTCTGACCCCTCTTAACCCCTGTGTGTGGTAGTGACCATCCATTACTATCCTTATTTTAGACAAGGCTCAGAGTGGGCAAGTAACTTGCTGAAGTTGCAGAGAATTGAGATTCAGTTGTGAGTCCAAGATTTAGTGATTGGTTGGTTGGTTGATTGATTTTATTACCAACTGGAAGAACCACCTTTAAGAAAAATCTACTTCAAGGGCCACCTGGGTGGCTCAGTCTGTTGAGCATCTGACTCTTGATTTTGGCTTGGGTCATGATCCCACAGTCGTGGGATTGAGTCCCACATTGGGCTCTGCACTGAGTATGGAGCCTGCTTGGGATTCTCTCTCTCTCTCTCTCTCTCTCTCTCTCTCTCTCTCTCTCTCCCCCCATCTGCCCCTCTCCCCCACTTGTGCTTTCTCTCTTTCTCAAATGAATGAATGAATAAAAAGAAAAATGTGCTTCCATGTAGCAGTCAAAGTCTAGCTCCAAACTCTTTAAAGTTGTCCCATTTGATACAGATTTCAGCAAACAGGCTACAGGAGGTGGCCCATTGCTCCTGACTTGTAGCAGGAGCTACAAGTCACACTATATTTACATCCCAAACCCTGGCTGAAGTTACAGCTTCGGGAGACAGTTTTCTGTGCCTGCTGCCAGTTGGCAATTTGATTTAAGTTAAAGAGAGCCTCAGACCAACCCCCTCCTACCACTGCCTTTTTGTAGACATCTCCAAAAGGGACAAAAAGGAGTCTGGCCAAGTCTCAATGATCAGTTGTTAGGATAAAGAGAGAGGATCATTGAAATTGAGAAATAATTTCAAAACTTGTGTCCATTGGCTTTAGTTCTCTTTCCATTGAGATCTTTTACCAAAGGTACCACGAGGGGCAAAATCAGATTGTCTGTTTCTATTCTTTTCTCACAAAGGTCAGTATGTACTGAGTCAAACCTGTATAAAACATCAACCAGGAGAGAGAGGGAGTAGAAGATGTTGAGGATTTTTAGCTACTGAATAAACTCTCAGACCGTGCTTCTCAAGGACAGGGATGTGGCTCATTTGTCTTCACAGCCCTTCATACTTAGACACGGGAGGCACTCAATACATGTTTGTTGGATGACGTATCCCATGCTAGAGTCTGGGCTTGATAATTTTTGTGAAAAGCATAGAGAGTGTGGTGGGGCTCCAGAAACATGTTTGGAGTGAATGAATGAAATGGGAATAGGTATTCTGAAATGACTGACTGGTGCGTTACTAAAATTTCAGTCAACGTCTCCTCTGTGTCTCCGTGATAATTCATTCGAGTATTTTGAGAGAATATCACAAGAAGCTCTTTCATGTCTGAGCCTAAAATAAAGCAGGGTAGAGGGTGGGAATCTTGCTGGAAAAAATAACAAACAGAGACTAATTGCTGCTTTACACTTTGCATCACTCAACGTAACAAGATTTCTGGAAACCTCCAACCCTGGCCGTGTCTGGAAGCATGTCAGCCTCATACTTACTGAGCCGTACAAAAGCCCGTCGGTGTCCATGGCCAAGTACTGGCCAGTCTCGGTACTCTTTATATACACCTCCCCCACGCTTTCCGCACTGAGCTGCAGCTGAACTGAAATAAAAATAACACGAGCAAAAGTAAATAAACACTAAAGCTTTGGCGATAGGACCTGGCGGCCAGGACAGTTAGCCATGGAAAATTCTGCTCATTCATTTTGCAGTGCCCTCAAGGATGAGCCTCAAATTAATCAAAACATTGAAATACAGTTCCTTTTTCTTTGCCCTCCAAAGAAAGCTGTCCTTTGGGAATTATGTTCTTGAGAGAAGGAGAGATGATGGCAGGCGTGCCCACCATCCCCCTGTTTGTTACACAGTGACCCCTCATGCACTTCCTCTGTCCCTGTCCCCTGGCAGGAAATAACCATAGGAGGAAGCGACATTTGCTTTCCTAGGTGCTGTAGAGTGGGCAATTGGCCAGCCTGAGTATGTACTCCTTCAATTATCAGCCTGCTTTGGGGACGCCTTTTTATAGCCCCAGCCTGTTAGGCATGGGAGCTTCTCATGGACAGATTGTTATGAAAAAAATCTGATCCCGCTAGCTTGCCATACAGAGGGTTTTCCCAGGAAGTTGGATTGGTTGGTGCATCTGAAACTCAGGGAACTCTCCCACAGTGAAGTTCAGTCAACTCCCAGCCTCTGTGGCGGCCCAGCTGGGATAGAGGCAGAGGGGAACGCCAGCTTCTCATTGGGAAGACAAAGCAGTTGCCTGGGAATGCAGGGATGGGAACAGTGGTTCTCACCCTGGGGTGATTTCGTTCATCAAGCGACAGTTGACCATGTCCAGAGACATTTTTGGTTGTGCAGGCTGCAGTGAGAGTTATGGTACTGGCGTCTGGTCGTAGAGGCCAAGGATGTTATGACACATTTTGCAATGCACAGGGCAGCCCCCACAACAAGAAATTATCCATCCCAGAAGGTCAGTAGTGCTGAGGTTGAGAAACTGTGAGGTTGAAGGCAAGGACATGAGTTCCTCTGAGTTAGTCTCCCCATTTACACCGATTGATACCCCAGAGGAGCTTTGCCCACTGCTGGACAACTAACTGGAGTGTGATACCCATTCAATAATTATTCATTTGTTCATTTGTTCAAATAATTATTCATTATTCATTTGTTCATCCTTCCCATGGTAGTTCTGGAGGGAGAGATCTTTTGATGGCTAGCATTTGAGAATCAAAATTAATTCTGAACTCCCTGGACAATTTCTTTGGCCACTAGACTGTCACAACCATCGTTAGGAGTGAAACCTGCCTAAGGACCAGTGAGCACCCAGTTCTCCAGGAGGACAAACTGACCTCCCTAAAGGTCAGCTTACTCAAGGGCTGAGGGGCAGGGTGGGCTGGAAGGAACATTGGGCTTTGGTCGGCAGATGGGGACTCCTCATTGCCTTTTCTTTGTTTTCATGTTTTATTTAATTTCTTTGAAGAAGAAATACATTCCCATGCGTCAAACCTGGAAACCGTGTAAGAGGAGACTCTGAGGACTCTCCCTTCTGTTGCCTCTACCCCCCAGCCCCTACTTGCAACTGACGGGGATACAGTGGTAAACAGGATGGATGAGACCCTTGTCCTTCCTCCAAGGATACGTTCATTCTCAGGGGGTGGGGAAAGACAGAGACAAACAAGTAAACCCCTCCTAGATATATTTTATGTGTATCCTTCTAGAGAGATCTTAGGTATATATGAGCAACTCCGTGTTATCTTTCCTGCCTTTCTTTTTTTTGTTTTTTTTTTTTACATAAATGGTGTGATATACATACAACTATATACCTTGTTTTGTTTTGCTTGTCTGTTTGCTTAGAAATTAACTGGAGAGCTTTCCAGTTCAGTACTGAAAGAGTTAACCGCGTTCTTTTTGCCCCTTGAATTGTGTTCTACCATGTGGCTATACCATAACCATTTAACCACTTCCTTATTAATATGTCTGTATTTTCCCATTTCCCTCTGTTTTCTCTATCTTATGATTCATCCCAAGGGTGATACATAGTTCCATCACCCTTACCCAAGATGCAGTTCTCTTGTCTTTGGAGGTGTTTGCTACAGAGACTCGGGTCTCCTGTAGCTTCCTGTGGTCAGTGGAGTTTAATCCACTGGAAGGAAACTGGAAGCTACTGATCTCCTTTCCCACGGGTCCTTCTGACATGGGTTACTCAGAGAGGGTAGTCATGATAGAACGGGCCAAAAGGCCTCCATCCTGACTGGGGCCTCCCCTCTAGCCTCATACCACACCACACACTCACTCACTCACCTTGCCCCACTCACTTAGCTCTCCCAACACATCAAGCTGTTTCCTGCCTCAGGATTCTTGCCTGCATTCTACCCTTTGTCTGGCACCTTCTTCCTCCCAATATTGACGAAATTGGCCCTTCTCCTCCTCCAGGCCCCAGCCTAAATGCTCCCAACTTGGAGAGGCCTTTCCTGCCCAAATCCCCTATGACTAGCTGTACAGAGACCCTCCACCCACTGCCCCTGCCAATGCCACCTTATGATCTTCACATGATCATCTGGCTTAGTCCTTTGTTTGTTTCCTTCACGGCACTTTATACGGCGTACAGTTATTTTCGCCATTTAACAGTTTACTGGTTTATTTCTGCCTCCCCAGGAGAGTGTATACCTGGGGAAAAGGGCAGGGATCTTCTCTGGCCTGTTCCCCGTAGGTCTCCAGCACCTCACACAGTGCCCTGCGCAACGGTTCAGCCAACATATGTGTGCCGAATGAATGATGTTAGGCTAATATCTGCAGAGATGATCCTACTGGTCCATCATCAATAAGCCATGCACTTTGAATTATGTTTCCAGTCATGCTTTGTGGAGTGAAGTAAGAGGGACCAAGCGGAGAGCTTTACAGGCTCTTCTACCAGCCAGCTGGGTGACCTTGGCGAGGCTCCTTCATCTCAAGGCCACAGTCTATCAGTAACATGGGTAGGGTTTATATTCAGTCTCTAAAGTTTTTTCCCAGCTCTAACAGTCTATGAAGCAAGTAAATGCCTTTAATAGCAATGATGCACACAACAGAATAGTGTGTGGCCGTAAAAGGGAATCAAGTACTGGTAGGTGCTACAGTGTGGATGAACCTTGACCACAGGCTCAGTGAGAGAAGCTGGTCACAAAGGACCACTTATTTTATGATTCTATTTCAGTGAAAGTTCCTGAAATTACAGACCCAGAGAGACAGGACATAGATTAGTGATAGGCAGGAGCTGAGGAGGAAGGTGGAGAGAGCAAAGGAGACATTATGGTTGAGAGGTATAGGGTTTCATATCTCAATAAAACTTTTTTTTTTTAGTACCCTGTATTTTCATTGAACTTGATGGTTTACATAGAAGTTGTACATAGATTTTTCTGTCAATTTATCAGCATAATCCTGTATGTTTAAGAGAGACAAAAGGAAGGAACTAACTGTGTATTGATCACCTATAATGTGCCAGGCATTGTGGTAGTTTCTATCCTGGTATAAATAGTATAAAATTATAGCATGGGTTCCAGAATCAAACTACATGAATTGCAATTCTGGCTTGGCTACGATATGTGATCATTGGTCAAATTATTCAGCTCTGTTACCTTATGCGTAATGATAGTACCTGCTTCATGGAGTTGTTTTGAGGATTAAATGATCTAATATATGGAGAGTGCTGAGGACCGTTACTGTCATTTCCACTGAGCTATGGTGACCTCATTGCTTCTCACAGCATTCCCTGTTGGAAGATGGCAGTGGCTTTGTCCTACAGGTGAGGAGACCGAAGCTTGCTGAAAGCATATTTTACTCAACATTATACTTATAATCAGGAAAAACATCGTGACCAGAGCCCAGCTTTGAGTATTTCAAGTATCCTGCTTTTTCTTCTCTTTCATACAACACCTTGGGACCCAGTGATGGGGAAGATGGGTCCAAATCCAGCCAAATTCCCTTTCTTGCACCCACTTATGTTCAAACAAGACGTACAAGATGGCAGATGGTCATCCAGGATCCCATTTGTAGCTACGGAACGGAATGATGTTAGTTGCCTGGGGCTTTTTTCCACCTACCACCCATATGTGTAGGTATTGAGTCAAACACATTCTAGATGCTACAGGAATCCCATAGGGCAGGTCCTTTTGGGTAATCAAGGAAGATTTTTTTTTTTTTAAGATAGACTTTATATTTTAAAGCAGTTTTTGGTTCACAGCAAAAATGAAGAGAAGGTACAGTGATTTCCCATGTACCCCTTGCCGTCACACACGTGTAGCGCCCCGTTATCAACTCCCCCGTCACAGTGGTACATGGGTTACACACGATGGACCTAAACACTGACATGTCAGTATCATCAAGGAGGATTTTCAAAAAGCTTTTCATTTCCTAGTTCATTTGTGTTCTGCGGCTTACATAGCCTGCATTTGTCTTTCTGTGGGGGTAGGTAGAGTCGACTTTGGACTCCCATCTTGGCCGCGTGAGGGCCTCACGGAGGTAAACACGAGCCAGGGCTGCTTGGCACGGGGACGCAGTCCTCGGCCGTGAGCCCCCACACCAGGGTTGCTGCACTGGTGAGAGTTCGTCTCAAGAGTTTCCTCTGTAAATATTATTTCTCCAGGATGTCCAAGTTTCATAGCTCATTTTCACTGGATTTCTTTCTGGCGAAGTTTCCTAAACATATATCCTCTGCGAGCAGGCCTGGCAGGAAGGAGTAACACCCAGCCGGGGCCGCTCGTGTAACCGACGAGGCGTCCAGCTCCCCAGGGTGACTTCATTCCAGTTTTCTAAACTTACAGTCTCCCGCAGCTGCTGCTGAGGAGGGGAGCGGGAAGGGGGCGTGTGAGAGAGGGGGGCTCTCAAGTAGGGAGGGGCCGGCCCCACAGCCCGGCTGAAGCGGAGGCTCCTCCCCCTCGGAGCAGGGCCAGGGGCCTGGAAAGGCTCTCAGTCAACACGCGTTCACCGACCGTCCGTTGCGTGCTGGGGACCGTGCCCTGTGCCACACACCGACCCTACCGCAGGAGCCTCGGGGGTTCAGACCCTGAAATGATAAAGTCAGACCACAGAACCCCTCCCCGCACTCGCTTTTGAGCTAAAAACGAACACAAGTGCAACAACTACAACAGAGACTCTTTCTCATGTATGGGTATTAGGTATTATTAGTTAGAGCAGATATGCCTATGGATGGGGTAGATGCAAAAAGCTGAAAGTAATGTGTGCTGAAAACAGCACATTGCAAAAGCATATTTCTAGTAAATCCTTGAAGAAATTCTGTAAAAAACACAAAACAATGTGCATAGCTCATGAATATATAGGGAGTAAGATAGGAAAGTGTGCATTGGCTTCAGACCAAATTCATACCAGTTGCTGCCATGAGGAGGATGAGAAGAAGGGCCAAGTCTGAGGACTGCTGGTGGGAGGAACTTCCCCTTTGTCCTAGCTCTTCATTTCCTTACAAACACAATTCTTTTTTTTTTTTTTTAATTTGAAAAAAATTTGTTTAATGTTTATTCATCTTTGAGAGACAGAGCATGAGAAGGGGAGAGGCACAGAGAGAAAGGGAGACACAGAATCCGAAGCAGGCTTCAGGCTCTGAGCTGCTAGCCCAGAGCCTGATGCAGGGCTCGAACTCATGAACTGGGAGATCATGACCTGAGCCCATGTTGGATGTTTAACCAACTGAGTCACCCAGGCGCCCCAACAAACCTAATTCTGAGGCAAGAACAGCCAGTGGGTGACCCTGGCTCAGTTTGGGTGATGGGGCTGCTGCTGATCGTGGCTCACTCCTTTCCGGAGCAGTAGTTGATGGATGAGGCTCAGCACAAATACTGATGGGCAAATACTCAGAGCTGGCCATGATTCCAGTTCTTGCCCCTGATGACCCCTGCTGTGCCTTACGACCCAGCTCAGGCTTGACCCAAGCACCATGTAGACCTGAACGTAGGTATCCATGAAGGTGACTCCCTTGACGGTTGACAGGGAGCCAGAAAAGCTGATAAGGCAGGACAGGGCTGAGGGGCCTCTAGGGCCACACATTCTCTGCTCAGTTTCCTTTTCTGCCACATTGCACCAGGTTAACTAACACCTGAGCAAAAGGGAAGGAACACTTTTCTTTATCCCATGCGGGGAATTTAGGACTTGTAGTCTGTAACAGGAAGGTCCCTGGCTCTCACACGTCCCAAGGATGAAGGGGCAAGGACTTTTCAAAAAATGAAGACAAGTCATTTCATCCACAGAGTATGTATTGTTCCATACTTCCGAAATGGGAATAGGAACTTCTGCACTAGCAGAAGAAATGGAAACAGTTCTTAATTAAAAAAATTTTGGGGGGCGCCTGGGTGGCTCAGTCCGTTGAGCGTCCGACTTCGGCTCGGGTCATGATCTCGCGGTTTGTGAGGTCGAGCCCCGCGTCGGCTCTGTGCTGACAGCTCAGAGCCTGAAGCCTCTTAGGATTCTGTATCTTTCTCTCTCTCTCTGCCACTCCCCCACTCATGCTCTGTCTTTCAAAAATAAATAAACATTAAAAAAATTTTTTTTTAATTTGTTATTTTATTTTATTTATTTATTTTTAAATTTCTTTGTTACGGCCACCAGTTCACACAGCCCCCAGGGCCCGCACAAGCACAGAGGCCCTGCCCCTGCCTGGGGCTCTTGCCTTCTCTATCCCCAGCCCGCCTCTTATCTGCCCCCGCTCACCAGCAATTTTTTGAAACATACTCTAGAAATATGTTTCTTAGAGAAATTCACATTTATAAAGCATTGTAAAAAATGTCCTAAAAGAAGGTCGTAAATGTTAGCTTGGTGGATTTGTGACCATCATGTCTTCTTTACTAGGAATGCATTAGGGAGTGCTGGTTTGGGAATGGCCTGTTTATCAAAAATAGATGTCAGGGGAGCCTGGGTGGCTCAGTTGGTTAGGCATCTGACTTTGGCTCTGGTCATGATCTCGTGGTTCATGAATTCGAGCCCCGTGTCCGAATCTGTGCTCACAGCTCAGAGCCTGGAGAGTGCTTCAGATTCTGTGTCTCCCTCTCTCTCTGCTCCTCCCCCACTCATACTCTCTCCCTCTTTCTCTCTCTCAGGAAATGAATAAACATTAAAAAAAATGTTTTTTAATACTTAAATGTCATTTCCATCTTCGTGGATCATGCTCCTCCCTGCCCTGTGTTTATAGTTTCGACCCCTTCACGGATCTTTACTGGGAGCCTATGTAAAGATGAACCCAGAGCTTTTGGGTGGATATGCTAGCCCTCAACTAGGCAGTCTACCTTTTTTTCTGCAGAGCTATATCTCTGGTTTTCTCTTCTCCCCAGTGCCTTCCATTAGCTCTTAGCATTAGTTTATTTACATTAGATCCACATGATTCTTACTTTCCAAGAAGAGAAAGACGGAAGAGGTATTAGGAGACTGCCACTGCCAAGATCAGGGAGCTTTGGGGCACTGCACCATGGTTCCAAGCCCCAAGCCGTCCTGGCATCTTCCTGTCCTGCCCTAGGAAGTTTTATTTTTATTTTAGTTTTCAATTAATTAATTTTAAAATGACATCCAAGTTAGTGTATAGTGCAATAATGATTTTAGGAGTAGAATCCAGTGATTTATCCCCTCCGTATAACACCCAGTGCTAATCCCAGCAAATGTCTTCCTAGGAATTTTTAAAGATAAGATTACAGCTGGTGTGTTTGGGGGACAAATGAGTGCAGAGGGAGGTCCTTTCTGCTTTGGTAGCATGTCTGTGGCCTTTAAGCCTGCTTTCCACCTCTGCTCTCCAAAGAGAGGCCAAAAGAGATTACGTGCCTGGTTTATTCTGGGTTGGAGACTTCCCGTCCTTTGCTGTGTTTACCCAAAGTGAGGTCAGCCTCATTCAGAACTCGGTGAGGTTGTTTTATGTCAATGGCATTTATAATTAAAATGTAGCCACAAGCTGGGCTCCCTAAAGCATTAGAGAGAGATGGAGAAGAAAAAGAAATTGAGCTTGTGGAAAAAAAAATTCCAGTGGTCTGGAATATATATATATATATATATATATATATATATATATATGAAAAAGACTTTTCTTAGAATGTGTAAAGGTGTCTGCTTCTGCTTTGGGACTGAAAAAAAGGTGCCTGGAAAATTTTGATCTAGTCCATGGACTGTGTGATATTTAAAAAAAAAAAAATGGTTATCCAGAAAACTCTCTTCTGTATAACCAGATAAGGAGTGAGTGGGAAGAGAGGGGCAGGGATCCCTCTGGCATCACATCCCACCAAGATGGGAATACCCCACAGAGGGGAGTTTTTCTGCCCAAAGACCTGCCCTGCTCTCTGGCTTTGGCACCAGGGCCCAGCTCTGCCCACCTTGGTGATTCGAAAGCCGTCTTGACTTTCAGCCCCAGCTAGTGGGGAACAAAGTGCCTTTACCATCAGGTGCCGAGTCATAGTAAACTAGAAACCGGAAGTCTGTACTGCCCCAGTACAAGGAGGCAGGAGGGATTGCACCCTAGAGGAGTCTGCCCTTTCTAAAGGGCTGCAAAGTAGGATTCCTTTGACCGGTGAACTCCCTTAGTGCCTTTAGGATGTGGTTTGATTTATAAATATTTGATTGGCACACACTTTGCTCAGGAACATTTCCATTTGTGTGGTGAGCACTGCCAGTAATCCTGCTCCTCACACAGCCCTCCTGTGTGCTTGGGGAGGCCAGGGGGCGTTGGCCACAGAAGGCAGCAGATTGGGGATGCTCGTGAGCTTATTGTTCTTCTCCAGTTACTGGTGTAGATATTCATCCCATCGGGGAACAAGTCATGTCCCCCTTCGCCTGAGAGGAGACTCCAGCAGAAAGAGCAGAATCAAACATGGAGCCCCTCCTTGCTTTGCCCAAGACAGCACACTCGGCCAGAGAAGTTAGACAGGGCAGGCCTTGCTGGGCCAGGCGCTGGGCACATTTTTCCTACATGCCAGCCCTTGAGAGTTCCAAACCTAGATAGTCCCAGTGACACAGAGATGAAGAAAGGTAAGGTCAAGTAAGGAGGAAGGTCAAGTAAGCCTAGGGGTCAAGTAAGCCAGGAGGAGGGTCAAATAGGCCTAGGGATGATAAGGGTGATAAATAACATTTTTTGAGCACCTACTGTGTGCCTGGCAGTGTGTATAACATTTTTGAGCTTCCTACCTTCCTGTGACATGGGAACTATTGTCATCCTTGTTTTTAAAATGAAGAAATTGGGGCGCCTGGGTGGCTCAGTCGGTTAAGCGTCCGACTTCAGCTCAGGTCACGATCTCGTGGTCTGTGAGTTCGAGCCCCGCGTTGGGCTCTGGGCTGATGGCTCAGAGCCTGGAGCCTGCTTCCGATTCTGTGTCTCCCTCTCTCTCTGCCCCTCCCCCGTTCATGCTCTGTCTCTCTCTGTCTCAAAAATAAATAAACATTAACAAAAAAATTTTAAAAAAAATGAAGAAACTGAGGCATGTGGGGAAGTAACTTCCCCACGGTGACAAGGAACTAGTAGACAGGGACCTACATCTACACCTATCTGACCCACACGACAGGCTTTGCAAATCCAGTATGTTTATTTGATCAGTTTGTGGGGCAAAACCACCATCACAGTATTGATGTCAATGGTGGTAGTGGTATGTGGAAAGAGACTTAGTCTTGGAAGAAGAAGCTATGGATCTGTGACAACCCTTCCCAGTTACTAGTTGGTCACAGGTCCTGTTAACTCAGTGTTTGCAGAGTGATGACAATTCATAACCTTGTGGGTTAAGTGGCAATGAACGAATCTAACATAATGCGGGGCCCTGGGTGGCTCAGTTGGTTAAGGGTCCAACTTGGCTCAGGTCATGATCTCACGGTCTGTGAGTCTGAGCCCCGTGTTGGATTCTGTGCTGACAGCTCAGAGCCTGAGGCCTGCTTGGGATTCTGTGTCTCCCTCTCTGCTCCTCCCCCATTCGTGCTCTGTCTCTCTCTGTCTGTCAAAAATAAATAAATGTGAAAAAAAATTAAAAAAAAGAATCTAACACAATGCCTGGCATATATCACGAGCTCAATAGATATTTACTGAATATATTGTTGAATTTGAATTTATCTGCCACCAATACAATGCATTCACTCCTCAAATTAATATTTATTGGGCACTATACCAAATGCCATTCAACATACTAGATGGAAAATTGCAGTGTTGAGCTGTAAGAGACAAAGTCCCATCTTCAGGGAGCTCAGTTGGGGAGAAAACCATTCAATAATCACACAAACAAATGTGGAATTATAACTACAAGGAGATACGCATGGTACAAGGCACTCCTCAAATGTCCTGTGTCTGAAATGGAACCGGTCATCCTTCTCTGTGCCTGTTCCCTCCAGGATCCTCCCTCTCATGGTGACACCACTCTACTCATCTTCCAAAGAAAATCGCAGGGAGTCCCCATGGATCTTCCTGCAATTTAATGTCCCTTCCCTTGTCTCATGGTCTGCAGCTTTTATTCTGTGCCTGGCTTTCCTAGAATGGCAGTGTAACAGATGTTCACAGCCTATAGTGATGATTGCCTACGACCACGATTTGAGGAGTTGTAATGGGATAAACCAAAATCATCTTCTCTATGGGCCAGAGATTCCCACCAGTGGGGACAGTTTACTCAGAGCTACATTACACTGGCCTGTGCACAAGCATCCTTTGTAGGTTTATACCACTCCAAGAAAGGGTTTGTGTCAGGTACTTGGAAATTTACTCTCCTGGAGGTAGGAAGAAGAAAAGTTTTGAAAATATCCCAATTTTTCCCAGGGCAGATCCGCTGAATGGGGACAAAGAGAAGCTATGAAAAGGGTTATTTTTTACCTTGTAGAGCTGGAAGGCATATGGTTCTATTTTGTATGATTTATGTAGATTTGTTTCAATATTTGATTGGCTTTTAGAAATATTCTTTCCAATGGAAGTCTTAGAGTATAGCTCTATACCTGTGACCACAATGTCTAGTCATGTTCAAACTAATGGGAGGGAGTATCTGTGCTAATCGTTTAGCCAGGGTCATCCCACTCTGTCCAGCCCTGCCTGTCCAGATCAGATTGATTCAGAATAACCCTTGGCATGAAGATGGACAGTGTCAGTACCGCCACTGGGCAGTAGAGGGCGACAGAACCACACCCAGTGGGTATATCCACACCAGGGAGTCCTCTTGCCTGTAGGACTTTTCAGCCTTGTCAGGCACACAAGTGATTTTATTCCCATTCCATGGGTGAGGAAGCTGAGTCTCAATATTTTCCCCAAGATTACACAGTTGGGAACCCTGGAGACATCTAAATTTCTAGACGGGAGAGGATGGTTGGAAGGGTCCTTGGGTTGAGGGACTTGACATTTATTTTGCAGAGCATTTTATGCAAACTGGAGAGAATGGTCATTGTTTAGTACTGCAACTGACAGCGTGGGAATATGAATCCGCGCTTTCTGACTCTAAATCTAGGCCCCCCTAAGTCTCTTCAGAGAGTTATGTGGATTATCCCATTCTCCAGGCATTGACAGGTACAGGGATGGATTTCTGCTTACTCACCCCACATACTCTGATTTCTGTCCTTCTTAGTGCTTGTTCTTAGTTCTAGAGTAAATAAATAGGCCAATACAACTCTGCATTTTGCCAGAGAGACCTTGAATCAAAACCGGAATCTAGACCATTGGCCTTCCTGGGAGACAATGTTATAGAAGTGATGAAAGGAAGGTCCTGAAATGTTATACTGTATTTCCACATGCTGTGGGTTGAGCATCTGGAAGTCCCAGTGACGGTGATGACAACAGCAGCAATAGTGACCGCCGTGTGCTGTTACCCTGAGCCACGCACTGTGCCAGCCACTTTCCTTAGATTATCTCATTTCATCCTCCCAAGGAACCTGGGAGGCAAGTAATATTATTCTTATTTTACAAGTGAGAAAAGGGAGGCCAGAAAGCTTACGTAACTAGCCCAAGTTCACTTGGCAAAGAGTCGACCCAGCATTGCCTGGAAGTCGCCCTCCTCACACATGCCTCCCATTTTCTTGTGCTACATTCCAAGGGTTCCTGACATTGTAGGTCAGGGGGCCGAACTCAGAGCACATTCAGAAGTTGTCCCCATGTTACATGCCCAGAATGCAATCCATAATGCTAATGATAGATGACAACAGTGAAGTCGCATGCCATTTGTACTAAAATTCCAGTACTTGGAATAAGTCCTAATTGTTGCATCTTGTTTTCTCAGATTTCAAGATTTCCCAGAAAAGCCAGCCTAACCCTGAGGAATACATCATCATGGTTGTCTTTCCCTTGGGATTCTGAGCACCAGAGAGCATCCCCATTGGTTCAGAAAACGGGTAAGATTTATCAGAAACATTTAAAACCCCAGAGGAATTATGAGGCGCCTGGATGGCTCAGTAGGTTAAGTGTCCGACTCTTGATTTCTGCTCAGGTCATGATCTCATGGTGCGTGGGTTCGAGCCCCACGTTGGGCTCCACGCAGATGGTGCAGAGCCTGCTTGGGGTTCTCTCTCTCTGCCCCTCCCCAACTTGAGCGTGCTTTCTCTCCCTCTCTCTCAAAATAAATAAATAAATTTAAAAAACAAAACAAACAAAAAAAAACAACCCCAGAGGAATTAAAGCTTCTTTCCCTGTGCTGTGTGGGGCAGATCACATGAATTCTATAGCTTGCCTCACACAGTGGACTACAGTCTAAGTCCATTTGTTTGCAGTAAATGTTGCTTATATATACGTTTGACATACTAAGTAGAGTCTTTTTTGACTCGCTCTGGTGCCTCGTTTTCATCAAATATAAGGCATTCACTAGGCCTATTTGACGACAAACCACCAAAACAAAACTCCTCAAAAGTCTAATCCTGCGGGTGCAGGCCTCAACATCAGTTTTCTTGCTCTTTATCTCAAGGGTCTGCCTGGTGGTTGGGAAGGAAGAGACAATGCCTTCTGGTCCATACGTGCTGGCTTCCAACCCCGTGACCTTTGCATCTGAGAGTAGCATGAGCACCACATGAGGTGGTCATCTGTGCTTACGGCCTGCAGCCTTTGGCACATATTACATGAATCATGAAGACTCTCTGGTATATAAACCATCACATCAAAGCCAGTATTTTGCATTCTGTTTTAAAGCTAGTTCTGCAGAACCTTACTTTCTACCTGGGCTGTGATTATGTACCTCCTGGTTTCCTCTACGCCTTTCTTCCCGTGATTCACAGGGTGTTTTACCCGTTAGATCGCTGACCCTCTACGCAGGAACTAGGTCTGGCTTTTGGCGTCTCTACAGCAGCTAATGCTTCAGGGGTGCTCAGGGAATCCCTGCTAACATCACAGCAGGACGCAGGCACCTAATACCAAACAAGCACACCACTCACCGCAAGAAGTACTAAAGCAGAAGGGAAAGATTTTTATCCTTGGGTAGTCAGGAAGACTCTTTTCTCTAAAGTCATACCTCCATTTACCAGCACCATCCGAGAGCTAAGCTGGCAGGAAAGCCCAGAAGAGATGCTCGGCATTTGGCTTCAGCTGTTCCCGCTCTCCAGTTTCTCTAAGGTCTGGAGAATGACTTTACCTCTCCCGGTTACCACAACCACATCTGCATGATCTGCAGAGCGAAAGCTGCATAATTTATGATGTGCAAGACTGTGATTATGAACTAGGATCTCACAAATCAAGCTCAGTGGAAACATAACCTGGAGAGTCCGTTCCCATGAAACTGAGCCCGCGTCTGTGTGTGGGGTTGACTGCCCCCGCCCCAGGTGGCCCTTCCTGTCGTAGAGCAGGCAGGGTCCTACCCGGCCTTGGGGGCCAGGCCTTTCTTCACTAAATTACAGAAACCCCGAAGAGCCGAACCCTGGCAGCTACATCTGATCTCAAAGCAGTTGTGTGAGGTCAACAGGCCATCCTTTTACAGTCTTGAAATAGGACCCCTTTAGGTAGGCTGTAGCTCTCACAGCTCCTTATTTTCCACACCTAGGCCCTGTGCACATTTATGTCACCCTGCCTGAACAGAACCTTGGAGAAAAGGGTACCCGTTCCCAGAGATCCTCCCTTCTCGCGTCCTTGACTAAGAAAGACACCAGGAAGGTCTGGGGCTACAAGAGAAATGGGTGCTTACTGTGCTGGTCGCTCCTGTCCCTCGTCCCATCCACTGTGCCATCTGGAAGGATCCTCAGGAAGTGGCCCCCGTTGCTACAGTAGAGGAGTTTGGGTTTCTTGTAATTCCCTGGAGGCAGATTGAACTTCTCCGTCAGGGCCGTGAAGGTTGTGATTTCCCCTTCAGCCATGGCTCAGCGGCTGCTGCTTAGGGTGTGCTTTCAAGGCTGTAAAAAATTAGACAACCCTATAGAGTGTCCCACCAGCCAAGGTGCTGCGTCCCCTTTCGAGACGGGAAGGAGAGCCTCGGGCACAGGGCCCCTGCTCGGTTAGTAAACCACAAACTGCCCAGGCGATGCCCACAGCAAACGGGTCTGTGCGGTGGGCAGTGGTTAAGGAAGAAAGGTCTCTGGCATGGGAGGGATTTTCAGGACATTTCTTACTTCCCAATTGGCCACGGCTTTGGACAAAGCCGTGCATTTTTTAGAACTTCAAATTTAATCATTTGGCCAAGGGAAAAAAAAAAAATAATGTTTTGGTCCCTCCTGATCCACACACATCCTCAAATTAAACACTGAAGTTGTACTAAAATAACACCTGGGTTCTGGCTGAAACCCACGAAAGCCGAGAGGCCAGCACTGAGGTTTTGCTCTTCTCCTCCCGCTGTGTGGGCTGGGGACTGCCTGCCCCGTGTTCGCAGATAGCTCAGATAGCCCGACTGTTTGGGACCTGTAGGAAAAGGTACGGAAGGGCCCTCAGACCGCCCGCCATAGAGACGGCCAAGGGTTCACCTGTAACGGCAAATTCTGGATTTGCTGGTGGGAACAGAACCAGAACCAGGGAGCAAACACTTGGGGGTGTTATGCGGGATTTTGAAGGGCAGACACTGTCCCAAAGGAAACTTTATGAGACAGATCTTTTGGAGGTTCTGCCAGTGATTGCCTGCTTCCTCGGCTTTCCATACATTCTCATGTCACATAGAGACGGTAGGTCTGGCCCTTGTACAAAAGCCAGCTTCATTTTAAGTATTTGCTAATGAGACATCCTTAGTGTGACACAGAAACCATCATATTGCACATTATAATCCTCTAAGATTGTATACACCCACTATAGAGAGACTTATAGTATCAATGTTAAAACACCCAGTGACATGAATCTAAGTTTTATTTATTTATTTATTAAAAAAATTTTTTTTTCAACGTTTTTTATTTATTTTTGGGACAGAGAGAGACAGAGCATGAACGGGGGAGGGGCAGAGAGAGAGGGAGACACAGCATCGAAAACAGGCTCCAGGCTCCGAGCCATCAGCCCAGAGCCTGACGCGGGGCTCGAACTCACGGACCGCGAGATCGTGACCTGGCTGAAGTCAGACGCTTAACCGACTGCGCCACCCAGGCGCCCCTGAATCTAAGTTTTAAAAGGCCAAACTAATAGGGGCGCCTGGGTGGCTCACTCAGTTAAGCCTCTGACTTCTGCTCAGGTCATGATCTCATGGTTCGTGGGTTCAAGCCCCACGTTAGGCTCTGTGCTGACAGTTCAGAGCCTGGAGCCTGGTCTGGATTCTGTGTCTCCCTCTCTCTCTCTGCCCCTTCCCTGCTCACGCTCTGTCTCTCCTGCTCTCAAAAATAAATTAAGAAGATTTTTTTAAAGCCAGACTAATAAACAGAATTTTAAAACATCTACTTGTCCCACCATTTAGGAGAACAAAGTGCTGGTGATTCCAAGGACACACAAGGAAGAGGCGAAAAAGAGCCGGGGAACTAGTGCGGGAACTTCCTTACAAGTGTGAGTAGGTCCTGATTGCACACACTGATTATTGAGTGGCCTCATAATGGTAGTGATCATCATCATTAACATTAACTTGTAATCCGGGCTATAAGGTAACTCCTATAACCTTCATTATTACTCTTTGAGACAGACACTCATTATCCCCATTTTTTTGTAAAATGACACCAGAGCTTATAGACATTCGATGGCCCGTCCAAGGTCAACAGCTACTGGGTGGTGGGAGCTGAGCCTCAAAAGGGGTGTGTTGAAACAAAACCATCACTTGCCCTTCACACCAGGAAAAGGTGAAGTGACTTCACTGATATTGCAGTGTCATTGCCAGAAGTGGGATTTTTACCCACAGTCTGGCACATACATCTGCCCCCATGAGTTCATTATTCATTACGTTATTCGTTTGTGGTCCAGATATTGGCCATCACCACCAACACCCTCCACTTTTGTCCCTGTCAACCTTACAGTGGGACTCCAGGCATCTCCTCATTTCCCAGGAGACCCTACATCACCAGGGAACACTGTGAACTTCGCGGAAGGCCTGCCAGCCTCCCGCATCCCCTGAAGTAACCATCCATCCATCCATCCATCCATCCCCAGAGCAACCTCATAGAGTTGCTCATGTGGAAGGCAATTCCATCATAAACTGAGACAACAATTTGAGTAATTTGTCCTGGTGACTTTGGAATTGGGGTTCATGCTGGAAGCATCTCATTGTTTCTTTTGCTCCAGGCATTTTAACATCTGTGGTACGTGTCTTCCAGTCTGTACTCACGTGAGCTCATTACTGTCCCCACTTCCAGCCATGGTTTGCCGTCCCTCTGAGTACCCCCAAAGGGAATTTTGCATACACTATATAAACTATGTTTAAAGTCAAGCCATCTCAAATATCCTCTTCACATGTGGCGAAACTCTGTCCAGCTCATTTCAGATAATACAGTAACAGATTGAAAATGTTACTTACATCCACAGACTTTATCTCCTGTGGCACCTTGCTTTTGCTTCCCAAACCCACATTCTCTCTTCCAAACCCTTCTTATTCATCCACAAGCCTCTACATCTCTGGGCCTCTCTCTCTCTCTCTCTCTCTCTCTCTCTCTCTCTCTCTCGTCTCTGTCTTTTTCTGCTCAGCCCTTCTTCACCCAGCTTCTCAAGCTCCCTCTCATTCCACTCGCTTCTGGATCCCCTTTTGATATAAAGTTCTTTAGCTCTTTCCAGCTTTGACATCCTCACCCGTCACCTCTCCATTGACATGCAACCGTGATCAGTTCCCCGTTCCTTCAAGTACAGCCAAGAGATAAAAAAGATTTTTTGTTCCTTTTCTCCCCCCAAGCACTTGCTAAGTTGTCTACTTAATTTGGTACAGGAGAAAATAATTATATATTGGTGGATATATATTTGCCGTTTAACTGTACAAATAGCCATTCATGTTGTCAGTCTTGGGGGGATGGACTTTGGTTTCTTGTTGTCCCTGGGTTTCCTCAAGTGGAGGTCTCCATGGGCCCCTGACTGTGCATCAGGTGCAAGTGAAGGATGGCTTCCCTTCTAGATCCAGCGCCGGCGGGGAGTCTCCGTTAAGTTGTCGTCTAAGTGTTGGGTACAGATTTGGCTGTATCCATTTGCATTCGTGCTTCCAGCCCTTTGGGATGAACGGGAACAGATACAGCAGAAGGCCCCTGTGGGTAGAGGCAGCAGCCGTGGCCAGGGATTGTCCCACGCTCACGTGCTCATGTGTGTATCAGCCATGCAGCGTAGACTTCACCGCTGTGGAGCTCTCCCCAGGTTAGCAACCTCGGCCAGAGACCAGCAGGCCCTCAGGTGTCCCTTCCTTTCCATCACAGTGCCATCTGCTGTTATAAAGCCACGATTCTGCTCTTTGCCCGCTCCCCGCCGACCTCCACCACCAGTAAGAGGGACAGTAGTGGGGGTGGCTGTACTAATTTCAGATTGCTCCCATGACTCTGCAGTTCACATCCATATCTGGAAACCTGAAGGGGGGACGTGTTAACTCCTGAAAATAAGCTTTGAGTCAACCTGAAGCTGATAGTCTATGGCAGTGGCATCTTTGAATCAGCTGAAACATACAAAAAGTAAAATCCCTTTTTGTTGCTGAAGGAAACCCCAGAGGCACAAAAAGGCCTTATTTATTTATTTATTTATTTATTTATTTATTTATTTATTTATTGGCTCTGTTTACAGTTTACCTACATTTGAGGCAGTCGTTAGTCCTCATTTCCTTGCCTCTTCAGGATTTGTTAGAAGATAGGGATAAAAGAAATCTATGACATGATTAAGCAACAGCCTTCGTGGGCCCTTGGGGGTTTTCACAAATTGCTCTAATAAATGAGTCCATTAACTACATGAAATCAGGCATTAAGCCTAATGGAAATTTATAAATTCTGCTTCTTGTTATTATTCTTTTTTTGTTGGCTGTCAGGGGTATATCTGTGTATATTTGTTGGGACATGGAAAAAATCAAGCCCAGTGGACTTCTTGTCATCGCTGTGTGCTAAGCCCAGCCCTTTGAGATTTGGGGCACCAGTGAGATTTAGGGGAAAAGCCGGAAGATTCTCTTGACTTATCAGTGACACCAAAGTAAGGGCAACACGAAGCGTATTAGAACATCCGTGGTAAGGCTGGCATATTTTGTCATCTGTAACCACTCAAAGAGAACCTAAACTGACACGTGTCTGAAGGGTTAATAATCTTTCACAGTATTCATAACAGCACTTAGAAAAATGTGATGTGACCTATAAGAGATGTGAATCACTGGTTATGTTGAACTGGTTGAAGCCTGGTGTGGTCTAGGTCAGCTGCCACTGAATGCTTCGTTTAAAATAATTTTTCAATTGGAATGAAAATAGAAGTTTTCATTCTCTCTCATATTTGAGAGAAATTGTTTAAGCTCTTTCCTCCATCATTTAAGCCACAAACATAGCAGAGGGGATGAAGGAGGTAAAGGTAAGCTATGGTTATGTAAGAGAGAATCCAGGCCATTTCAGACTCAGTTCTCAGCTCATCAAGAGTTGTTGAAAGGACACTTATCAAGTCCCCGATTTAGGAGACGTGTGTTCAGTTTGGCCCTGGAAACTAAGCTAACAGAAAAAATTTAGGGTTCTAAGGATCCAGGAAAGGCAGTTGTGGGGAAGAGCAGGTAGAGAGGGAGACACAGAATCTGAAACAGGCTCCAGGCTCTGAGCTGTCAGCACAGAGCATGACGTGGGGTCGAACCCACAGACGGTGAGATCATGACATGCAGTCGGCCCCTTAACTGACTGAGCCACCCAGGCGCCCAGGGTTTTTTTTAAATTTTAACCCCTGTCACTGCTTAAATAATGCAGAATACCCATGAAAGGGAATATTTTACAAATATTCTACCAAATGTGTAATGCTACCAAAGGTAGATGTATAGACATCTGTCAAGATGATGATTGGATAAGTGTCCTCTGACCAAGCATATGTAAAATAGGTCTCACTTTTGGTTCCAAATAGGCTCTAAGTCCTTGCTCCCTGTCTCCATCAGTGGCATCACCCAGAAGCATTAACTCTTAGAGATGTTAATTAACCTTACATTTTATTGAGTCACATATGCATGTTAAATGTTAAGAGTAACCACTAAAAAGGGGCACCTGGGTGGCTCTGTCAGTTTAGCATCTGACTCTTGATCTTAGCTTAGGTCATGATCTCACGGTTCATGAGTTTGAGCCCCACCCACGTTGGGCTCTGTGCTGACAGCATGGAGTCTGCTTGGTATTCTCTCTCTCTCCCTCTCTCTCCAGCCCTCCCCCACTCATGCTCTCTCCCTCTCTCTCTCTCTCACTCTCTTTCTCTCCCTATCAAAATAAATAAATAAACTTTTAAAAAATTACAGGCACCTGGGTAGCTCAGTTGGTTAGGCATCTGACTCCGGCTCAGGTCATGATCTCGTGGTCTGTGAGTTCAAACACTGTGTGGGGCTCTGTGCTGACAGCTCAGAGCCTGGAGACTGCTTTGGATTCTATGTTGCTCACTATCTCTTTGCCCCTCCCCTGTTTCTCTCTTTGTTCTCTCTCTCTCTCAAAAATAAATAATAGCCATTAAAATTAAAAAAAAAATTTTTTTTTCAACGTTTATTTATTTTTGGGACAGAGAGAGACAGAGCATGAACAGGGGAGGGGCAGAGAGAGAGGGAGACACAGAATCGGAAACAGGCTCCAGGCTCTGAGCCATCAGCCCAGAGCCTGACGCGGGGCTTGAACTCACAGACCGTGAGATCGTGACCTGGCTGAAGTCGGACGCTTAACCGACTGCGCCATCCAGGCGCCCCAAAATTTTTTTAATAAAAAAAAAAGATTGACCACTAAAAGAAAAGAAATAGAATGCAGTGATTCCAACCAGCAACTGGTAAGAATAGGGGAAATGAGGTGAAAAAAATCTGTACTTATCCAAAATAATCTAGAAAAAGAATAGAAAATCAAAAATAGTACTCAAAATTAGGTGGCAGAAAGAAATCCAAATATATTTATATTCACAATAAATGTAAGTGGACTAAATTTACTAGCTACTGGATTTTTTTATGTTTATTTACTTATTTTGAGAAAGAGAGAGAGAGAGAGAGAGAGCAAGCACCAGCTGGGGAGGAACAGAGAGAGAGAGGGAGAGAGAGAATGCTAAGCAGGCTCCATGCTGTCAGTGCAGAGCCTGATGTGGGGCTTGGTCTCACAAACCATGAGATCATGACCTGAGCCAAAATCAAGAGTCAGACGCTTTAACCAACTGAGCTGCCAGGCACCTTGCTACTGGATTTAAAAAAATTTCACCTATACTCTGATTATAAAAGACATGTTTAAAATGTAAGGGCAGAAAGGTTAAAATCAAAAGGATGAAAAATAGATACCAGACCAATCTTAACAAAAATTAAAAGTTGGTATGGCTGTATTAATATCATAGAAACTAGGTCTAAGGCAAAAAGAGTGATCAAGAATAAGAGGGATCACTGCATAATGATAAGTAGAATAATTAAACAGAAAGATATAACAACTTTAAACTTGTGTATAGTTAATGACATAGCCTCATAGCCTCAAACTATATGAAACAAAAATTAACAAAAATATAAAGAACTTGGCAAATCCACCATGGTGAGATTTTAATACCTTTCTGTCATAAATGATAAAGCAAACAGACAAAAATATTAATAAAGTTGCAGATCGAAATGCACAATTAACAAGTTTAATTGAGTGAACATATCAGGGAACCCTGCATCCAACAGTTAGTGAACACTATTCTTCTCAAGGATGCATAGAACATTTTTGTAAACCGACGGTGTACCAGGTCATAAAGCAAGACTCAACACAAGTAGAAGAATCCATTTTGTTCAGACTATTCTGTGGGGAGGGTAGAAATCACTCCTATGCGTCCCATTAGTGACAAAACCCTTTCAACTGTACCTTTTTAATGTCTCTTAAACTCATCCTCTATTCTCCATCCTCACTATGGCTGCTCACCACAGATGGAACACCTTGTCTCACCTGGGCTGCTAAGGCAGGCAAACGGCGTCTGTCTTCTTCACCTCTGCAACCTTCCAACCCACTTTTGATTCCACTACTAATGTCCTTTCCAAGGCATGAGTCTAATCATCATTCTCCTGCTGAAGATCTTTGCGTCACTGGGTTCTCTGCTGCCATCAGGATAAAACCCAGACTCTACCGTGACCTGTGAGGCATTCATCATCAGGTCCCTGCCTAACTCTGTTGCCTTATCTCTTATTGGCCTGTTCTTCTTGTAGCTCCCCCGCCCCGCCCCCCCCCCCAACACACACACACTCTCACATTCCACATTCACCGACCAGCGTTCTCTCTCCCTTACTCCCTCCACCTTCTACCATGGCCTGACTAGGTCATACTCACCCTTCAAAAATTCATCTCAGATATTTCTCTTTCAGAATGTTGATTTGGATACATCCCCCAGCCCTAACCTCCCTTTTCTTCTGCCACACCACACATACCAGTTTATGTTTGAGTTGATTTCCTAATGCTCCCACAGCAACATTTCTTTTACCCTATGGAAGCACTGGGTATAATTCCCGCGTATGTTTCCCACCTATATCTTTCACTGGTTTCCCATTGCTCTCAGAATAAAGACTAAGGCCTTATCTGTATCTCTTTGTAATGTATATAATGTTGAGTCACTATGTTGTACACTTGAAACTAACATAATATTGTGTGTCAATTACATTTCAATTACAAACAAAATAAAATAAATAAAAGTTAACATTTACTTGAAAAAAAAAAAATTCTACCTGCAGGGCTCTGAGGACTAGCCCTGGCTTCCTCCCCTGCCTCCTTTTCCACCATGTTCTCTACCCAAACTGGCCTTCCATTTGCTTGAAATCATTGTGTCCCTTTTTGCCCTATGATCTTTGCCTATACTGCTCCCTCTCTCTAGAGCGCTCTTTCTTTCTTTCCCTCTACCCTCCTTGCCTGGTTAACTCCTACGTTTTGTTCAAGCCTTAGTTCAGTTGCCAATTCCGCAAGGAAGACTTTCCTGACTTTCCTTAACTGGGTCAGGTTCCTCCAGGTCTCAAAGGACCGTTTAACATTTCCTCAGAGCTCTTACTTCATTTTTTAATTACACATTCATTCTTGTGATTATTTAATTAATGTCTCCCTTTATGACTGGACTGTCAGCTCCACAATAGTACAAACCAATCTGTCTTGCTTACCATGGTCTCTCAGTGCCTGGCAGAATGCCTGGCATCTAATGGGCCCTTGATAAATATTTGTTGAATGAGTGAATGAATATAATGTAACTAAGATTACCTGACTGTCTCCTTCATTAGTCTCTGCAGCTCTGGAACAAAAGCTGTGCCTGTTTTTTCTAGGCCTTGCACTTAGCAAATGCCTCCACATAATCATTGTTCTCTGCATGTTTGTTGATTGAATCCCAGGCCAGTTCCTTCTTGGGAGCCTCTAGTGGAAACATGCTATCATGGGACCTAATTAGTAGGTGAGGTCTTTCAGGTATTAACAGAGAGGCTAAACCAAGAACCTAAATGGATTTTAAGTGGGTTCAAACTAGGCTGCTTGGTTAAAGCAGACCCAGGGGAGCCAGGGTGGGTCAGTTGGTTAAGTGTCCGAATCCTGACTTTGGCTCAGGTCATGATCTCACAGTTGTGAAATCTGTGCTCGCAGTGCTGCTGGGCCTGCTTTGGATTCCCCCTCTCCTCTCTGTCTGCCCCTCCCCCACGCCCTCTCTCTCTCAAAATAAATGACCTTTTTTTTTTTTTAATTAAAAGAAAAAAACCAGACCCAGCCTTTTTTCCATCTTGTAGAAGTTACTTCCTTACTTCTTTGAAGGCAATATCATGGACTTGAAGGATCTCAAGAAAAGATCAGACCATTTAGTCTCAAGTCTGAACTCTCTATCTAACCACAAAAAAACTTGTAGGGCCTTAAAAGAATTCTAGGTTTTATTGTTTCTGCCTGGGAGTGCCAGGTTGGCAGGAACTCACTTCACACTCTCTGGTGAAGGAAAACTTGCCTGAAGAAAGAGACAGAGTGTTCTTCTGTCTTTCCCTGTCCTCCACCCGCAGTGATCTATACCAGGTCTGGGGAGGGGATCCAGCCATGGCTGACTGGTGGGACTAGCATCTTGGTGTGCTTCTCCCAGGCCAGTTCTGTTCCATGAGCTGAAATCTCGTCTTCCAGAGCTGGCAGCAAACTCTGGACATGGCCATGGGGTAGGCTTGGTAGTGTCGTACAGGAGATGGTTCCTATAGATTTGTGAAAGCCAATTTTTGAATATTCAAAATCTTCCTTCCTTCCTTCCTTCCTTCCTTCCTTCCTTCCTTCCTTCCTTCCTTCTTTTTCTCTGATAGCTGGTTTACCAGCATGCTGCTAGACTCAGGTTTCAGTCCTGGGTGGACACTCACTAACAAACTCATTCAGTTTCACAGGGCCTCAGTTTTCTCATCTGCAGAATAGGACCCCATAACAGTAGCTACCACACAGTTGCTGTAAGTGTTAAGTGATCAAGCACATAAAGCGCTAAGCCCAGCACTTGAAAACTTGTAAGCATTCATAGATGTTGCTTGATTATCATTCTCCATGTATCTTGTTGTCTTTTGCTAATCACCTGTGCTATTGACTGAGGATTGGACAAACTTGGCTCTTAACATTTAGTAATATTTTAGCAATATTTAAAACATATTATTTTCTAAGTACCATTACCCCTGATGTGCAAGTGATGCCCTCTTATTTACTCAGCAGCTGAATATGATGTACTAGTGACCATCCTCAGTGTGTTTCACAGGTTTGTGTATTACCGTCCAGGATGACAGAGAACCTGTGGATTCAGTAGTCTCTCTCTCCTCTTCTTTAATTTAGACTCTTTCTAATCCTAAAGAATCCCCAAGTTACTGAGAATAAACTGTCCCCTGGCTTCCAGAATCAAATATTCTTTGAGGGAGATCAAGATGTTATACTCTAGATGCCAACCACTTGTACTCAGCACCTGCCACAGGCAGACCGTTGGGGAAATTTAAGAAAGAAAATAAAGAGAAAGAAAAGGAAATGAAAAGAAGGACCTCAAATCCCTAATCTACATTCTGAAATGCAACATGCTCTGAAAACTAGACATTCTTTCGTAACTCAGATTGTGGCAAAACCTGACCCAGACGGTCCTGAGACTGCTTAAAGTCTTTATTTATCACCTATGTGTTCATTATGTGTGTGATCTGGTGCAGAATCACCAATGTGTTTGATTATAGGGGACTGCTCCAGACCCCACAGAAGTTCTTCCTTAATATACAATAAATGCAACCAATTGTCTTTCTAAAATCCCCCAAATCCTGGGGTCAGCAATTTGTCTAGCTTTTCAGATAAGGGATTCCGGGCCTGCAGTAGAAATCACAGTGTCTGTCATACGGAGGTTAGAGTCTGGCCATACCAGATCAATCAAGCCGAGCTTCCAATAAGAGGGGCATAGATGCTTGGACCACAGATAGCTGGCCAGAAGTGCAGCCTCTAAAGCCAGTCCAGCTGTATCACCCAACAGCTCAATCCCAGTCTTAGCCCCCACACTCCTTTATGAGGAGCAAAAGATATAAGCAGATACACACACTTTCCCAATGATCTCCAATACCCATTATTTGTTCCCTGGGTTCTGGATCTTTAATTCTCTGTGTGGCTTGTCTGCCCCCAAAACGCTGACTCCCATAGAGCATCATTCTGTTGGAGGTCAGGAATTATTTTAATGCTTAGACAAAACACCCTGTGAGAGGAACCACAGAGCACTCCCTGGCATCGCGACATGCTCTGAGGCCCCAGTTGTGCCCGAACTTTAATGGTACACCCTGGCCCAGAGCATCCTGCAGGCTCTCGGCCATCCTGAAGACCAGCACACGTCTTAAATGGAAGTATCCTTCCTACAGACTGACGATTTAAAGGCCTGGGCTTCCAGCCAAACGCAGAGCAATTCTGCAGGGGCTCCATCAGCCCTGGTCCCTTCCTCTAGCCTTCCCTTACTGATGTGCCTCCAAAAATCTTTTGAAAATGTTGTGCAAGTTACAATCTCCAGAACCAGCCCACGAGGACATTCCTTTCCCAAAGACAGCAGACCTTCCAACTCACAGGACGATGGTTTGTTTGCTAGGTCTTTTTTCTTCCCTCCTGAGCTACAAAATTTGGCTTCTCCAAGCTTAGTCTTTTGAAGTAAGTGTTTGTTATCTCTTTGGAAATGCTGGGGGCTTTCCCTACCATATGTTTCCCAACAGTCTGTTCTGAACATACCCATAAATAATCAAATAAGCCCATAAATAATAAAATAGTGACTTTTTCTTGAACATTTACTATGTACCAGATCCTGTCCTAAGTACTTTACATACATTATTAAAAAAAATTTTTTTTAATGTTTATTTATTTTTGAGAGAGAGAGAGAGAGGGAGAGAGAGAGAGAGAGAGAGACAGACAGCATGAGTGGGAGAGGGGCAGGGAGAGGGAGGCACAGAATCTGAAATAGGCTCCAGACTCTGAGCTGTCAGCACAGAGCCCGATGCGGGGCTTTGAACTCATGAACCGTGAGATCATGACCTGAGCCAAAGTCGGATGCTTAACCAGCTGAGCCACCCAGGTGCCCCACATACATTATTTTAATTAATCCTCAGAGTTCTGTGAGATAGGCATTTTCTTTCTTTCTTTCTTTCTCTCTCTCTCTCTCTCTCTCTCTCTCTCTCTCTCTCTCTCTCTTTTTTTCTTTCTTTTGTAGGCTGGGAGATCAATGAATAGAGTGATATCTTCCATGTAATCGTCTTCCGTAGCCTGATCATGTCCCAAGATTTAATTAAATGAACAGGGAGGCTTGCCCTGAACTGAACTCAAGGCATTGCTTTTTTTATCCCCAGTTTGCAACTAAGGACACCAAGGCTTGGAGAGTTTAAACAGTTCGTTTAAGGTCATACAGATAAATCAATGTTAGAGCTGCAACCGGAAGGTAGGGTTTTCTGACTGCAGCGTCCATGATTGTAACTGCCACAGAAATATGGGAAACAGAAAAAATGCCTCTGGTTGAGTGATCCTTAGCTTCTCTATTCGGTTTATTCTCCAGTCCCCTAGCCCGCATAAGTCAGGTAGCCCCATCGACAGATACTTGTGTCTTGAGTGGAGTCTTTGCAAGTTCCTCCCTTGACACAGAACTGTCCCCTTTCGAAGCACTATAATGGCCTCACCAGCACTTTCTGATTGGCCCAGTGGCAGTCAAGTGACTCTTAGCTTTTATCACAGTAGAATCACTTGCCATTGCTTTTAAAGGACTGGGGTGAGCCCAGAGCCCACTCTGGGAACCCAGTGGATAGTCCTACTTCAGACTGGGCTGGAAAGGCCATGGAAAAGGGAAGTTCTCATAGACCTGGGCTTTGGTTTCTGCTGTGTCATTAACTATTTGCATGACTGAGCAAGTCATTTAATCTTTCTGATCCTCAGCTGCCTCTTCTGTAAACTGAAGCTATTAAGAATACTGATCTCGGGGCGCCTGGGTGGCTCAGTCGGTTAAGCGACTTCAGCTCAGGTCATGATCTCACAGTCCGTGAGTTCGAGCCCCACATTGGGCTCTGTGCTGACAGCTCAGAGCCTGGAGTCTGCTTCTGATTCTGTGTCCCCCTCTCTGCCCTCCCCCAGTCACACTCTGTCTCTCTCAAAAATGAATAAATGTTAAAAAAAATTAAAAAAAAACAATACTGATCTCCTCATGGTGTCACGACAAAGGAATAGAGAAAGGCAGGTCTGGGAAGGGTCTCACATACAGTGAATGCCTAGGAAATAGAAGGTGTTGTTATGGTTGTTAATTAGAGCCTGTGTTAAAAAAATTTTTTTAATGTTTATTTTTGAGAGAGAGAGAGAGAGAGAGAGAGAGAGAGAGAGAGAGAGAATCCAAAGCAGGTTCCAGACTCTGAGCTGTCAGCACAGAGCCTGACGCAGGGCTTGAACTCACAAACTGTGAGATCATGACCTGAGCCGAAGTTGGACACTCAACCAACTGAGCCACCCAGGCACCCCAGTAGGAGCCTATGTTTTAATGCATGGATTATTTGCATTTTTATGGCACTTGGAGTTTCACAAAGCATTTCATGTGGGTAAGCAGGCATCTCTAGGTGCCTGTGGTGTAGATAATATGAGCGGTATTTTATAATCATTTTGTATTTTTTATTCCTCCTATTACATGAGATAGTGAACACTTTGTCTTTTTCTCTAGCCAAGAGAAGTGTGACACAGAGAGGCTAAACAGCCTATCAAAGCAAATCTGTGGCTTAGCCAAGAGCAAAACCCTGAGTCCCAAGACATCACTTTATTATGTCACGCCTCTGTTGGGCAGCCTCATTTCAAGGGCCCCATGTTCATTGAAAACACTGAAAAGTAAAAAAAGACAAAACTCACATTTCTGCCAGACAGATGATATCCAGGCGTTTCTGGAAGAATGATTAGCAATCCCGGCGTGAGGTTTTGTGTTGAAGGTGCTTGGATACGAAGGAGGAATGTAAAACCCCACGGAGCTCGTTTCACATGTCACAGTCTATTCTGGATCTTGAAAGTGGGCCTCGGAGGCCCCAGCTGTGCCCCAAGAGAGCTGCATTCCTGCGGAGCCTTCCAGCACCACGCAGGAGGCAGGGGGTGGGGAGCAGGGCCCAGGATTTGCAAAGGGACCCAGTGGGTGTCTCAGCCAAAGAACAGGAAGCAAATAATAAGCTACCCCAGCGCCAGCCTTCCAGGGCTTAGTTTTTGCAGAGCCTACATTAGGACAGTATAAACCTTGTTTTCTTTTGCATTATTTCTTTTTAAGGACTTTGGCTATTTTTAGAGGTTCCTTCTACTTGCCAACTCTCTTTGAACCCACACAAAAAGTCCAAAAGGGACCATTCTCCCGTCTCCCCAGTTTGCCCTGTTTCAGCATGCCCAATGCTCTCATGGTCCTGTGACCGTGTCATTGGCATTCTCCACACAGGCCTGCACACACCCCAGCTGTTGGCAGGAGCCAGGTGGGTTTGATGGGAAGGAGATGGAGCAAGAGAATACGAGCAAAGGCTCTGGGCAAGGACTGGTGTCTGATAAGGGATGAAAGAGCTTGGAAGTGTGTTGGAATCTCGTATCCAAGAAGGTAAACTCAGATAAATCTGCGCCCGGTATCTAGCATCTCCAGGAAGGTGCACACTGTGCGTCCCACTCACAGGTAGGTACCGGGAAGCTCGACAGTGTGCTCGTCTGTCAAACATGGCCTCTCACGGGAGTCCGCTTTCATTTTGGAAGGCGGTTCAAAGCATGGTTTGCTTTCATCCCTGCAACTCCTCATGGCTTCTCTTCTTGTTTATTTCTTTTTTTCTACATAACCTTTCCAAGCCATTTACACCCCGCACTACCCACTGCTCCTCTCTCATGCTTTAGAGATCAAAGTGCTACTCTTTTGGGTGGGGTTGTTTGAAAAATGAAGAATTTCTACACTGTTGGCCTTTGAGAGTAGATTAGGCAACAGGAGGTAAGAAGAAATGTCAGATGGACTTCTCCTTACTTCTCTTGGCTGCCATCTTTTTGCACATAATTTCTGCTGGCTTTCAAAGGTCCTGCATTCCTTGGTTCCTCCTTGGTGTTGTCAGGTTCAAGGGGCTCCTCTGGAATTTCCATAAATCTAGACATTTAGATGGGTGTGGGGCAGACAGGAGGCAGAACATTTTCCAACGTTCCCCAATGTTGTGTTCTTTTTTTTTTAATGTTTATTTTTGACAGGGGGGCAGGGGCAGAAAGAGGGGGACAGAGGATCTGAAGCAGGTTCTGTGCTGACAGCAGCAAGCCTGATCAGGGGTTTGAACTCACAAACCACAAGGTCATAACCTGAGCTGATGTCAGATGCTTAACTGACTGAGCCGCCCATGTGGCCCGCCAATATTGTATTCTTGACCCCTCAGTGGTGACAATACCTTTCTCAGAGATGTGTTTGTATAGAAAATAAGTCAGTGGTATTGTTTTTCCATAACTGTCCTCCATAGGAGTAAGTCATTAGGTTGTAAAGTTTCACACTCTATAGTGGGAGTTTGGTTGATTTGATTTGCAAAACTTCTTAACACTGCATTGTCAGCAACGTAAGTATCATGTGAAGCAGGGTTTCTGCCTCTGTGTGCCTAAATGTGTCTGGCCCACCCTGTCTAGGGTAGCTCCCTGCATTCCTCTGTGTATGAGTCCTGTATAACACTTACGATAATTTATGACTTTATGTATGTGTTCGCTTACTAGTTATTGACTGTCTCATGCCAACCCCCTTCCCAAACACACACACACACACACACACACACACACACACACACACGGTGGACTGTGAATCTAATGAGGACCCGTAATCAGGTTTGTTTTGCTCACATATGTTAGTTCCTAGATCTGTGCCTGGTATGTTATAATTTTGCTCAGTGAATACTTGGGAATGGATGAAGTCAAGAAATATTTTCTTAGTTGGGGCGCCTGGGTGGCTCAGTCAGCTGAGCTTCTGACTTCAGCTCAGGTCACGATCTCAGGGTCTGTGAGTTCGGGCTCTGCATCAGGCTCTGTGCTGACAGCTCAGAGCCTGGAGCCTGCTTCAGATTCTGTGTGTGTGTCTCTCTCTGCCCCTCCTCCGCTCATGCTCTCTCTGTCAAAAATAAATAAACATTAAAAAAAAAAAGAGGGGCGCCTGGGTGGCTTGGTCGGTTAAGCGTCCGGCTTCCGCTCAGGTCATGATCTCGCGGCCCATGAGTTCAAGCCCCGCGCCGGGCTCTGTGCTGACGGCTCGGAGCCTGGAGCCTGTTTCCGATTCTGTGTCTCCCTCTCTCTCTGCTCCTCCCCTGTTCATGCTCTGTCTCTCTCTGTCTCAAAAATAAATAAACGTTAAAAAAAATGTTTTTTTTTAATAAAAAAAAAAGAAAGAAATATTTTCTTACAAAAGCTGTTTGGTTTAAAAAACCTAACTTATCAAAAATAATCCCTATGGAGAAAGGTGATATTTAAGTGTAGTTCCCTTTTTGTGCAGGTCTGTTTAAGTGTGGTGTTTTGTGTTTGTCAGAAAATAGTGTTTGCCCAGGGAGCTGGGATCACTGTGATCCATATAGGACTCATAAGGCATAGAATAAAGCCTGTCCCTTCCTTTTCTCTCATTTTCCCTTCCATCTATACATCTTTGTTTCTTCCTGTATTTACTAAATGCTAATCAAATATATACCAATCATGGTAGGGGAGGGATGATACTATACCTGCCTCACAGGATTGGTGTGAGGATAAAATGAGATAATTGTATTTACCGGCTTCTGGCAAAGTACCTGACATATTAAGAGCCTGATAAATGTTAGCCATTAACAGTATCAGAAGTATTGATGGAGCAACTATTATGTACCTTCTGTCTCGGAGTCTCCAGAATCAGGACAAAGAATAGCATCTGTACCACCAGGGGGCTTGTGATGGTTTATGTCCTCCATTTTCTTTGCATAGTATTTATTTTACGAGCCGAGGATTACATGGTAGCCCCCTGGTTTACAGGTGGGGAAGGTCAGCGAGCCAGAATAACAGTGAGGATATGAACAAAATATCAAAATTTTAAATACCACCAGGATCAGTATTACAAGGTTTTTCCTTTTGCCCCGGGCTCCTTCTGTGGCTTGGCACAGCACCGTTGTGGATCCTGTCTTTTTAAAAGAAATTTGATTTTTTGTTCATCAAGGACTGTTTTGCCCTATATTTGATTTTCTAAAAAAATGCTGCACTAAATGGGTGACTGGCTTAGAGGAGCGTGCGACTCTTGATCTCGGGGTCATGAGTTTGAGACCTACATTGGATGTAGAGATGACTTAAACAAACAAACTTAAAAAAAATATTGCACTAAAATATTCTTTACCTTGGTTTCTGAGTAAACTTGCTTTGTGCCCAAAGCAAGTACCTCCCTTGCCTCGCCTTAGTCCCAGGCTTGTGTGTTGGTCAACTTTCTCAACTCTTATGTTGAAGTTAAAGGCTGTCAAATTTATGTACTTAGTACCTACTGTCAATGCCCAGTCCAGTCCACTGTGGCAACTTCTGAAATAGTCTCCTCTTTTGTCCTCAGCATGCCCCTCCATCATCTTTATACATAGAGTCAGAAGGATCCTTGAAAACCTACCTCAACCCCTGCTTGCAACCTTCCGTAGCTTTTCATTTCCAAGTAAAATCTGAATCCTTCCCGTGGCCTGCAAGACCCCGTATGGTCTGGCCTGACCTCCCACCACTCCTTCCCTTTGCCCACTATGCTCTAGCCAGTCCTCCAGTCCTGTCTGCCCTTGGATCCTTGAGTCCAGGGTGGTCCCTTCTACCTGCCTGCCTTCATGCAGATTGTTTGCTTTCTGGCCCTTTCTCCTGGCTGGCTCCTGCTAACTCTTCAGATGACAGCCAAAGCCACCTCCTCAAGGTTATTCCCTGACCTCCCCATCTAAGTTCTGTTCCCCCCAGCCTCCATTATTCTCTTTTGTACGTCCTCTTCTTTTCTCCCAATGCTTCCCACCATTTGTAATTAAGTATATGTCTACCCAGGCATTGCTGGCCTTTCTGATGCCTTTTCCCACCAGTAGACAGAAAGCTCCTGGAAGGCAGAAGCCATGCTTATTCACCATCTTTTCCACAGCCCCTCAACAGTGCCTGGCACAGAGCAGTTGCTCGATTATTTGTTGAATAAAAGGGAATGAGTGAATAAACCAATCTTCAGTTTCCAAAATCTTGACCTGAGGACTCTGCCGCACGCGAAGGGACTTTCATGTCCCATTCTGCTCTTTGTTGTCATGAACTTTGCTCTTCTAGAGCAAGTGTTTTTCCCCTAGATTATTTTTATTGGAAAAAGTGAAGCAAATATAGAGATAATTATTGATTGCCACTCATCAGGTCTCTGCTACCTATCACCAACATCCTCCTGGGAACCTGCTGCAGGATTCCTGGGAACCACAGGAAATAAGTCCGTTAACCACTTGAAATGCTTTTATAAAAATAGACCGGAATTGACCTTCTTCCTGTGGAAGGGCCTCTTTCCTCTGGGCAAACATTGCAAAGAAATGTTATCTGCTCTTAGAAACCTCCCACGTCAGTCATCCTCCCAGCAGAATTTATCTGGACTTGGAATCCTGTTCTGAAATCGTCTCCCTACTGCCTGGGTCATTACCTGAGCAAATTGCTCATTTGTTATGTCCCTGCTGTTGTTTTTATATTAAAATGACAAGATTGAAGTCGAGGCCTGGGGGAACTATGGGGATATCCCAGTGCACACTGATATCCTGAAGGCCTTTCACCCTCACAGAGGTTAGCACCACTTTCCTTGGACTTCAGTACAGGTGTGCTAGCCTCAGCATTTTGATCGTTATCCCCTTACCACATCCCTTATTTTTGAATTTGATTTAAATTACTGACATGTGGTTTTCCTTAAATTTTAATTTCCTTATTTAAAGGAAGCTTTATCCCTCCGGTGTAACTGCAGAAGCATCCCATACACAGAAGGCAGTCCTCAAGATAAATACAGTGCAAGGCCAGCTGTGGTTGACTTCTGCTCACATGCTGTCTCCTGCCCACCCACCTCTTTGGCTTACAAAGAGAGAAAAGCAATTAAAAACCTAACTGCAAGAAACCAAAGCTGTCTCCTTGACTACAATCAAAATGACTGAAGGAAACTTCAAAGAGGGTTCCCTTTCTCTCTGCAGTGTTATGGAAAGATATCTTCATATCACTCAGAACTTCTGTATCAACAGGGGCACATGCCTCTACTTTGGGAAACAAAGGGTTAATAGGGTGTGTTACTTTACTGTTCTAGCAATTCAGCAAATAAGCAGAGGATGTCAGTCCCCTTAGAAGCTCTCAAATATAAAAGAGGGAGAGAAAAAAAGATAATACAGATAAACATCAATAAAAATTTTTTAAGATTGTTCCTGATCCTATCAGGTGAAGAGAACTTCTGTGAACATGTCAATTCATAGAGTTATAAACCTTTTACAAAGCAGCTTATATATAGGAATATTTGAGATTTTCTGAAACAAAAAGACAGCTTTCTGCTTTGTTCGGTTTCTACGTTGTTTGCCTGATTTGTATTTTGTTGCTAACTTTATTTCTAATTTTTCTTATTTCTGCTTACTTTTAGTTTACCTTGCCCTTTTATTTATTTATTTTCATGCAGAATCTTGGGTCATTAATATTACTTAGACCTTCAAAAATTTTTTTTAATATGAGCAGTTAAAGGTGAAAGTTTCCCTGTAATAATTGTTTTCGTTGCCTTCCCAAATTTCCATTACCAGTACTTTATATATTGTTAAGTTTAAACTACTCTATAATTTCTCCTTTGATTTTTTTTTTTTTTGGTGGGTTATTTCAAAGTGTGTTGTTCAATTGAAAATATTTACAGTTTTCCAGGGCACCTGGGTGGCTCAGTGGGTTAAGCATCTCTTGATTTCAGCTCAGGGCATGATCTCACAGTTCGTGAGTTCGAGTCCTGCATCAGGCTCCGTGCACTGACACTGCAGAGCCTGCTTGGGATTCTCTCTCTCTCTCCTTCTGTCTGCCCCTGCCCCGCTTGTGCTCGTGCTCTCTCTCTCTCTCTCTGTCTCTCCAAATAAATAAATTAAAAAAATATATTTGCAGTTTTCCTAGATATGTTATGGTTATTGATATCTAAGTGAATTACATTGTGATCAGGTAACTTATTCCATATGATTTCAATTCTATTAAATTGATTCAGGCGTGGTTTGAAGAATCACATGATTCCTCTTTGTAAAATTTGTATACATAGATTGTTTTATAAGGCTGTACTAAATATATTAGGATTGTTTTCCTCATCAATAAACGTAAATCTACATCTCCATTTTTTTTCTAAATTTTTAAATATTTATTTTTGAGACAGAGGCAGAGTGCAAGTGGGGGAGGGGCAGAGAGGGAGACACAGAATCTGAAACAGGCTCCGGGCTCTGAGCTGTCAGCACAGAGCCTGATGCAGGGCTTGAACCCACGAACTGTGAGGTCGTGACCTGAGCTGAAGTCGGACGCTTAACTGAGCCACCCCGGCGCCCCTACACCTCCATTTGTAATGGCTACATAGGATTATAGGATTCCGTTCTGTAGACATGAAAACTCTAATCCTCTCTCGTTTGTCACCATTATAAACAAAGTCGCTATTACTTCCCTGGGGAGGATTTGTGGAAGTGGAATTACTAGGGAAAGCACATGCATTTTGTTAAGGTTTGTACTCAAAATATTCAGAAAGTTTCTACCTGCTACAGGTTTAAGTTCCGTTTTCACCCCTTGACTTACATGTACATCCTTTCTGATTTAGATGTCTGATCTTTGAAGCAGAGGAGAAATTGATTCGAAAGTTTCACACCTGCTGACTTTGGTTTCAAAGTCACCTCATAAAATGGGAGCCTTGCTGCCTTTGCCTAAAGTTGCTCTGAGGATGCACGTTACCCTTCATAGGATTTCACTGCAGGCGTTTCTGGACACGTGACTCAGCCCCAGGATTGCTTTTCCAGCGTGGGCTTGGGCACTTGCCAGAGTCCAGTGGGCCTAGACTAAGGGGGAACAGAATGCCCTGAGGCAGCACTGGAGCTGTCTTCTGACTGACACTTGGGGCACTTTACTCCCTTGCTGCAACACCCTTACTCTCAGCTCCAACAAACCAGTCCTGACCTCTGTCCAAAGCTCACCTCCTCTACAAATCCGCAGGCATCGATGACTCCATTTAATCCAGCAACTCCCAGACCTCTGGTAAAATCACCTGTACGTGCTTTATGTCCGTCCCTTTAATCCACTGTAGATTTGTAAATTCACAGTAAGTTCTTGCAAGGGCGACCTCGTCTCCCACTTATTAAATGTGGGGCCTGGCACAGGGCACAGTGTATTGAAGGCAGTCAGTAAACATTTACTGAAATAAGAACCCGGTTTGTCTCCCAGGCGGAGGTGAGGCTTGGCACAGCCAAATACAAATGGCAGACAACTGAGAAGTCTTGCTCACGTAAGCACGCCAAATGGTGTCTGTCCTCGTGTTTAAAAGAAGAGACAGCCAAGATACTAGTTAAGAGCTCGCTGTGATTCAGACCAATGGATATGATCTCTGACTCATCCCTTTATAGATGTGTGACTACAGGCGAGTTGCTAATGCTCTCTGAATCTGTTTCCTTACGTGAACAGTACCTGCTCATAGTGTTGTAAAGATCAAATTCGATAGGAGCACGTGAAGTGAAATGTGCACAGTATCTAGCGTGTGACAAGCTCTCCATGAACGGTATTATTAATGTCTTTGATATTTTGGGTCTTCACAGAAGACCCAGCCTCCCTCCCGGGTTTGGGCTGTGGAGCTTCCTGCTTGCCTCTTCTTTTGTGAGCCGTGGGGGATGCGCCATGAAGGCTGCTTGGCTTTCTCAAAAGCATGCTCACGCCACCCTTCCGCAGAGGGAGATGGCTGCCCTGGTAAGAGGACTTTGCTTTCCTTTCAGGACTCCTGAAATCCAGATAACAAAGCTTCTGTCCAGTTAATAACCAAAACAGGAGAAGACTCACCAGGGGTCCACAGGTTGATTACTCATTGTTTCTTAAGGCTGTATATTTTGCGCTAACACTTCTGATTTTCTCAGGCCGTTTCCATTCATTGGAAGCATCGGGAAGGCAAGGGCTGGGCATCTTAAAAGAAAGTTACACTGTAACATTAAGACCAGAGACTGCAGTCAGGGAGACCTGGGCCCTGATGTGGGTCTGCACTTATTTGCTGGGTGGCTTTAGGCAAGTAAGTCACCCACTCCCCTGGGCTTTGAGTTTTCTCATCCCTTGAATGGAGATAATAATAATACCTCATAGGGTGGTCTGGAGGATGAATGAGATAATGCGTGTAAAACACCTAGCAGGTACTAAGGTGTCCATGAATGTGAGTTACTGTCATCATCATGTTTGAACGCTGGCATCACCTTTCTGTTGGACCTAGTTCAAGTCCTTGCCTGTGGGGTCAGCTCAGCAGCTTAAATGAATACCATGAATAGAATATGTGCCCCACCCGCCTTCTGCCAGAAGGTGAAATCAGAAATCTTTGTCATTGTGCAGATCCTAACTATAGTTTGTGGTGTTTTACTTTGAACAAGCTTTTTAGTCCCTGACTCTGGGGACCTCAGGAGCACATGTGAGTTTTTTACTTAAGCTATACCTTATGTCACCAGGCATAGGGCATAACTCTGCCTTTGCCTCCTGAGCTTTGTTCCTGAGTGGGTCCCCCCTGCGTGGGGATCATGGGAGTGCCCCTCCTCCAGGGGTTTGTACTCCCTGGGCCTGAGTTGGGGCTGGCACCTGTAAGCTCAACACGTCTCCCCAGGAGAATCTGATGCAGACCAGAGTGAGAACCCCTGGTCTGGGAAATCCTTTCTTGCTACATCAAGAGAGACATAAGGGGGTGCCTGGGTGGCTCAGTCGGTTAAACGTCTGACTTCGACTCAGGTCATGATCTCACGGTTGATGGGTACGAGCCCCACATCGTGCTCTCTGCATTAGGAAGGAGCAAACTTCAGTTCCTGGGTCTTCCTCTCTCTCTGCCCCTCCCCCTCTCAGGCACGTGTTTTCCCTCTCTCTCTCTCCCTCTCTCTCTCTCTCTCTCTCCCTCTCTCCCCCTCTCTCAAAAATAAATAAACATGAAAAAAGTTTTTTTCTAAGAGAGAGATAAGGAATTCAGCCTAGAAGGGAGAGGCCAGCTTGATTATTTTTCTCCTTTTTAGCAAAGTCACTGAAATATCTCCAAATCTACTCTCCTTGTTTTCTTTAAAAGCAGTGGCCTGAGGGACATTGCCCGTTTTGATATGTTTATTTTTTCCTCTTTCTTTCCATTACTCATATTTCCTTTACTGAATTATTGTTTGTCCTTGCTGGGGGGTGGGGGGGTGGGGTAGGGAGAAAATAAAACAGAAGGTAAGGCAAAATGAATGAAGGCTCCAGGTCCCTGTAGCCTTGTTCTGCTGTGTGACACTGGGGCAGGTGGGCTGCCTGTCTCTGCAGCAAGAGGCACAGGCCTCCGGCAGGCACACCAGCGCACCCCGACTTGGGTTGTCGCAAAACTCTGGGTGTCTGATCACGGGCTGATCACGGGCACATGGTGGCAAGGCCCTTAGTTCTCCAAACCAAACCAGAAAGCAGTTCTGAAGAATAAACTTGGGCTTAATCACAGCACACAAGCCCATAATGAGATGAAATCGGGCCTCCAGGGTGAGCAAGGTTATCTGGTTTAGGACTGTAATGAGGCTCTGTTATGTTTCCGTTTCTCTCTGCCTCTTATTTTAATGGGTAAAGTTGTTCCAACAGTTCACAGATTGGGGCACTCATTTATTCACCTGATGAGTTCCACTGTGTGCCAGACATGGGGAATATAGTGGGAAACAAGGCAGATGCAATGAGGACCTCCTCGAGCTCACATTCTAGTGAGGAAACCCAGCATAAAAGGGACTCCAGTGAAGTGAGTGTTGCAGTGAAGTCCAGGGTACCATGGGAGCTAGATGATAGGGACCTATGGGGCCTAAGAGACAGGAAGACTTCCTGGAAGTGGAATTTATATTCCTAATGAGTAAGGGAAAAGAAGGTAGCAGGAAGAGCATGTGCAAAGGTCCTGAGTCCAGAAAGAGCATGTTTCACCTGGGGAGAAAAGAGTCGGTTGTGGATGAGGAGATACGGCTGTGGCTGGAGCAGTTGGCAGGGTCAGCCGACGCGGAGCCCTGGAGATTTTTATCTCAAGGACTGTGGAAAACTACTGCATGATGCAGGCTGGGCTATGACATAATCAGATTAGCTTTTTTTTTTTTTTTTAATGCCACTTGGCTACTTAGTGGAGAAGTATGGGAGGAGAGGCAGAAGCAGGGAATAGGTGAGGTGGCCCAAGTAAGAGGCAGCGGGACCTCAGGTAGGGTGATAGACGTGGGCATAAGCCAACATGTGGTGTCCATTCTTCATGGCTTCCCAGCCAGGTTATCTTAGATCACAAGCACCGTAGCTTTCTCTGAGAGAGACAGCAGCATTCAGTCAGTGCATGGCACTGAGAGGTGAGATAAACTTGGATTTTAAATTCCTCACTGCCAGATATACCAGGAAATGTATCTCTCCCCATGAGATGGTGCTGCTTTGAGAATGTGGGGCTCATTGATCTTCAGTAGCCAATTTGGAAGTGAGGCACCATGGCATCTTAACAAGATGACAAATAATGCGGGGGAGCCAGAGTGCCCTCGCTGCCTGACCTGCCGGTCTGGGCATTAAGGACTATTCTCCCTGCTCCTGTCCATCCTGCTGTGACTCACCAAATGACTGGACAGATCATCTGTCTCTCACTTGCCTGTGTATGACCTCAAGAACTGCATTTCCGAGTCATGCTACTATACTTTATGAAGTATACAAGATCCTGTCATCTCTGAGAGTTTTAAGGGCAGATCAGACAGCCTGGAGGGGAGGGAGTGGACCAGCCAGCTCTGAAGATGCTTCCTGGTCTTATGACACCTTGGGGCTTGGTGACACCATAAAAGATGGCTGAGGTCATTCAAGGGCACTCATTCATTTACTCAGCAAATGGTTATTAAGAAACTGCTGTGTTCCTGGCCCCATTCTCAAGTGATGAACAAAGCTGGCAGTGTCTTTACCCCATAGAGCTTAAATTCCAGTAATTTCCTGAGGCACGACCAGTGACCCACACTACTTCCATGCTCTCTTGGTCTTGGTGTTGAATAAGAAGGCCCACATTCCCTGGCATCGGACCTTCTGGTGGCCTCAGACAAGAGTGAACTTCCATTTTGCATATGTGCCCAGCTCTCTCTCACCCTCGGGCCCTTCAACCACTTTTCCCTTGGCCTGGAGCTCTCTTTGCCAACATTGTCTACCACCCCCAATATGTTCCTACTTCTCCTTCAGACGTCACTTTGAATATTACTCAGATAAGCCTTCGTTTACCACCAGCCCCAGGTCCAGACCCAGCCCTGTGGGGTGGGGGGGTGTCCCTTATCCTCCTCTTGTTTTTCCCCCCCCCCCGTTGCTGGTTTTTTTTTTTTTTTCTTCAACGTTTTTTATTTATTTTTGGGACAGAGCGAGACAGAGCATGAACGGGGGAGGGGCAGAGAGAGAGGGAGACACAGAATCCGAAACAGGCTCCAGGCTCCGAGCCATCAGCCCAGAGCCTGACGCGGGGCTCGAACTCACGGACCGCGAGATCATGACCTGGCTGAAGTCGGAAGCTTAACCGATTGCGCCACCCAGGCGCCCCTCCCCCCGTTGCTGTTTACTGAACTGTTTCTCCCTCTCAACTTTGCCCCCTTAGGGCAGAGCCCTTGTCTCTGGTGCTCAGCTTTTTATCTGTAGTGCCTTGCATAGTGCTGGTACGTAATATGTGCTTAATAAATATTTGCTGAAAAAACTGAGGAAGAGAGGGGAATGATGATCTGTGCTGTGCAGCGTATAACTTTTGCTTAAAAGACACGCACTGTGCTTAGAAACCCCTCATGAACCAAAGCCTGAGAAACTATGCTAATTAGCCACTTGCCATACTGAACCCAAGTATGAGTATTTTTTTTTAAGATCTTTTTTTTTTAAGTAATTTGAACACCCAATGTGGGGCTTGAACTCATAACCCTGAGATCAAAATTTGTACACTCTAGCGACCGAGCCAGCCAGGCACCCCCAAGTAAGAGTATTTTTGATTGGTTATATCCATATGACATTAATCCTACATATTTTCTAAAACCGCTGATCTCTCCCTACTATAACTAACAGATCAAGAGAGATGAAAAAACCAGGGAAGAGAAGAGTTAAATTGATCTGTTATTATTCATTAATTCAGTCAACGAATATTTATAAATCAGGCACTAAGGACAAGGAGGCAACAGAAAGTCCTCGCTTTCGTTGTCTTTTTTTATTCCTGTAGGGGGAGATACTGCAGTTTTAAAAAGTGTCCAGCTGACTAAGAAAATCTGAAGCAGTGCCAATTCCTGTTTTCCTCTGTTGAAATCAAACATCAACAGAAGGGGGAAGTGCACTGGTAGGGGGAGAGTGGTCCGGGTGTCTCTGAGGAGGTGACCTTGAGCTGTGACCTTTGAAGATGAGCAGGAGTTCAGCGGGTGGGGTCAGGGATGTGTGCAGGGCCACATGCATCCGCGTCCATTTCACCAGAGGGAGGAGACTGAGTGATCCCAAGGAGCAAGGAGCTGGCACATTTCAGGGAAGAAAAGTCAAGATGCTGAACTTTCTTCCAGGTGTTAGTCCAGAGGAGGCAAAGGACTCAAAAACAATTCACCAATGGGGGGAGAGGAGGGTGCGCAGGACTTAATATAATCTTTTCAAAGGACAGATGCTTCTCTGAGGGCCAGTGCTGCCTCTATCCTAAACCTACCCTGATCATCCCAAGCTCGGCTTCATCATTTCCTCCTGCAGCCTGCTGGCTAGAGCTGTTTGTGGTGGTCGCTATGTTCTACCCAGCACTTAGAGCTATTTGCATCTGTTGTTGGCCTCCCTAAGGCCTTTTCAGCTTCACGAGGACAGGCATCAGATCTTATTCATTCCCTTCCCCCATGGATACATGCTTGCCTCGCACTTATGGACGCTCAGTGAATGTCTGCTGACATTTATTAAATCAAATACCTAAGATTTCTGGCTAATACTTTGAAAACATACCTATTTTTAAAAAGTCTTGATTTGGGTCACAGGAATGGTAATTTGGAGCATAAAACTCTTTTTTTTCCCCCGAATGTTTATTTTTGAGACAGACAGAGTGCGTGCAAGTGGGGCAGAGAGAGGGGGACAGAGGATCTGAAGCAAGCTCTGTGCTGACAGCAGAGAGCCTGACGTGGGACTCGAACCCATGAATTGTGAGATTACGACCTGAGCCAAAATCGAACACTCAACCAAATGAGCCATCCAGGTGCCCCTGGAGTATAGAACTTTTGAGGGAGACCCACACTTGGATGGTTCTAGTGGAGAACATTGAATGCCTTGAGGCTTTCCAGTGGAGGGGGCAGGATAAGAAAAGAAAGTTGTGGGGGGGGCACAGAAAGAAGCAGGGCTTCTTCTTTCTCTATTTTGGCTGTTTTGTTCTTGTTGGTGATTAAAAACCATTGAAAATCATTTTCTGCGCTCCCTCCAGCCCTGTGCCACAGATGTCCGTGTGTGCCCGAAGATTGCTGCTGCCTGGGTTTGTTGGTTGATTTAAGTGTTGGTTGGGGTTTGTTGTTTCCTTGGTCATTTCTTCCTTTGAGTTTATTTTGCATATATACGGAATGTTTTGTCCTGATCAGAATGTTTTGTCCTAGATATATGCAGCTAGAATGTATCTTTAATTATCACTTAATTAGTATTTTTAAAGTTGAATTAGTGTTCAAACTGGAATTTATATCAAATGGAAGTTTGGTATTGGAAATATAAAATCAGTACCAAATGCCACAGAAGGGAATTGTAAAAGCAAGTATGATCAAAATATAGCATGTTAGGAAATTAAAAAAAATAGGAAATACATAACTCTAAAGCCTAATTTGTATGTGCTGTCTTATCAAGTGCTTCCTAGATTTTATCCATGATTTCATATAGCAGCACTTCGACACAAATACTGTTATTCTCATTTTAGTGGATGAAAGCGCTGAGCTCTTGAGAAATTAAGAAATTAAGTAGCTCCCAGAGTTAGGAGGTCTTCCCATTCTGAATTATTATTTTGGTTTTCGTTTTTGTTTGCAAATGGAATACGGAAAGAGGACTGCGTGAATTTCATGGAGCTAAAAAGTAGAATAGATGGTGGGGCCAGAGTTTGTTAGCCTTTAAGACATAAATTTATGTGTTAACTGTTTGCTTTTGGAAGTAATCTAATGAAGCACGGAATCCCAAAGCAGACATGCGAGGATAGAAAGGAGCTGTGTGCCGGGAGGAGTGAAGGAAAGCGCCCACCGTTAGCAGAGGAGTCGCTAACCCTTGGCTCCTTGGGTTGCTTGGCAGTGATAGCGCCTGAGTTGAGGATGAAGAATGGCCCAGAAAGGAAAGGGTTACACGGAGACGGGGAAGGAAACAGAGGACACGAGTGCTTTGCTTCTCGCTTGGCTGTAGCTTATTAACTAAACCCAAATTCATTTTCCTTGTCCCCTCGGACTAAGGTTAAAATCCTGATGGAGGCCGGAGGGGATGGTCCTGTGGGACGTTTTCAGGGTCAGGAAACTCACATGCAAGCTACTTTGTTTACATCAGCAAATCCAGCTGCATCGTGCAAGCGCTTGACCGGCCACTGACTCGCAACTCAAAACAGATGTCTGGGCTGCATAGAGGAAACACACAGGGCTCCTGACCTGGTAGGACTTTGTCTTGATGAGTTGGGAAAAGGACAAGAGGTGGATGGCACCAGGTGCCAAGAGTTGACAAGAGCAGCGACCTGGTAGACCTGGCTGTGTGCTGGCTCGAGCGTATGGGCTCCCAGAGGAGATGCTCAGAGAGGACGGGAAAGGCCAAGCTGCTTTCCTGCCTGAGAAAGCCAACTTCCTGTGTATGTTGGACTGTGGGGTTCTGAACCGCCTTTGGCGGGTGTGGAAGGAGTTGAGGCCCCCCAGGCTAGAGAAAGTGGAATCAGAACCAGGATTCTACTTGGAGCTCAGTCCTAGAAATGGACCTTCTAATTTCTACCTACGTAACATTCATTTTTGAATGTTACCCATATGGTAGATGGTGAAATAAATCTCTGCTAATAAATTAAGTGGTTATATAATAAATGGTCAGGTTAATCATTATGTTAGACTTATTGCAGGTAATGTTTACCAGTTAGAAATATTAGTAAATGATAAAAAACCAAGTCGTCCCTAAAGAACCAGGTACTTTGGGGTACCTGGGTGGCCCAGTTGGTTAAGCGTCCAACTCTTGATTTCAGCTCAGGTCAAGCTCAAACTGGTCCGGGGGTTTGAGCCCTGCATCGGGCTCAAAGCTGACAGTGCAGAGCCTGCTTGGGATTCTCTCTCTCACCCTCTCTCTGTCCCTCCCCTGCTCATGTTCTCTCTCTCTCAAAATAAATAAACTTTAAAAAAAAAATAAACAGGCACTTTCACATACACTGTATCCAGTGCCTCCCAGCAAACCCCATGTTATCTTATTTGAACAAATTAGTTGCATTCCATACCGTGCTCTACTCTGTGAACTGATTTTCACTTAATAGATTTGCAAAATTGAATACTGTGATACAATTCTTCCTTGAGAAAAAGGATGAAATCAAGACAATAACAATTATTTCAGCGATGAAGAATGATTTTAAAAGACAGTACTACATATATATGCATTGGAAAGTGAGAGTACAAATTACACAAACACACACACACACACCACAACACAACACAACACAACACAACACAAATATGTGCACACACCCCCAAATGCGACAACAGCCATCATTGACTGGTAAGGTTACAGATGATTTTTTTTCTTCTTTATATTTTCCACATTTCCCTAACTTTTTATAAGTAGCATGTATTATTTGTATAAATGGAGAAATTTCTATTTTGGAAATCCACTAAAAATGCTACATATACCTCTTGCTGTAGTCTAGGGGTCCATACCTTGAGTTATTGCTGCAAGTTCCTCACTTGATGCACCTTCTAGGAAAATAGACCTTTTTCCCTTGAGATAAAATTTGAAAGTTTCTCAGTAGGGAGCAATTGCTAAACCTAAGATTCAAAATGGCACCCAGGGGACAGGTGTAGCTAAGGGACTAGGCTTAGAATACCTTATGACATATTGAGCATAGAAAAAAAATAATTTCTCCTTCTAGAAACATGACCATTTTTCTGCATCTGACCTTTCTGTCTTTGTGGCCCCTGTTAGGAGACTCTAGTTACAGGAAAGCAGATCTACATTTGCACCCCAGCTCCACAGTCTGCTAACCATGGGACCTTGGCCAAGTCACGTATCATCTTTGTGCCTCTGTCTGTAAACCAATAGGCTTATTTTGAGGATTAAATGAATTAATGCAAGTAAGCTCATGTTAGCACAAACAGTAAATGTTGGCTATTACCATTATCTCCTTGGCTTGTCCCAGGCATCTTTTCCAACTATTATATGGAGAACATTTTTCTGATTTAGCTGGTTTTTATAATTTCAAGGCATCCTTTGAGAACCAGGGCCTTCCAGAATGGCCCCAGGAACCCTCAGAAAAGGGGAAGGCTTAAAATGTAGTTCTTCCTTACCTGCTGGCACAGGGCTTGTTTCCCCACAGAAGCTTCACCGTCTGGTTGAGCAGGAAACTTCACTCACTAAGGAAGCCCCTGGGAGCCTGGCTGCCTGGCCCCATTGCCTGCTTCCCTTAATAAGCCAGCACTCTCTTTAAACTGTTCCTTTTGGTGTCTCTGACTCAGACTATCTTAGATCATTCTGAGACAGGCTTCTCCTCCTTCCCTACTTCTACCTGCTGTCCTGGACATTTGTCATGCCTTTGACTGCCCAGTATCTACAGCCACATCCCCAATTTGAGGGATTACCACACACACACACACACACACACACACACACACACACACAGCGTCTTGGTCTGGCCTGTCCCTTCCTGTGATATTGGACCACCATGCCTTCCTAGTGATTCTTTGGGCAACTCCACGTTCTCTGAATTCTCTTCCTGTTTATTCACAGTCAAAATCGATTTTGGTTGCTTACAATTAAGAAGCCTAGCCAGCTCCTACTTTGGCATAAATCCTTCAGCTGTTAGTGCCCCAAACTCTCTGAGCTTCTCATGCTATGGCATTTCTTACACCCTACTGGTTATGACATATTATTATAAGTGTCTGCCCATCTTCCCCAGATTGTTAGCTCCCTGAGGACGAGGACTAAAGCCATCTAGATCCCTGCAGTATCTCTATCATGGAACAGAGTACCTAGTCCGTAGTAGGACCTCAGCAAATGCCACATGAATGAGCAAGCACCAAAACCATACCACATAGGTGGGGACCAGAATAACTACAGTAGTTCCACTTGAAGAATCAGTTAACTTGCCAGCTTTCTGATAACCTGGCACCATTCCCAGTCTCATTCTAGGGGAAGCCAGATTTCCTTTAGGCTTTGGCAAGGAAGAGCATATTCCAGCAGCATCTTGAGTGGGAGGGTGCGAAGTTGGCCGCGTCTTAAAGTGGGTGAGTAATCCCCCAGGCAGCACTTAGCTTTAAACTCTGGCTTATAATGTGGTCATCTCCTGAAGCTCCCAGCTTAAAATGGAAAGTGGCATTACTCATGGTGAAGAGCAGACAATAAGAAAACATTTAGGTGGGGCCCGACACAATGGAGTGAGTATTCCCTGATGATGGATGAGAGCATCTCTGCCCTCAGCACCCTCAGCCCCGGCAGACCGCTCAGTCATAGCAGGGCTTTTGAATTACACCTCCAACTTAGCTCACCACTCAGTACTTTGCTCTTTGGGGTGTTGGGAGACACTGTGTTTCTCAGCCTACAGGAGGCGTGGTGGGAGGAAATGCCCCTGAATCCGTATCAGCAGGTGATATAAAGCGGTGGTTACCAACATAGGCTTCAGCATTCACCAGACCTGGGTCCGAATCCCAGCTCATCTACTCTAGCTCCGTGACCCTGAGTAAGTTATTTAACCTCTCTGATCCTCAAGTTCCTCACCTATAAAATGGGTTAGATCATAGTACCTACTACAAGGTCATGGGAAAAGTAAATCAGACCATCTGTATAAAGTTTTTTATCACAATGCCTGGCATATAATCCGCACTCAGTAGATGATCACTGCCAGTACCAATAATGTTCTTTTACCCTTTCCCTCCACCCGCCTCCATTACTTCTCCATCCTTTCTGATTTTTTCTCTGTTAATCTCACTCAGCCTCCATGCCCTTCTTCCAGGAGTGGTCCCTTACCTCTGGCACCCTCTGAGCTCAGGCCACACCGCAGCCTCCCTTTCATGGTCACTACACTCCATTACTGTCTTGTTTTTCCCTCACTTTCTTGGTGTCTGTCAGGTTGTATACTGAGAGCCCACTACCCAATATCTGAGCCGTCATTGTCTCTTCCCCAGTTCAGAATCCATGACCTGGCATGCCATGAGGCAGAATGCACTATAATAAATCAATCTGATTATAACGAAGCCTCATGGACAGATTGGGCAAGAGGTTGTAAACTAATCCGGGCTCAACACCAGTTTCCAGTGCCCTAGCATAAGAGACGCACCCACGAAAAGCAAAGTGGACTACAGGCCAGTTTTACCAACTTAGGCTTTGGGCAGCATTGGTGATAATTATGAAGGTAGTTTTTTTTTTTTTTTCTTGGAAAAGAACATACCACCAGCTTTTCCAGTAATAGGCCTCTACGGTGAGTTCATAAATTAGATTCAGATTTTTTTTTTAAAGGATCTACTCTTGGCCTAAAGCATGCATTACTATTTAGAGATAAATGATGGCATAATGTGTCAAGACTTTTAGCACTGTACCAGGTGGTTCTATAACCAATGATGCAGAGTCTCCACAATCATCAGTTCCTCCAGGGTTAAGAAAACTGTCACCTTTGATCACTGATGACTAGATTAACTTCAGATGATCCTCTCAGGACATGTCTTAATCATTCTTTTATTCGACACATGTAATGGGTAGCCTTCTGTGTGCTGAGCACATTTCTGGATAGCATGGAGGATATGGTAAAGAATAGGAGGCAAGCCGTGCCTTCCAGGAACTTACCGCCCAGCAGGGGAGGTAAACACACACAAGTAACTCATGGGGGGAGAAATGTGACAGATGTCACAAATAAGGCATCAGGTTTTATGGGAGTTCCCAGGAGGCACAGATTACTGATGACAGCGATATCAGGGAGCAGTGGTTACTTGAGACGGTATGTATGCGGGACTAGGGTCTCAAAAGGCCAAGATTGAAGGCACACAGGACAGAGGATACAGCGTACAGCATGGGCAAGGAACAGAGTTACGAAAATGAGGTGAGAAGCGGAACGAGAACCCTTTGAGTTAGGGGTGGCTCATCTATAATGGGTTCTTGGGGGCAGGGAGTAAGGCAAGAAAGACAGTGTAGCCAGATCTCATATCTCACTTCCTGGGCAGTATCTCCACTCGCATGTCCAATAATGATCTTAAACTTAGGATGACCCAGAAAGAGGAGTTAATTTCCCCTGCGTCGTCCCTCAGCCTTTCTTTTTCAAGTATTTCAGATCTAAATAAACGTCCCCAGTGTCTCAGCCAAAAAACAGAGAAGCCTTTTCTGTATCTCCTTCCCCAAGCTCTATGATTTCTCGTTCCAAGCTCTATCCTCTGTCTGACTTCTTCTATCTTCTCCGTTACTACCACTGTATTCCAAGCCATCGTTTCTCACCTGCCTCCTATTTTAACCCTTGGCTTCCTACAGCAGCTTGCTTACGTGAGATTTTACCACCTTGCTTGGGTAAAACCCTCCAGCGTCTTCCAAAACACGGTGCCCCACAGGCTCATGATCAGGACTTACCCCCTGTCACCACTCCCTCCTTGTTCTTTGAGCCCCACCTACACCACCAGCTATCCTCTCTTCTTGAGCTCACCAAGTGGATCTTCCACAGCAGATTTGCATTTTCTGTTTCCTCCCCCAGAACGCTGTTCCCTCAGCCTGAAATGCTTCTCTTTTCTTATGCCTTTACGCGTCAGCTTGCTCACGGTTCACAGCTCAGCTCAGATGTCACCTTGGCACAAGGGCCTCCTCTGCTGACCCTCCTAAAGCAAACAGCCCCTTCTCAGTTTTTCTCTACTCAGAACTCCAGCTTTTTCCCTTATAGTGCTTATCTGAAATGCTCTCTAATACCGATGTTTGTTTTTCCGTTTTATCACCACCACTCCTACGAACATGTAAGCTCCATGGGGGCTTTGTCTTAGCACTGTCCCTTCAGTCCTTAGCACAATCCTAGCCTGCAAAGGTACTTAATAGTTATTCATGGAATGCAGGTGGTCTGGGCCACACACCCAGAAATTCTGATTCATTTGTCTGGGCTGGGGCCAGGCAAAAGAAGAGTTAATTAATTTGAATCTTTTAACCGCAGGCATATTTTTTAACCATGTTATACCTAGCATGATCCCCAGGTAGTTCTAAGTTTAAGACAGAGTTAAGACCTTGGTCTTGAGAATGGAAATCTTGCTAGTATCTTACTATTCATGGTGGGGTCCTTGGACCAGCAGCACAGGCTTCACACCGTTACTTGTTAAAGATGCAGCATCTCAGGCCCCACCCCAGACTTAGAGAACCAGAATGTGCAGTTTAATGAGATACCCCAGGTGACTTGTAGGCATATTAAATATAAGCAGCACTGACCTAGCAGAAATACAGAATTCCCGAGGATTAAGTGCTTTGAGTTTGGCAGGGTGAGGTTGTTATATCTGTAGGACATTGAGGTGGGCTTGTCGCTAAGACCATTGGGAAGGTGTTTCTGAAGCCCCAGAATGAGGATTTAAGAGGAAGTGGGTATCTTCACCAAAATGCTCTTTGAGGGTTGGCGTGTAGGGGCTTGGTGAGGTCATCCGGGGAGAGAAGAACGAGACAAGAGAAGACAGAGTTGATGGGCCACAGGAGAGCCCCAGGATGGCACGAGAGGAGGGGAGCTGAGGTGTGGAAGTGAGAAAAGAAAGAGACCGATGAGGAATGCTTCTAAATTAAGTCAGGACAAGGGACAAGGTCAAGAAAGGGGCAACCCAATGTGTCAGCTGTGCAGAAACATCAGGGGACACAGTCCAAGAAATAACCATGAGTTGTGTCTGCAGAGATGGGTGGATGGGGGAGCCACGAGAGGGGAGGAGCGGCTTGCACCAGTGTGAGGAGCTGGAAGCAGTGAGCCCACACCACCCTCCTGGCAACAACTGTGGTCCCACCAAAAGAAAATTCATGTCTCGAGGGAGTAGGAAGGGAAAGAAGCTTTTCTTGAATGAGAATGAGAGACCTGAGAATGTTTGTCAAGAAGAAACCTGCAGGCAAAGGGACCGAATCGACTGCAGATCCAAAGAGAATTTAACTGATAAGGCCAGGCGTGCAGCGCGTAGGAGACAATCAGATGAAGAAGTGTAGGCTACACTCCTGTGCGTGTTAACACGGAGACCGACCTAGGCGGGTGCCAGGGAAAATAATAGGCTGCCTTCGACGAAAGAAGCTGGGTGAGCGTGGGAAGGCAGGGGCAGCTTTCTTTTCAATTTAAGAAATAAGAAATGAGAAGTAAAACTAGGGAGAAAACACCTGTGTGCACTCTAGCCAGACTTCACAAATGTTAACATTTTCTCAAATTTATGTCAGATCTTTTCTATGCATGAGATAAGACATTAGAGAGAAAGGTGAAGTTCCCTCTCTTTCCTTTTTGCATATTTCTCTCTTCCTGTGAGGCAACTACTATTATGAGCTTAGGGTGTGTGTAATGCCCACAAACAGTGTGCTGCCTACTTTTGCAGTTGGCTTTTCTTCACTCAACAGGATATCTGAGATCTATCCACTTGGACACACCCATGCAGATACATCAACAGATGTTATAGGAGTAAATTCTATAAGTAAGCGCTGATCTTACAAATGGCCTCCACTGTAAGTGCGTATATTCTGTAGGGACAGACATTTGTGCTAGTTTTTCACTGCTGCTGCGAACATCCTTGCACATGAAGAGGTGTATTTTTTACTGTCGTTTCTTTTGAACTTTCTGAATTTTTTACCATGTGTATTTTTTTTTTTTAATTTTTTTTTTCATTTATTTATTTATTTTTGGGACAGAGAGAGACAGAGCACGAACGGGGGAAGGGCAGAGAGAGAGGGAGACACAGAATCGGAAACAGGCTTCAGGCTCTAAGCCATCAGCCCAGAGCCCGACGCGGGGCTCGAACTCACGGACTGCGAGATCGTGACCTGGCTGAAGTCGGACGCTTAACCGACTGCGCCACCCAGGCGCCCCTACCATGTGTATTTTGAACAGGTGTTTGAAATAAGAAAAATTCATTTTCCTTAAAAACCTGCCGATTAGTGTTTCTCAAAGTATGATCCAAGGGATGCCAAAATTAGAATTACATGGGACATTTGTTATAAATGCAGATCCCTGGGCCCGGCCTCAGATCTACTGGTTCTACACTATAATAATTCTCCCCAGGAGATTCTCAGGCATTCTCCAGTTTGGGAAGTTTCAGAGAGACAGACGGTTCCTCTGAGAGGGGATGGGGGTGAAGAGAGGTATGCAAGGAAAAGAATGGAGAATAACACTGATTGACAGCTCCTTTGTGCCAGGCGCTGTGCTAGGAAATGATATTTGGAGTGGCAGGGAAGGGGAAATCCATGGGGATTTATCAAGATAATACATGTAGGAAGTTCAGAAGTTCAGCAAAGGTGACCATGGCAGTTAAAAATAGGCTTTGGAGGGGTGTCTGGGTGGCTCAGTCAGTTAAGCATCTGACTTCAGCTCAGGTCATGATCTCACAGTTCTTGGGTTCGAGCCCCGCGTCGGGCTCTGTGCTGACAGCTCAGAGCCTGGAGCCTGCTTCAGATTCTGTGTCTCCCTCTCTCTCTGCCCCTCCCCTGCTCATACTCTGTCTCTCGCTCTCTCAAAAATAAATAAACATTGGGGCACCTGGGTGGCTCAGTTCATTAAGCATCTGACTTCCGCTCAGGTCATGATCTCATGGTTCGTGGGTTCAAGCCCAGCATTGGGCTCTGTGCTGACAGCTCGGAGCCTGGAGCCTGCTTCGGATTCTGTGTCTCCCTCTCTCTCTGCCCCTTCCCTGCTCACCCTCTGTCTCTTTCTGTCTCTCCAAAATAAATAAACATTTAAAAAAGTTGTTTTTAAGTAAGTAAACATTAAAAAAATTTTTTAAAAAGGCCGTAGAGTCCACCACTTAGTGTCTGTGTGCCCTTGGGAAGTCACACAACCTCTCTGAGCTTTAGTTTCCTCATCTGCAATATATAATAGTACCTGACTGAAGAATTTTATGAAGATCGAATGATTTAAGGCACATAACCTGCTTAACCTAGAATTTGAAACTTTTTAGGTGGCCACCGAATGAGGACAGTAGTGGTGAGTGCAGAAGTTTAATCCCCCTTCGTAATCCGTACGTACACATCTCATAGTTTGGGTCATGGCCCATTTTTGAAACTACAGCTGAGGTTTATAGCATCCAGATGCTGCTTTCCTGTCACATGGATGGAGATCTTCGATATGTAGACCTCAGCCACTCTCTTCTTCTCATGGGGAAATATGATTAACACATACAATCAGCTGTAAGACGCCGGTTCTAGAAATGTATCAAAATGGAAACTGGGGAGTCCCTGTGTTGTTTGAGATGGGGGGCTGGGTCCGAAGCGTAGAGATTTTAAACTCTGAGTGTAAATATATACCTTAACATGCACATGCCCCCTCATAGCGTGCACACGGCCCAAAATGATCCCCGTGGAGGAGTAGAGTGTATGTCGACACAGGGGCAGTGGTAACACAGCAGTAGCTACCCCTCTTCCCCAGGAGTGCCTTTCCAATAGGGCCATTGGCTGGAGGGCGAAGGAACCAGAGCAGAGGGAAAGTCTGCAAGGGTTTGGTCGGAGGGGGTGGGGGGGAGGTTCTGGTCTGCAGACAAGGAGCAGAGAACGATGACCCAGGGTGGCCACTACCTTTCCTTCCTGTGTCCTGTGTCTCCGTTCACCTTTCTCCTGTGACGTGCCTCAGCCCCCGCAAGCCCAAATCTACCATCACAGCCAGGGGGCAGTGCTCAGGATCCCTGGCTTAGAGTTCACATACAGAGGTCTGAGTCCCAGCTCTGCCTCTTAGGATCTGTGTCACTTAACTTTTTTTTTTTTTTTAATAGGCTTTATGTTTTTAAAGCAGTTGTTAGGTTCACAGCAAAATTAAGAGGAAAGCGCAGAGGGTTTCTACTTGCCCCTCCCCCCACATGGCACAGTCTCCCTTGTTAGCAACATTCCCACCTGAGCGGTACATTTGTTACAGTGATAAATCTACCCTGACGCATCATACTCTGCTGAAGTCCATAGTTTGTAGCAGGCTCACTCTCGGTGCTGGGCATTCTGTGGGTTTGGGCAAATATATGATGACAGGTGGGTATCTGCCGCCACTGGAGTATCAGACGGAATCGTTTCACTCCCCTAAAAATCTTCTGTGCTCTGTCTATTCATTCCCTTCCCCCCAGCCTCCTGGAAACCACCGATCATTGTGCTGTGTCTTTACTTTTGCCTTTTCCAGAATGTTGTAGAGTTGGAATCATATAATGTGTAGCCTTTATAGATTGGCTTCTTTCATTCCATAACATGCATGGAAGGCTTCTCCACATCTTTCCCTGGCTTGATAGCTCATTTTTTTTTTATTTTAATGTATATTTTTGAGAGGGGGGGAGGGGCAGGGAGAGAGGGAGACAGAGGATCCAAGCAGGCTCTGTGCTGACAGCAGCAAGCCCAATGTGGGGCTCAAACTCATGAACCAAGACATCATGACCTGAGCCAAAGTCAGATGCTCAACTGACTGAGCCATCCAGGTGCCCTGATAGCTCATTTCTCTTGAGTGCTGAATCATATTCTAACATGTGGACATCCTACCTTCTCTTAGCCTCAGTCTACAGGGCTCTGGGTAGCAGAGGCTGAGAGAATTTGTAATAATGATAAGCATGAATGTTCTAAGTGCTCGATACCACCCACTCTGCTGAATGCCTCTTTCTGCCCTACCTTACCTCATCCTTCCTAAAACTTGTCACATAGGTCTTAGGAACAACCGCCCGCCCCTTCCCTTACAGATGAAGACACTAAAGCTTAGGGGAGATAAATCATTGGTCAAGGCCACAGATCCAGGAAGGGAACGGTCTGGAATTTGAACCCAAATGTTCTGACTCCAGGTTTTAGTATTGAGGCTATAATCTTCCAGGAAGATTCTTGCCAGTGTTTGGCACATAGAGAAAAACGTGTCACCAAACTTATTATTGTTACAATTTTTGCAGCAGAGCCATTTAAATTGGAAGGTCACGATTCTTTTCTAAAGAGAAATATGAGGCACTGGGAGGGGGGGGGGGTCAGAAACTTCCTCATGCCTCACAAGCCTGGAACCAGAACTAAAAGCCATGGTTAATGGAGGCTCTGAGTTGCTCCGAAGAGGGTACTGGTGGTTTTTTTTTAAGGTATCATCTCCTGAGCACTTACCAGATAGGTTATCCCATCCAATGCTACAACAACCCATTTTAGGAAACAGAAGAGCCCAGGAGACTCAGCTCTGCTCATCATCCACCCCTGAAGCTTCTCCCGTGTTTTCTGCCCCACCCCGCCCCCACCTCCCCGCTCCCCACCGCAGCCTGGCCAACATTTGCAGCTCCGGGCGTGCGTCACGGCACAGAGGCAGCCCGGGAACGTCTGGGTCTGACCGGTGTCTGGCCTGAGGTGTGGGTGCCTTGGCAGCCGGCTCCAGCTCTTCCTCATCTTCCTGGTCACAGTACCCACTGGCCCCCGGCACCCTCTGCCGGGGCACACCTGCTCACTCCCTGTCCCCTCCACTTCCTTCTGCCCTGGATTTCCAGACAGAGTCAAAAATGGGTCCACATCAAATAAGATTTGTTTGCTCTCAGTGTAATTTTCCATTTATAGACAGCTTTCTCTCAGGAGGCACTGTCCTCCTTCCTCTGTCTCGGTTTTTTCTGGGTATTTGAGGATAAACTGCTGATGGTTGTTTTTAAGCCCTGCGGTCAGCAGCCCAGCCGGTCGTTCATTCAGAATGTCTCCAGAGAGCCTGCAGTTGTTACCCTTATAGGATTTATGCTAATTTCTGTGGCCTCTGAGATCTCTGTGGAGGTGTGTAGCGTTAAAAAGAAATGCCCGGTTGGGGCCAGCAGGGTCCTCATCCACAGGCTCATCCTGGTGCGATGATGAGGATGAGAAGACAACAGAAAGAACAGCTGCTGCTTAGAGCATACTCCTCCAGGTGCTAAATGGGATTCGCTTCTTCCTCTGACGTATAAGTGCTGCTCTGACCCCATGATACAGATGAGGACGTGGGCAGACAGAAGCCAGGGCCGTGGCTGACCTCTCTGGCCCAGCCACCCCACACGCCCCTTCCAGCCCTGGGCTCTAGCCATACCAGCTTCGGTCTGGTCCCTTGGATCACCATGTTCTCCCACCACAGTTCCTTTGCACACGCTCTTCCCCTTGCCTGGGCCACTTTCTCCTCCACTGTGCGCCGAATCCTCCCTGACCCATCTTTCAGATCTCAACTGCAAATTCTCCAAGGATGCCCTACTGCCTCCCCCCGACCCCCGCCAGCAAGATGCTCCATTAAAGTTCAGATAGCCCTGCCTGCCTCTGCTCAAGGGTACTGGTCTGGACTGAAATCCTACTTTTACTTGTGCGATTTTCTGGCTAACATCTGGCTCCCTCTCCGGACCCTTAGTCCACGAGAACAGGGGCTTGAAAGTGCTACCTTGTACATAATTCCACCACTATGCTTCCCACGCCGGACCGAAACGATTTATTGATTCATTTTTCTTATCTCTTGGTCTGTGAATTTCCTGAGGGCAGCGTCCAGGTCTTTTTCTAACACGGTGCTCAGCTCAGTAAATATTTGGTGAGTTGAATTGAATGGACGGGATTTAATGGAACAGTGTAAGTGGAGAAAGGGCGCCTGAAAACTCAGAACTCAGAGCCCACAAAATACCGTCATTCTGAATCCACCCCCCACTCTTGGAAATCTGGAGCGATGTTAGAGAGAAGGTTAGCTTTTTAAAAAAGCCAAGTTCCCTTATAATTTGGATTGTGGCATAGAGGGAGCCATGACTCTCCCAAAGAAGCATCGTATTACAGTCCTAAAGCCAAGAGAGGTGAGGAAGAAAGCACATCTGCCTCTCAGAGGTTCATCCGAAGTTTAGAAAAAGTCGGAGCGGAAATAACTAGCGGACTCTCACTGGAAGCTGTGCTGGGATTTGGCTCCTTACGGCCCCCGGCCTTGCGTCATTTCCTTATCTCTCTTGGGGGACCTCGCCTGGCTTCTTCCCCACTGCTGTCATTGCTGACTTTGACTCTGTAAATGTTGTGGTCTGGTTGCATTGGAAGCACCCCCGTCTTTGGGGCTGGCCCTTTCCAGGCGCTGATGTCCTTTGGTCTGGCAAATGGGTCCTAGGGTTTCCATACCTGAGAGACGGGGTTGGGGAGCGGGGGAAAGAGAACAAACAGGGCTTCTCTTCTGTCCGGGGGATGAGGAGGGTGAGGGGCAGTCTGTGGGTTACAGGCCTGGTGCTCACCCAGCAGAGTTTTATGAAGATAAGTGCCAGGTAACCGCAGGCTCCCACATCCAAGCGGGGCCCAGCCTCAGCCCTACCCACCCCAGCTCCAAGGAAAACACGCAGCTATTTGGAAAAGCTACTTTCATCCTGCCTCCTCCTTCCTATCGTAACAGATCATGAGCCTGTTCTTCCGAGGGCTGAATAGCCCCTTTTAAGATGTTAGAAACCTTTTCTGAGTAAGAGGATTAACCTAGTTGAATTTAATAGTAGTAGCACATGATAGATTAACAGTAACGTGAAGAACAGTGAGGCTCCAGTGACCCATTATGACGTTGGCTCGTGGACTGCCAAGCATTTTGCAATAAAAACGCCGACTAGTTATCACACAGGATGAATTAAAGGGACACTACCCTCTGTTGTCCCCCACTGTGAACCTGCTCCTAGCAGGCTCCCTGGCAGATACGTAAACTTTGCTTTGCAAATATCTGTTAAACTAATTCCGGGATTTACTGAGTGAGGCTAACTTAAGGTTCTGACACTTTTCCAGAGTGGGACAGAAAGCCTTCATTTTAAACATAGTTTGCTCCAACATTTTGGGTAATGGCACATAGAACTATTTGCCATTCTCCTTTAGCTTCTAGACTTAGTTCCCACCCATCCAAAATTTTGAATGTATTCCTGAGAGTTAACAAGTTAAGTGGAATCCCACTGGCGCAAATCAGATCAAAGGAGGGTGTTTTGGTTTTTGTTTTTTTAAATAGCAATCAAAGAGTCATTTTTAAAGAGGAGACAGAATCCTATGTAACCTGAAAATATAGCACAAATATTAAAGCGAACATCTTGGGGTTCCAGTGGCTGAGGTAGGAGAAATATACGGTGAAGTTGGAAATGGAGATTAGAGCTGAAAATCAGATTGAAAATCTGACTGCCCTTGGTGGGCTGGGCCGCAGATGGTGCCATGGAACCCTAGGTCCAGAAGAGGGCGCTCTGAACTAAGTGTGCCAACGGCTGTGGTAAAATCTGGAATCTCTAGAAGAGACTGGTTATACTTGTCTTTCCTTTTTTTCTACGTTTTTGTGTTGTCTTGTAGGCATAAGAGAGAGAGTTTTCATCCCCTGTGCCAACGAATCATCTTCTGAAAGTATTACTAAACCGAGGATTTCACAGATTGAATACCAAACCCCAAGAGGATCATCATGTTTAAAAAAATCTTTTTAATGGCCTTCAACCTTTGGTCTCCCGAAAATCTGTGAACAAATTTTCCACACCATGGACTCTTTCACTATGTTTAAATGGCCCCTCAGGAATTGGTGTATTCTTCGAATATCGACCCTACACGTAGAAAATGGATGGTCAAATCAAGCAGGGTGGACTTACTTGATGTTTCTGAGGGTTACGTGTCTGTGTTACATATTTATCAAGTGAATGAATGAAAGGTACCGATCTGTGTGAGTGTGGTACTTACCCACAGCATCTTGATTAACAAGGAAGCTGTATCTTTGTCAGCTTTAAAGCCTAAAAGATACTTTAAAGCCTTGTTTCCATTTACCAACTTCTTTGGAAACACAGTTTCTTCCCTACAGTTTTTATTCCCAGGCCCTGAGGGAAGAGCAGACAGTTTCAACAAGTACTTGGAGGAGACGGCATACCATGTGCAGGCTCTGTGACTGGCAAATTTGATATTAAGAATTTGTCCTATGGCAGGACTCACACCAGTACCCAGAGGCCAATGCGTGAGGTTCACAGCAGCGTTGTTAATAGCAGGAATTTGGAAAGCATGTGCCCCAGTAATGGAATGATAAATTGTACAGCCAAGCAAATACCAGGCGGCCATAAAAAAGAGAGCTAGACATAAATGTCCATAGATGAGTGGGGGGGAAAGGAAGCCCTAGAACAATATATGTGGAATTATTCTATAGCTGATTTTTAAATGTTTTTTTAATTCTGAGAGAGAGAAAGAGGGACAGAGCGTGAGCAGAGAAGGGACAGAGAGAGGGGGAGAGAGAATCCCAAGCAGGCTTTGCACCATCAGCACAGAGCTCGACTCAGGGCTCAATCTCACGAACCGTGAGATCATGACCTGAGCCAAAACCAAGAGTGGGACGCTTAACTGACCAAACCCCAAGGGCCACCCAGGTGCCCCTGAATTTTAAAATTATGCGTGTATCTGTAGATACAGAGCTAGCAACCTGAAAACCTGATGAGCTCTAGAAAATGGGATGGGGTGGGTAAGGAGGAACTCACGTTTTATTTTGCTTTTGCAGGTATTTTTCTAACTTAAAGGAAAAACCAATAACATCTTTAAAGCCCTCTGAAAAGAGGGCAAAAATGCTATCCACTCAGTCCTTTCCTACAGCTCCCAAACTCGCTAAATCCATCCTCCTGGAGAATGCTTCCCATGCCCGCCCCCCCCCCCCCCGCCCACTTCTGCCCTGAGTCCTGTTGCTTCCTGCAGGCCCGAGCATCCCAAAGGATGCCAGAGCCCCAACACCTCACAGTCCTCCCTGGGCCTCTGGAGTCCTCCTTCCACCTCACTCTTCTATCCAAAGTGCCTGTGATCTCCTCCAACACCAGGGTAGCACACTTGTGACCCATGAGCCTGATGTGGCCTAAGGCTATATAGTTTGCTAGAGCCACATATTTGGTTGTGTTTATTCTTAATCGATTTGATGCTTACTACTTGGGAAGTTTCACTTAGAATTCCTGCTCTCTGTCTTCTCTTCAACCACTAGGAGATCTGGCCCACTACACCCACCTTCCCACGTGGCTAGAATTAAGTGTCAGCCTGACCCAGGGTCTCCACTGCTCTGTCTTGTGGAATCTCCTGGCCCTGCGGGCAGGAGAGCTTTTCATTCCATTTTAGACCCTTCTCCTCTATCTGGTTTCAACAACAGCACCAGCTTCTAGATCTTCTTCTTTCTCTTTAGCTGCCCTTGTTCAGCATCCTGTCCTGGCTTCCTCTCCGTTAGCCATCTTTTGAAGTCCAGCATTCCTCAGGGGTCCGTCATTGGTATATATGCTCTCCTTGTCTCCCTGAGTATCCTGTCTTCCTCAGGCTCCACTCATGTCTCCAAAATCCCAAATTGCCTCTGCCTTAATTAATGACAGTACAGTGGTTATAAAGTAACCCAAACCACAGACCTTAGTCATACTCCCTTTCCCTCACTACCCACAGGCCTCTCCTAATGATTTGACCTAACTATTCCTTGCGTTGTCCTTCCTTTCCTTCCCTGCCATCATTGTCTTGAGTCAGGCCAGCAAAATCTTGACCCCTTATCCAAGGCAATTGCTTCTAATTTTTCCCTCTGTAGCTTATTCCTCTTAACTCATGCACGACACCTCCAGCCTTGTCCTTTCAAACCACAAATCTGATTGGACCTCACACTTCCTCAAATGTACTTCATGATTCTTCACTGCCTACAGGCCAAAGTTCAAACTTCTTAGCTTGGCATTCAAGGCTCTTTATGATCTGGTTTCAGCCTTTATTCATTCAGGCAACAAACTGAGCACCCATGATTTGTCAGGCCTTGAAGATACTTTTGTGAAAACAAGTCATGGTCCCTGCCCTTATGGGACCACATTGTAACTGAGTCCTTATTGACTCCCCACCCTCAACATGCACCACACGCGTTAAAGGACAAGGAAAAATTCAATACCAAGGAACTAAGAGAATAAAGAGTAAATCCAACTTTAGAATAAATGGTCAGGCAAGACTCCTTGAGGAGATGACATTTAACCTGAAACCTGAAGGGAGAAAAGATTCTAAACAAAATCCCTCCTTCTCATTCTGGCCTCTCTTCACTCCCTTTTCCTGTCTACTCTGCACTCCACGCAGGCTGAACCATCATCTAGTACTTGTATACATTGTCCTTGGGGGTGCTTCTGCCCTAACTGTGATCTTCTCAATGAGAACAGTTCAAACTGGGTCCCCAGTTGTTCATTTGGGTCCCCAGTGCCTGGCATGTAGTAGGCTCAATAACTGTGAGATGAAAAACTGGATGGATGGACGGATGGATGGATGGATGGATGGATGGGTAACTGGAGGGATAGGTGAGTGGGTGGGTGAATGGATGGGTAAATGGATGGACAGATACATGGGTGGGGGGTGGGTGGATGGGTGGGTAGATGATGGATAGATAGGTGGATGGATGGATGGATAGATGGGTGAGTAAAAACACACATGCTTTAAGCTGAACTGAGTCTATTGTCTTTGGGGGATAATTTTATAACCAACAAAGCTAAGGCTTTGACTTTGCAGGAGTTGGTTTGCGCTAGAGAAGAGTGACTAAAAAGAATTCTCACTCAGGTTCTCTACCACTTTAGTTACATGTCAGTTTTTCTATCTACTCATCCTTATTATTGTGAAATGGGCAAGTCTTTTTTGAATTGAAGTATAGTTGACATGCAATAATATATTAGTTTTAGGCATACAACGTAGTGATTCAACAATTACGTGTGTTACAAAACGCTCACCACAATAAGTGTAATTACCATCTGTCACCATATAAAGTTAATGTAATATTATTCACTATATGCTGGGCAAACATTTTTTCCTTAGAAATTAAGAAAACAATAACGGGGCGCCTGGGTGGCGCAGTCGGTTAAGCGTCCGACTTCAGCCAGGTCACGATCTCACGCTCCGTGAGTTCGAGCCCCGCGTCAGGCTCTGGGCTGATGGCTCGGAGCCTGGAGCCTGTTTCCGATTCTGTGTCTCCCTTTCTCTCTGCCCCTCCCCCGTTCATGCTGTCTCGCTCTGTCCCAAAAATAAATAAAAAACGTTGAAAAAAAAAAGAAATTAAGAAAACAATAACATCTTACATTTTTTTCTTCAATAAACAGCTCTTAACCAGATCTTGTTTCAATTCTAAGGGAGTTTTCTAAGGCAGGAAAACGAGAGGCAGTATACACAGTGCTTAAATGTCCAGCCTATGCAGCTAGATCCCTGTGTTCAAATACTGGTCCAGCCACTCCCCACAGTAGATCCTGGGAAACCTCACCAAGCCCTCAATGTCTTTGCCTGTAAAATATGACTAATAACAGTACCTACTCTCAGAGGGTGGCTGGGAGGATTCAATGACACGTATAAGAGCAGAGCACCTGAAACAAAGTTAGGACTCAAAAACTGGGAGGTGCCGCTGTCACAGGACTGATGTTTCTTTAGCTCAGCCCATCCAAATGCCTCCAAAAGCTTCTAAGAGAATCCTAGCCAAAGACAACAAAGGACATGCACTTCAAGCTATTTTTCTGGTTGAAGAAAAGAAATTCTCTTGCTCATGCGCTCCCTGGCTCCATAGCAGGCCCACAGAAGTGGCCACAGACACAACGCACAACAGGCTTCATTCACATTCTGAACATCTCCCTGCTCCCACTGCCGTACGTTAGCCTGGTTCAAGGCTGTGCTAAGTGGCCATAAACAGGTCCAGGTGGCAGGTCACACAGTATGGCTGTAGTTTCTCTCCATTTGCCTGTAATCTGGGCTTCCTCACAAGACCTCAGCTCTTAGGTGGCTGAAAAACAGTTCAGTCTTGTCCAGTATAAGAATTTAAACAGTCCTGGGGCACCTAGGTGGCTCAGTCAGTTGAGCATCCAATTGTTGATGCCGACTCAGGTCATGATCTCATGGTTCTTGGGGTCAAGCCCCACGTCGGACTCTGTGCTGACAGCCTGGAGCCTGCTTGGGATTCTCTCTCTCCCTCTCTCTCTGCCCCTCCCCTGCTCATGCTTCTCTCTCTCTCTCTCAAAATAAATAAATAATCTTAAAAAACTAAGATTTTAAGCAGTCCTGTTAGGCACTACTCTGCCCCTGAGATTCCCTCCCCTTTGGCTGCCCTCCCGCTGCTTTTGGAAGTATCATCTAGCAGTAAGAGGAGTGGAGGTCCCTGAGTCTCTCACTGGAAGAGCTGAGATACTCATTCATAGGCCTCTGGGGCCCAAGGTCTCAGTGTGGAACCCTTTGCCTGCCCTATCACTGCCTACTCACAGCCTTTACGGCTCAAGTTGAGGTCCTGGTCTCTCTTGTTGCAGTCAGAATTCAGGGAGGCTCCTTGGCTGACCAGCTCCTGTTGGCCATGGGCTCCTTGTTTCCCCAGCCAGGAGGTCACCCCCTGGCCCCACAGCAGGGTCACCCCACAGTGGCCTCTGGCTGTCATCTCAGCATCTGCATCATGCAGGAATCACAGGAGATACAGAGTATGAACTACGCCCACTTGCCCCTGGATCATACTCACCCATACTCTCAACCCTCCAGCCCTCCCCATGTTACAGGGCCAGCCATCCTGCGCTTGGCTCATCGGGATGTTTCCACGGGCAAGCCACCTCCACCCCGCACTCCTCCACACGCACACACACACACCTTCTTTTCCACCTCCATCTTCGGATGCTCCCGTGGCAGACGGCATCCTCTACACGGTGGTAGGAACACCACGATCTGTCCACCAGATTGCTGTGTTAAATGGGAGCTCAAGCAATTTTGCAAGTCTTCTCTTCACAAATCTTGGCAGCTGAGCTGACTGTCCTCTTTATTCTCTGTTCCCTTTTCCTTCTCTGGCGCTGTGTGACAGGTCCCCTGACCCAGGCTCTGGGCAAGGAGACTCCAAGTGGAGCATGGTTTAAAGGCAGCAGGATGGGGTGGGAGGGATCAAGATACATAGCTTCATATTTGCCTTATTTTCTTCCTCAGGCAGCCATGCCTCTCCCAGGCCTACCATAGCTAAAGGAATCATTGTCCTTCAAGGCATTTTCCTTTGTTTCATTCATGCATGTGTTCATTCAACAACTGTGATTGAGCACCTGACATGCAGGCACTGTGCCGAGAACCAGGTAAGTAGCTGCCTCACGGACGTAATGTAAATACACTTGAACTCTTTGAACGACATGGGGTTAAACTGTGCAGGTCCACTTATATGTGGGTTTTTCCACATATGTTTTCTCTTCCTTATAATGTTCTTATTAGCATGTTCTTTTCTCTAGCTTAGTTAATTGTAAGAATCCAGTAGATAACATACAAAATGTGCATTGACTCTTTACATTATCATTCAGACTCCCAGTCCACAGTATGCTATTAGTAGTTAAGTTTTGGGGGAATCAAAAGTTATACATGGATTTTCAACTGCATGGGAGGTCAGCCCATGTTCAAGTGTCAACTGTATTCTCCTCATGTGAAAAGATGCTCAACGTCATTAGCCATGAGGGAAATGTGGATTAAAAGTACAATGTGATACTATTTCACATCCGCTAGAATGGCTGCAATCAAAAGATGGTTAATAACAAATGTTGGCAAAGATGTGGGGGAATCGGAGCCCTCTTCCATTGCTGATGGAAATGTAAAATTGGTATAGCCACTTTGGAAACCAGTTTGACAGTTCCTCGAGTGGTCACCCATAGGGTTACCATATGAAAGTACAATCCCACTCCTAGGGATATACCCAAGAGAAATGAAACATACGTTCATACAGAAACATGTACACTAATGTTCATAGCAGCATTATTCATAAAGCCAAAAGGTAGAAACAACACAAATGGCCTTCAAATGATGAATAGAGAAACAAAATGTGGTATGTCCATAAGATGGAATATTACGGGGCTGTAAAAAGGAAGGAGGTACTGATAACATGCTATGACATGAGTGAACCTTGAAGACGTTATGCTGTGTGAAAGAAGCTGCCACGCAGTACTATATTTTGTGTGATTCATTTGTATGAAGTGTCCAGAGTAGGCAAATCCATACAGGCAGAAAGTAGATTGGTGGTTGCCAGGGGCTGGGAGGGGGTAGAATGGCGAGTGATTGCTTCATAGGAGTGGGTTATTTTTAGTGTGGTGAGTATCCTGAAATTATTTAATGGCAATAGTTGCACAACTCTGTGAATATAGTGAAAGCCATTGCATCGAACACTTGAAGTGAGTAAATTGTGTGGTATGTAAATTATATCTCAAGAAAGCTGTTAAAAGATGTTCTCATCTCTCTAACTGAATGTCTTTTCCAGTTCCTTAGCTCTCCTAGGACGAATATGAATACAACTTCCAGTTATTTTAGGATTTTTTCCAACACACTTTTTAGATCCAGTGTTAGGTAGCTAGACATCTATTTAATGATTTTTATTTATTTTTTAGGTTGATTTGTTTTTAGAGGGAAAGAGAGAGAGAGAGCACAAGCAGGAGAGAGGGGCAGAGGGAGAGTAGGAGAGGGAGAAGGAGAGGCAAAGAGAGAGAGAGAGGGAGAGAGAGAAAGAATCTTAAGCACGCTCCACGCTCAGCATGGAGCCCAACTCGGGGCTCAAGTCCACAACCATGAGATAATGACCTGAGCTATAGTCAAGGGTCAGACCCTCAAGTGACTGAGCCACCCAGGTGCCCCTATTTAATGATTTTTAAACTGTTATTTCCCATTAGAAAGTAAGCTCCAAGAGAGCAGGAACTTTTGTTTTGTTGGTTGTTATATCCACCATGTTTAACCTGTTCCATGTCATGGAACTCACATACCAAATGGACACAGAATCCCAGCTAGGCATGAGATGACTGCTATAGGCATCATTCACTCAGGACATGTCTACTGCAGCCTCATGGTGTATGGAGTGAATGAATGAAACACACATGTCTCTGCCCTGGGGGAACTTACAGCAAAGGATACCTGTCCTGAGCAGGTCTAGCACTTTGATCAAATCTGAAAACAAGTAATATCTAACATTCACTGAAGGTTTACATACACAGAAAGTGGGGATTTTGTTAAAGTTGCCCTTACTGGGGCTTTGTGGGCATTTAGGCTGAGCTGAGACAGTCATGCAAAGAAAAAGAAGACAGATTCTAAAGGATTGGGGGTGAGTGAAAAGAAGGTCAGGCAAGACAAAAAGAAAACAGCATTTTCCAGTGCATTTGCTGGTTCCAAGGAGCAATTCCAAGCTGTGATTTTAAGTTCTTGTTGAGGTGGAGGGTAGTATCGAGAAAGGGGAAAGCGCCAAGTACCATCCTTCATGTCCAGTGTCGGGAAGTCTTCGAGAAGAGATATGAAGGGAAAGAGTGACTCAGTGGCTGGGAGGGGAGGGAACAAGGGTGTTTCAAAGGGATGGGGAAGATTTCATTACCGTACAACAGCCTTCTTCACAATGGAAAATTATGGGAAGGATAACCAAAGGGTCAAGATAGAGGGCGAGAAGATATACAATGATGACACAGTTGGGAACCCGAGAGGCGGGCTTGTAGATACGCAGCCCACGGTGGGTGATGGAGGTCTTGGGGTCAAAAATTAAAGCAAGAAAACTCATCCAGTTGACTTTTCCTACACATACAACCTCCTCATTCCACCTCTGTCTTGCCCCATGTTTTCTTTTTTCTTTTTTAAATTTTTTTAATGTTTATTATTTTTGAGAGAGAGAGAAAGAGAGCAAGCAGGGAAGGGGCAGAGAGAGAGGGAGACAGAATCGAAAGCAGGCTCCAGGCTCTGAGCGGTCAGCACAGAGCTGGATGTGGGGCTCGAACTCACAGACCGTGACATCATGACCTGAGCTGTAGTCGGCCACCCAACCGACTGAGCCACCCAGGTGCCCTGACCCCCATGTTTTCATTTTAATACACAGGGTTTCTAGAAAACCTGTAATGAGAAGGAGATGTGAAACAGGGCTAGGAACTGACTGAGACATGAACGTGGCTCTTGCACAAGGCAAGGCAGAGTCAGAGAGTTTAGACACTTCAAGAGATGGGAGGAGACAAGGAAGATGTGGGCAGAATAAAGTTCAGGGTCAAGGATGACGCCACAGAATCCAGCGCAAATTGCTAACTAGAGCTTGGGGAGAAGGAAAGATGGGTCAGAGATAGAGCCGAGACCCAGGAGGCTTATGAGCTAGAAAATAAAGATCTTGGAGGATCTTCCTAAAGGGGTTGGCTTTACAACTAGAAGTTGTAAGTTTACAACTGACTTTACAACTAGAAGACACACTCCTGGAGTTCAAGGAAGCTTGAGAATTAGAGTGAACCCAGGCACAGATGAACGAGGTGAGGTTTTCTCTATTCTTGAGGTCGGTCGCCTCCATTGTGTTTTTGACTTGCCCAGCTGTCCACCCACCAGGAGGACCAGATGACAAAGATAGCCCATCTCCTTCAGAGGCCATCTTGCCTGCTGATCAAGGGCAGGGACTTTGGCCCAGGATGCTGCCCAGGCTCTGTGGCTCCCTGGCTCTGTGTCACTGAACATGCACACTGGCTGCACCACACTGAACCCTGTGCCTCATCTGTAAAAGCAGGGGTGAGAAGAAAGGACTGTTATTGAGATGAAACGAGATAGTAGAGGCAAAGCTCCTAGCAGTATGGCGCCTAGAATACTTCCCAGGCCTCAGAGGCACTTTTCTGTGGGTGTTTTACCACCTCTAAAATCAGGAAGTACAGCATTTTTTTTCGCAGTTGTATGTAAAATGATGGTGTATGATTCAACTTATGGTGTCTTAAATTTGATGAGATAGGGAAGTAGACATCCAGTAAAAGGCAGTTGCGGTGTTTTGTGGTTATTCTACCTGTGCTAGATTCATGGTTCCGTCAATGTCTAGAGGTTTCATTCTTGACTCTAGCTGGCTGAGCCTTTTCCCTGGGGGACAGGAGCCTGGGTCCTGGAGTCAGCCCCACTGAGGGTTAGTCTTGACTTGGCTACGAATCACAGTGAGACCAGGGTCATGTGACATCACCTCTCTGAACCTTGGTGTCTTCTCCTCTATAAGGGGGATAACAGTATTATGCACCCTCCTAGATTTATGTGAGGATTAAATGGCACAGAGTTCTGTAAAGTGCTTAGCACAGTGCTGCAGTTGTATATACATTGAATAATGATGATGAAAAGAGTAATAATTAAATGGTAGCATTGACTTAGATAAACAAGATCACATTTTCTAAAAAGTGTTATTATTATTATTCCTGAGATACCTGGGGAGCCCCACCACAAAACAGCCAGCTCGGACTCTGGGTGGGCAGGGATCTCAGAACCCAAATCAGCCCTCCTGTTCTGCGATGGTGGGTACCTAGGACTGCAGCCTAAGACCTTGAACCATCTCCCCCACTGCCATCCTTCTTCCTGAGCCAGCTTTCTGTCTCTCCAGCACTCCCCTCCTTAGGACTTTGGCATCTCTGGACACTTTTGTTTAGGAACTGTTTCCCTTGGAAAAGAGGGCATCGTCATCTCCCTTGGAAAAGACCACCACAGATCCTGGCTGGGGTTTCTCAAGCAATTAATGACCCAAGAGCTCCCCAACGAGGCTCTTCTCTGTCCTGTCATCCTCCTGTCTTGTCTTGCACACTTGCTCACTTCGCCCAGCTATCTGCTTCTGTCCCTCAACCTGCAGTAGCCTACAAGTGCCTTTTACCTCTCCCTAATGAGACTGGCTTATCAAAATCAGTCAAGGTCTACATTTATCACATCAATAACTCACACACCAGAACCTCCCCATATCTCCAATCTCCCTGGTGTTTCCCATCCAAATTCTCTATTCCTATCCAATTCTCTATGGGCCTGGGCCTGGGTGGCCCAGTTGGTTAAGTATGTGACTTCAGCTCAGGTCATGCTCTTGTGGTTCGTGGGTTTGAGCCCTGCGTCAAGCTCTGCACTGGCAGCTCAGAGCCTGGAGCCTGCTTCAGATTCTGTGTCTCCCCCTCTCTCTCTGCCCCTCCCCAGTTTCTGCTCTCTCTCTCTCTCTCTCTCTCTCTCAAAAATAAATAAATAAACTTTACAAAATTTAAAAGAAACAAACAAAGTTCTCCATGGTTCTGAAAACTTTTCCCAGACTTCCTCTGCAAGTGCTATAAACAGGTTTTCCTCCCGGGAGGCTGCCCAGAGAGTCTCTGCCAGTTCCTTTCTTCACCCCTGATATTTCTCCTCACATCATGAGGACAGAAGCCGGAACTAATGACTCTTCCCCAGATTGGCTCTCTGGCAAGCCTTTCTCTTCTGAGGGGAGACCCGCTCCTGCAGTCTGCCTTGCTGTACCTTTAATAACTGGCTTGCCTCGTCGCATCCATCCCAGGGGCAGGAATACCCAGACTTCTATGTATGGCTCTGCCAGTGGAAATTCCAGTGTAACCTGAGTGATTCTAGGATGGCATTTGATGAAAGTTCTTTTTTTTTTTTCTTTTTAATAATAGGTTTTTTTTTAATGTTTATTTTTGAGAGAGAGAAAGACAGTATGAGCAGGGGAGGTGTGGAGAGGGGGACAGAGGCTCTGAAAAGCAGGCTCTGTGCATACAGACAGCAGCAAGCCTAACGTGGGGCTCGAACTCATGAACCATGAGATCATGACCTGAGCCATGATCAAGAGTTGGACACTTAACCGACTGAGCCACCCAGGCACCCCAGTGAAAGTTCTTTATCTTTTTAAATTTTTTTTAACGTTTATTTATTTTTGAGACAGAGAGAGACAAAGCATGAACGGGGGAGGGTCAGAGAGAGGGAGACACAGAATCTGAAACAGGCTCCAGGCTCTGAGCTGTCAGCACAGAGCCCGACGCGGGGCTCGAACTCAGGGACCGCGAGATCATGACCTGAGCCGAAGTTGACTGCTCAACCGACTGAGCCACCCAGGTGCCCCGAAAGTTCTTTATCTTTAACAGCCACTGGTTTCCCCTCCAGGTGCAGTTATCATGGAATCAGACCTGGAACGGCAGCAGGGGCCCTGTGGCTGCTCCTGGGGGAAGCTGTGGAATTAGGACTTTTTTGCTGGATTTGCAACACAACAGAATGGCTCTCATGGTCTTAGGAGCAGGTCAAAAAAGTCCCAGCCTCTCAAAACGTGTTTCTGCTCACTTAGAAATCTTAAGGGCGTAATGCAGTGTGCTGGCTGGATTGGGGTGTAAGGTTTCACACAAGCAGCCGTAGTGTGGCATCGCTGAATCTAGTCCCATCGAGACTAGAAAGCACGGCCTCCTACATGAGATTCCCCACAATGATTTATTTATCTGTCTATCTGCCCATCTGTATATTGTCAGACATATCCCCATCCCCAAAATGCGGCATTTAAGCCAGCATATGGAAGACAGTGTGGCATCAGAAAGATGTCTAGACTGTAACAAGATGAGCCAAACTCAAGCCAGGCGAAGGAAGAAAGCAAAGAAAGGCTGGGCACCTGGCAGTCCCTCCGAGCAGTAGATAGAAAGGAGTGGGCTTTCTCCCTTGCCACATGTCCACACTGCAGAGGTTTTCTTCCGGGGGGATACGAAAGATCAAAGTGCCTTCTACGGCCAGGCTTTGGAACCTGGGGCCACTTTCCTCCCGGCCCTCCAGGGCTGGCTCTTGCCTGTTCATACACTCCCCTGTTTGTGCCCACAAAGGATGGAGGAGGCACCCTGGCTGGTCTCATGGTGGCTGCCTGTGCATAGCCCTCTGGGCAAGCAGCTCTTCCCCTTTCCCAACCTTCCCATCCTGGCTCTCCCCTCTGGCCCCGCTCCCATGCAGTAGGATGCCACAGAGGTCCTGCCCTTACTCACAAAGGCAGGTCTGTCTGGAGCTGAGCAGGGCAGGCCCTCAGGGGAGGGCCTGGGCTCCACTCTTCTCTCCTTAAGGAAACAGACAGGCCCAGTCCAGTGAGTTGGGGAGAGGGCGTTGCCCTTGTTAAGTATCTCCTCACAGGCTCAGGCAGAGAGGCGAGGTGACTGTGTGACAGGAGAGTGCTCTGCTCGGGGCACCTGTGTTATGGGGCTGCGTAAGAGGGCCAGGCCACCTCCCGAATCAAATCAGATTAAACCAATCGGGATGCCACGAGCTGTCACCCAGTCCTCTGCCCCCGCATCGGTCAAAATGGCTTCTCTTTGAAACCCGCTTCTGTAACCTAGTTAATACATGTGAAGTGTGGTCACTCACTGCTCTGCCTTTGACATCTCTCAAACATTGTGATTTGTCGCGTGACCTTGAGGTTCACTGCCCTGGTTGTCACTGTCCCCATTCACTTCATATGGAGTGACCTTCATTACGTATAAGGGACCTGACAAAACCCAGTGAGGGAATAAAGGTGGAGTCATGGTCAAAGGCATGGGCTCCTAGGTCAGGATTCCTGGATTTAAATCCAGAAAGTTAGCCTGTACAGTGAGACCAGGGATAGTGTCCACCCCCCACCCCCGTGCTTGTTATAAAGATGCAACAAGGTGGGGCACCTGGGTGGCTCAGTTGGTTAAGCGTCTGACTCTTGGTTTCGGCTCAGATCATGATCTCACAGTTCATTAGATCGAGCCCCGTATGGGCTGGCAGCACAAAGTCTGCTTGGGATTCTTTCTCTGCCTCTCTCTCTCTCTCTCTGTCTCTAAGTAAATTTAAAAAATAAATAAAAAAACTTTTTTTTAAAGGGTGAAGCACATGACTCCTGTTGCCTGTAAAGCATCTGGTAGGTTTAGCTATTATTTTTGTTATGATTTTTCAGAACAAATAAGACCAACTCCCTGTCCTTGATGGAAGGTGGGAAGTGAAATTGTAAATGAGACCGACTGCGGTAAATGCCGGGCAGGGGGTGAAAGCCTGGGGGAGAAGGGGCCGTGGAGGATTTGGTGGAAGCAGTGGGATCTCAACCAGAAGAACACATAGGCTTCATGCATATGGACACGGGATCCCAGGATAGCTTGAACAGAGACCCAGGCATGGGGAGTGGAGGTGGCCTTTTCCCCGCAGGGGGACAGGTTCTGCTGGGCAGGGGGATGTGTAGGACTCACAGGGTCCCCGCACACTCATGTGGAGTCAGATCACAGAGGACCTCCGTGCCATTCTGAAGAGTTTGCACTCTTCTCTGCAAGCCCTGGGGAGCCAGTGGAGATTTCCGAGAAGGGAATTTGGAAGATGCTTTCGGTAACAACTTATAGGAAAATGGCAGTGCTGGGAGAGGGCAGGGCAGAGGCAGAGCGGAGGCCAAGGAGCACGGTGCTCTGTGTTTCCCTCCCTGAGACGTTCATCAGTCTTCAAGTCGTTGCTTAATGCTCATCTTCTTTACTAAACTGTAAGCTAGTCAAGGGCAGGGGCCATGTGCTTCCTGTGCAGTGTCATATCCTCAGCCCACTTCCTGGTGCTCTGTAAAGAGTTGCTGAATTGAAATAGAAGGTCCTAAACTAGAGCTGTGAGTAGAAGGCAGATGATGGGTCCAAAACCACTTGGGGAGGACAATGAGGAGGATTTGGCAGATGATGGGAACTTAGCAAAGGGATCATCAGATGATGACTCAGAGTGTGCAGGAAGGAGACAGGGATGGGGCGCTGTTTACCGACAGAGTGGATGTAACCAGGAGAATCCCATTGTGCAGAGCAGACATGAGCTAGCTACCTATGGTGTGTGCTACGTCTGAAATAAGAGTCGCCCATCAGTACGGAGCTGAGGGTGGGGCCCGCAGTGACAGTAGGGCTCTGCAGAGGGGCTAGAGTTGGGGGCAGATGCAGGAGAGGAGTGAGGTGGGATCTTCAAGGGAGAATAACCCGGAGCCTGAGGAGAGAAGTGAACAGAGGCGGGGGATGCCCCGCGGTCTCCAAGATCTGCAATGTAAGACCCTTCTCTCAGAGAAGCCACAGGAGGCAGGCCCAAAGGTACAGGATCACGGCATCCAAGGGGGAGGCTGGCACTGGTCCACACTGTGCACAACTACGGAGGCTAAGCAGATGGAAAATGGAAGACAGAGCTTCAGGATTGGTCTCCTGCCTCCAAGCTTTGTTGTTCCAGTCTCTTTTTCTGCTGCCTCTGAAGCCTTTCTTCTAACAGAGGACCTGTGTGTGCCAGTGCTTCCGTTATCAGAAACCTTCCATTGCTTCCCATTGCCCAAAGTCCTTTGCAAAGCATTTCAGTGACCCCAGATCTGGTCTGAAAAGCCCCACCTCCTACTTTATCCTTCCCCATCTCATCGGTCTGGGACTCTCCCTCTGCTTGTTGCATACCAAGTATTCTCGGGCCTTCATGGTTAGTGTATGCTGTTCCCCAGCCTGGAATGCCCTTCCCTTCCACTTGCTGCTAATTACAACTCTTCTTATCCTTCAATGCCTCTATCAAATGTTACCTCTCCATTGCAAAGCGTTCTGTGATATCTCCAGTAAATAAGGTCTTTCCTCCCTTCAAGGACCCATGCAGTGTTTTGCCTAGCAATCATTTCATTCTTTCTAAGTTTCCATGGAGTTGTTGGCTTGTCGCTGTCCTCCCCTAGCTTATGTATGAAAGCAAAGAACACATTGTATCTTTGAATCACCCACAGCATGAGCTCTTGGGCGGGAAGGCAGTCAACCAGTACCAGCCAAGCATCTGAAGAGAGAAATGCCTAAGAGCAGTAGATGCTGGCAGTTCCAGCACTCCCAGTTATTTCTTTGGAAATTGTGGGGTGCCTCATAGTTATTTGTCTTTAGGGGTTTGCTCTATAATTAATGCCTTGGCCCAGTGGTGGGTTGCCTTATAATCATACGTGTTCCCCATGATCTCTCGAGCCATTTTGATATTGAGGATACACTATTGCACATACACTAATATTTTCCAGAACGTTTCCCATAGTTAGACAAAATGGAAAAACTTGGTCTGGCCATCAGAAGTGCTTTATCATTCATATGTGCTCTCCTTGACGGCAGGTTAAAGAAACCCCTACACAATCCCATCGGGATCATAAATGTATCTCATGGGCCTTGAATTAGGAGGGTAAAGTTTCCCAACACTCGATTTACAGACTCAAAAAGCATCTGTTCACTCAATCTTCTACCCTCTTCTTTTGCCCCTCCAAATAGGCACTGACAGTATTTAGATGAAGTGAATATACTGATTTATTTCTCACCCGCTTGCTGTCTGCAAGGAAAACATGTATTCAATAAATATATTCAACAAGGTTCAGTGAGCACCTACTATGTGCCAACAGTGTGTCTGTGTTAACAGTGTACAATATACAACTCAGGTCAATTCTTTCCGTGGTCTGTGTTTTAGGAGTTAGATAATTTCTGTTTTGTTATAGAACACTGAGAGCAGTTTAAGGTCCATGTACACAGTTCTGCTTTTTTTTTTTTTTTTTTGCCTGCTTTGTTTTTATTTTAGGATAGACATTTATAAAACACAGCTGGCTAAATGCTAAATGCAGCTGTGAACAACGTAATTTAAATATATCTCTAATCCAACAAACCTGGCTTTTGGCAAGGAAGGGGGAAAAAAGTTAATTGCTTTTTAACACTTTAGTCTTACAAAGAGGAAAAGGGTAATATAGCCAGAGGGTATGTTCAGTGATTTTTTTTTTTTTTTTAAGTTCATGTTACTGGGATCCTGCAGTGTAGGTTGGGAGGGAGTCTTCCAAAGCACCGAACTTCGGAGAAAACTCTTCCTCTATCTTTATAATAATAGTAATCACCATTTTATGAGCATTCCTTCTAGGCTGGGCACATACTTAAGAGAGCTTTACCTGGTTTACTTCATTGTATCCTCCAGGGGATATGCCATTTACACACCAAGTAACTAAGGCTCAGAAAAATGGACTTACCCGGAGTCATATATCTGGTTAGGGGTAGGATTGGAACTTATGCCTGGCTGCGTAACGTCAGGGCCCACCCTGTAGCCACGACTGGGATTTTTCTTAATCTACCTGCATTGAGACACAACTGCACCGGAAACATGCTTGAGAGGTGAGTAATGACAAGACTGGGAAAACGGAGGGTATGGTAACTGACATCGCCTTTGCTTGAATTCTGAAGGACAGATGCAAGAAATATGCTAGTTGGCCTACCCCAAAAAACCCCAAGATAGGTATCTTTCTCTCTTTGTATTTCAGTATATAATTCTCTTCTTTCTTTGATAAGTAATATAGGTATGCGTAAAGGTTTTTTGGAAGGAAGTTCAAGACAGCATTATTAATATGGGTACCGCAAACTGAATATGCAATAATATAGGGCTCATTAAATAAATTATAGGGGAATGCACTGCCACCATTAAGAATTCTATTTTAAAAGAATATAAGGGGCGCCTGGGTGGCGCAGTCGGTTAAGCGTCTGACTTCAGCCAGGTCACGATCTCGAGGTCCGGGAGTTCGAGCCCCGCGTCGGGCTCTGGGCTGATGGCTCAGAGCCTGGAGCCTGTTTCCGATTCTGTGTCTCCCTCCCTCTCTGCCTCTCGCCCGTTCATGCTCTGTCTCTCTCTGTCCCAAAAATAAATAAACGTTGAAAAAAAAAATTAAAAAAAAAAAAAAAAGAATATAAAATGCAACGGAGAATGCCCATGATAGATATATTGCCAAGTGGAAAAGTAAGTTAAAAGCCTGTAAGTGTTGTATGAGCCCATTTTTGTTTTACACACATCCTATCTATATGCATAGATAGGGACAGACAGAAACAGACATACATAAATACAGGAAAAGGACTAGAAGGACATTGCTATTACCAATATTTTAATAATGATTTTCTCTGGATAATGGGTAAATTTTTTTTCCGGTATTGCTTACATTTCCTATAATGAAATATATTAATGATGTAAAAGTAATTTTTAAGTAACTTATTAACCCAATAATTTCAGTAAATAAATTATTTTTGAGTATTCACTGTGTACCAGGCACTATGTATTCCAAACATTAAAAAACAATTATAAGGATGCCTGGGTGGCTCAGTCAGTTAAGCGTTCCACTTTGGCTCAGGTCACGATCTCGCGATTCGTGGGTTTGAGCCCTGCCTTGGGCTCTGTGCTGACAGCTCAGAGCCTGGAGCCTGCTTCAGATTCTGTGTCTCCCTCTCTCTCTGCCTCTCCCCTGCTCACGTTCTCTCTCTCTCTCTGTTTCCCTCTCTCTCAAAAATAAATGAACATTAAAACAAATTTAAAAAGAAATAATAACAAAAAAAGAAAATCTAATCATATCCCTGCTTCACTAACATTTTGGATGATCTCCTTCAGGTCTTTTTCAATGGAGTTTTTTATTGTGTTTTTTTTTTTTAAGTTTATTTATTTATTGACGGGGTGGGGGGGAGAGATAATCACAAGCAGGATTTGCACTGTCAGGGCAGAGCCCTCACCAGAGGGGTCAGACTCACAAACTGTGAGATCATGACCTGAGCCAAAATCAAGAGTCAGATGCTTAACCCACTGAGCCACCCGGGCACCCCTCAATGCAATTAAAAAAATTTTTTTTCTTTAACATTTATTTATTATTAAGAGACAGAGAAATACAGAGCGTGAGCAGGGGAAGGGTAGAGAGAGTGGGAGACACAGAATCTGAAGCAGTCTCCAGGCTCTGAGCTGTCAGCACAGAGCCCAATGCGGGGTTCGAACTCACGAACTGCAAGATCATGACCTGAGCTGCAGTCGGTCGCTTAACCAACTGAGCCACCCAGGCACCCCTCAATGCAATTTTTAAAGCAGAGTAGTCACAAAGCAGACGGCTCCTGAGCCCTGGTCATTAGGAGTTCATTCAGCCAATAGGAGTCAACCAGCCTGAGAGCCCTGACTTTGCCACTTGCACTCCGACATCACTTCCCCCTAAGCCTTATCTCCATTCTCAGCAAAAAGGATCAAGAGTGGTACCTACCTCATCAGTCTTTTGGAGGATTAAATGAGTTGCTACAAGTAAAGTGCCTTGAAGTACACACCAGATAATAACTACTATTGTTACTCTCTGTTGAATGGCTCCATTGCCATTCTGTTTTGTTTCTCATCTACTTTCTTCCAAAGAGTAAAAATAGTTATGTTTTTCCTGGACAGAAGAGACCCCTATTGAAGTCATTCAGGCATATGAAGTCACCTTTGAATTTTGCATGTAGGTGAGATCACCCGGTCAAAGCCATTTGGCCTCCTATCCAAGGCAAAGCTGTAAAGGACAGAGAGAGTTGCCATGGTGTACAGGAGCATTTATACCTTTCAGAAAGTCGTGGGAGCCACGGTTGAACAAAGATCTACTTAATTGGGTTTGGAAACCTAATACATATGGCTAGTGACAGACAATAGGATATTTAAACTCTACTGCTTATGTTGACTGCCTCTTGCCTTTGGGGCCTAGTGTTCTGTTGTGTCTTATGAGTGTGGGATACTGTCTTATGACTCTTCGTAAGGAGACTGTCCAGTGGCAGGCTCTTCCAAGAACTTTCTAGCTGTGGCACTGCCTTGCTCCAGACTAGCCACCATCATCTCCTTCCTGCATGATTCTGAGGCCTCCTACCTCATGCCCTGCTGTTTATCCTGCCCCTCTTAAGATCTGCTCTCCATCCAGGACCCAATAAGAGTCTTAAAAGTCAATCATTGCATGTCACCCCCCAATTCTAATCCCCAGTGGCTTTCCACTGCCCTCAGAAAAAAAGCCCCAACTTTCTGCATGATTCCACATGTCTGCATAATCTGTTCTTTGAGTACTTCTCCACTTTGACCATTTCCCCCTGTGCATGATGCTTGAAGTATCCTGGCCTTCTGCTGGATTCTAGAACACACCAAGCACTTGTTCACCTCAGGGCCTTACCCCATTTTCTTCCTTCCACAAAGAATATTCTTCACTTTACTCTTTGCATGAATGGCGCCCCTCATTCTTTTGGTCTTCTCTTCTGCGTCACCACCTTAGAGAGGCTTTCCCTGTCTACCTAATTTGTAACAGCTTCTCTTGTTCCGGTGCCTTGTATGTCCCTTTTATAGAGTAGATCTTAACAAATTTCTACGTATTTCGTTTGTTTATTTGTTGGCTTATTTGGTGTGTGTTTACATACTCCGTCTGTCTATCCCCGGTCTTCCCTACCCTGTGAGAATGTAAGCGCCCCAAGGGCAGAACCAGATCTTTCGCTTTGTTGTTGTGTTCTCTGGCAGAGCCCCTCATGGAGAAGGTGCCCGATGAAGATGAAAGGAACGGAGGGAGAGAGGGAGGAAGGAAGTCTCCGAAAAGGGGGCTGCTTTTCCAGGCAGCCCAGTTTCCCGTGAATGTGGGCAGTGTGTCCTGTTCAGCCCTAGCATTACTGTGCAAGTTTAAAAATAAAACCCCTGGGTGGAGTGAGAAGCCTTTAAAGAGGATGGGGGAGAGATAATGAGAAACATGAGTAGCCAACGCAGGCCCAGCAGGATGTGGGACTGGCCAGGAAGAGAAAGGGACCTTGACTCCGGGGAAACACTGACTTTGGGGCTGTAATAGTCTGGCGAATGTAGGACTCCTAATTAGTCACCAGAGGTCTTTCTCTTGATCTCCAGTATAAAAAGACTTTAAAGTGGCCAACTCAGGATATGGTTCCATCCTACAACAAGACATGTTGAGAGATTTTCGACAAGACGTTCTTTACAGTTGTTAAAACGGGGGCCTCCACACCCCGCATCTGACTGCCTCTCCAGTAGAAGAAGGAAAGGCCAGGAGGTAACAGAGGCGATGAAGCCAGCTTTGGCTCACCCTCCCCCTGACCTTCCCCAGGGCCCATCCCAGCGTGGGATCTGAACCTCCCACCATAATAGGGCTCCCGCCAGACATCCTAAGGTGTATCCGCCCTCCAAAGTCTTAGCTCAGTTTTGGGGCAGCGTAAGGCGGGGAGGGTCAGGTCAATGGGTCACTAGAGACAACTCGGACATCGCCTTGGAAACGCTCTCCCCCCACGTGCACTGCCTACAGTTGGATCCACCCTGAACCAGCTGTGTGTTAAATCCTCGGGCCTTAGTGGGAGGTGGGGAGGCATCTGGGGAAGGTCAGAGTGGGTCAGGAAGGGGTCCACCTCTTTTAAGGAAGACCATCAATCTTCAGGCCTTCGTGAGAAGTCTGACGACCCAGGGGAACAGCAGGCTAAAAATCCATAATCTCGGCCTGGTCCCTGTGGTGCAAGGATGGGCCGAGCTGAGTGTGGGGGCTGCCAACATCCCCTCCTTCAGACTGTGGCCTGGACCCCTTCCCATAATCCATCTCTCTATGCTGCTCCAGCAGCCAAGTGATGCGCTCATGGTCACCTGGTGCAAGCAAATATTTGCAAGCCTTTACAACATTGATCACCACTGGGTTTTTTCCATATCCACAGCTATGTGATGGTCAAGAGGGCCACAGAGGAACGGGTATGGAGAGAGGCAGCTGGAGCTTTGCACACCATGCTTAACCTCCAAGCCACTCTCCAGAGGCAGCTCTTGTAGAGAAGGAACCCAAAGTCTAAAAAGGACCAGTTCCGTACCCAAGGTCACTCCGGAGGGAGGGGCAGAGTACTGGACGGCCCGAATGCAAGATCCAGTGCAGGCCAGCCTCCTGCAGACTGTCCCTTTCATCCCTGTAGTTGATTTTCAAATGATTTAAGCTCAAAGCCCCGGGCCAGGGCCCTTGAGCAGAATTTCTGAGTAGTCTGTGCCCTGAGAAACCCCGTGCCTGTCTGTGCGTGGGAATCCCAAAGCCCTTTTGTGGATTGAGCAGAAGGAGCCTGCTGGGGTTGACTCCTTCTTTAATTGTTTGTTGGAAACGCCCTCAGCCTAAAACTGCTGAACAAATGGCCTGTGTCTGTTCCATGCTTCAGCTCTGTAAGGGGTCTGTTGCTTTCTCGGCTAGTTCTAGTTTCCTGACCTGAGGCTTTTAAGTGCTGAGAAAGCACAGGGTGATAATTGCCCCTTGTGACAAAAAAAGCTGATGGAGGAACAGCAGGACAGCAGGTGACCACCTTCATGCCCCAGGACCATTTTGTAACATCAAATACATTCTTATGAAGGCTTCCATAAAAGCATTAGCCAGACTGCAAACCTGTTGGTAGCAATAATTAATATTTTATTGAGCAAATACTGTGCTGTGTGTTGCATACTGAAACATTTTTGGGGCTTTACATGTACTGTCTCACTGAAGTCTTAGGGCAGCCCTGTGAGAGAGCAGCCCCTAGTGCTGATAATGGAACCCAGTATGGACTTCTCCTGGCCACAACCTGAGGAAATAGGTGCCCCTATTCTCTCTATTTTACAGAAACTTGGCCAGGGCCACGTAGCTATTGAGGGTCAGAGCCAAAATTCATACCCGGTCTTGCGCCAGAGTCCATGCTGTTGGCCATTTTGCTACCCTACCATTATGCATCACTGACTGTCACCCTGAAATAATGAAATAATGAGAAGAGTCTTGGGCTTCCATGTTAGCTCTCTTTCCAAGGAAGTTAGGACTCTGCTTCCAGAGCCCTCAGCAAAGACATCCAGGACCAGCCAGGGAAAATGGCAGCAAGGTTTTTTGGCCAACTGAGTGGAGATTTTGCCTTTGCTCCTGCAACTTAAACACCTTATCACCAAAGGCCAAGAAGCCTGGGCCGACTCAGCCCGTGACTCTGAACCAGGGGAATGTTCTCTGGGCTGCAGACTTGCTCTGTGTGGGCTCCAGGGAATGACTGGAGCCTTCATCTCCGCTCTCCCACAGTTGCCATTTCTAAACTCTGACGGAGATTCTGAGGAAGTAAAAGAAGAGTCTTGTTTTCCAGAGGCTCTTTATGTCCCCAGAGGTATTGGTGCAGCACTTTGCACACATTGATTAATCAACGCAGACTGCTTGTGTTCCCATCAGACCGATGGCAAAGGCAGAGATGCTGTGGTCCATCTGCCCCCATGGGTGCGAGGCCCGGAACACGCCAGATCGATGTCTCCCTTCTAGGTGCCTGACATCACTTGTTTCCCTTTGATGCCCATCAGCCAAAAGAAGTTATTCATCTCTAAGCATGAATAATACCACTAAGCTGGATTTTTCCAGGCAACCAAAGTGAGTTCTCTGAAGAGCTGAGAGTAGGCTGGCTGAGCCAGAGTAGGTGGCATATGGCCTGGGGTCCATGAGGGGTGTGGTCCCCTAAGTCAGGGTCACAGGCCCTAGACACAAACTTGTCAGCTTTGCTTTCACATGTGGTGCACCCTTTTCTAGAACTGTGAGGAGCAGCAGAGAGCGGGAGATCCCACTTCTGTCCTGGGCCTTGGATTTCTCAATCCAAGATTCTATGAGTCACTCATTCATTCATTGGGCCAATATTTACTGAGCACCTCTGTGGCTAGGCTCTGTCCCAGGGATACAGCACGAAACAAGATGGATGAGATCCTGCCCTTGTGAGGCTCACGTTCCAGACAATAGCAAGTGTTTAAAAAGTTGACAAGATAAATACAGACTGAGGCAAGTCCCATGATAGAGACGGGAAAGGAAGCCTCTTTGGGGGAGTTGCTGAGAGAGGTGAGGCCCAAGGATGAAAAGATCTGCTATGTGAAGAACAGGGTTGGGGCACCTGGTGGCTCAGTCGGGTAAGCATCGGACTTCGGCTCAAGTCATGATATCGCGGTTCACGGGTTTGAGCCCTGGGTTGGGCTCTGGGCTGACAGTGCCGAGCCTGCTTGGGATTCTCTCCCTCCCTCTGTCTCTGCCTCTCCCCTGCTCATGCTCGCTCGCTCTCTTTCCCTCTCTCTCTCTCTCTCTCTCTCTCTCTCAAAATAAATAAGTTAACAATTAAAAAAAAAAAAAAAAAGAACAAGGTAGAGCATTCCAGGCGGATGGAACAGCAGTCACAATGTCCAAGAGGCTGGTAAGGACATGGAACCTCAGAGGAACAGAAAAGAGACCAGTGGGGCTCGAGTGGGTGGGAGAGGTAAGAGGAGCAGAGTCAGGGGATCCTGCTCCCCAAGAGGCCTTGGGCTGCTTACTCACCTTCCTGAAAATCCCCTCTATTTTCCAAAGTGTGCCCCGCTTGCCCCCACAACTCATCCTTGCTTAGCCAGATCCAGCCCCTCTCCAGGAAGAAAAAGGAAGAGAGTTCTTTTTGTGGCAGGCGGGGCTTCTGGCAAAGGTGTTGCGTTCACTTTTACATGGGGGCTCCTGAGTGCATTACGCCAACGATACCTGGCACTGACGAGAAGTTTCCCAGCGATGGAGATGGCGTGCGTGTGGTAGTGGGGCGCTCAGGCACCACCCAAGTGGGAACTCGCCAGCTGCGGGCCCATCTTGCCACTGCTCCCGTGAGCTCACCAGTGAGGCAGCATTTGGCATCAGGTCCTTTGCACTGCTCCTTTCAGATGCTTCTCTGCCCACTTGCACCCCTAGTGCCCTCAGCGGTCTCTCTGGGCTCCCTGCCCTTACCTCTTTCCCCTTCATAACCGGAATCTCTGCCATTCTCCACAGCCCCCACTGAATAATGTGCCTCTGGAATGCATGCCTGCTCCTGCACCTTCAGACAAAGTCCAGCAAGCAGACGGGTTATATTTGGAGGCCCCCCTGTGTCCTCCAAGTGTTGCCAAATGGGGGGCTGCCCAGCCAACCTGTCCGAGCTGCCAAGCTGGCTCATTAACCATTGACAGGACAGAACTGTCCCCGTTTGACCCTTCCCAGTGGAGCCTTGGCAAACACCTAGAATGTGCTCTGTTGAGGGTCGACAATGGCTAGAACTTCATTCCCTAGAGGCGAAGCAGCCAACCCCAAGTTTGTGAACTCAAAAAGTCTGATGTCTTGCTTTTGGAAAGACCCACTGCTAAAGCATGCCTTTGACGTCTCTATCCCAGCATTCCCTTTGCTGAAAGGAGTTTGCCGTATCCAGGATTCCTTCCTTCTCTGGCTTTCTGTGGTTCTCACTTGAAGGACCCAAACTGTCAACCCAGCTGCCATGGTCTGGCCCCCTCTTGGGCCTTGCTCTCTGACCCATCCCCCTTCTTCCCTACATTCATTCTTCCCTTCCTTCTTCCAGCCATACTGGCCTTTCCTCCACCCCTTGGCAAGGCTGCACTTCCTCACACTGTGTGACCTTTGCAGTATTTTCCCTCCGTCTGAAACACTCATCCCTCACCCAGTGGACGCTTGCCCATCCCCTACATCTCAACCCAAGCGTCACGAACTCCCCAAAACCTTTCCAGACCCCATGACTGGGTCCGGTACTGCATATGCTTTCCTGAGACACGCAGGAGAATTACTGCGTGATTGAGTCCGTGTCCCTCTCTAGCCTCTAGCTTTCAGGAAGGCGGGAACCGTCCGTTCCAGGCTGTATCACAGCCCCGGTGTCTAGCATGCTCCCTGGCACACTGGCAGTAGCTCACAAATGAGGTGAATGAACCTGAGGTGAAGGCACTAGTGACCCTCAAGTAACCCCCCTCCCAGTCCCCATTCTCTGTCCTCTTTATCCGGCTGCCTCTTTATTTCTTTACTTTCCCTTCCCTCCTCTCTCCTCCCCTTGTCATCCTTGCTGCTCATTCCTTCTTCCTTCCTGGGACTTAGACTATCTGTGAGTCCCATGAACACTGTTTAAAGTCAACAGAAGTTGACTCCTGAGTTAAAGAGACGAGAAAGTTGTCATAACTTGGTAGGATGTGTTGGCCTCAAACTAGATCACTCCAAACTCAGGACCTGGGGGTGAACCTAGGCTCCCACCATAGTAGTTTTCCAGGGCTCCCCCAACAAGTACCACAGACTGGTGGCTTAAACAACAGAAGTGTATTGGCTCACAGTTCTGGAGGCCAGAAGTCCAAGGTCAAGATATCAGCAGGGCTGGTTCCTTCTGAGGGCTGGGAGGAGAAGCGTTGTTCCAGGCCTCTCTCCATGACTTGTAGATGGCCTTCTTTTCCCTGTGTCTTCATGCCATCTTCCCTCTAGGTATGTCTTTCTGTCCCAATTTCCCCATTCTATAAGGATGCCAGTCATGCTGGCATTAGGGCCCACCCTAATGACATCATTTAAACTCGATATCCTCTGTAAAGGCATCTCCAAATAAGGTCACATTCTGATACTCTGCAGGTTAGGACTTCAACATGTGAATTTAAGGAGAGGACGTAGTTCAGCTCCTAACACCTGCCTTCCACCTGCCCATTGCCCCAGCCCTTTCTGATTTATTGAATGAGAAGAAAGTAGGGGAGCACAGGGCCGCATCATCTTCTGAGGAAGTTACACGGGGGCCTGGGAATGGAAGCAGACCAGAGAGGAACGTGAACCAGAGAAAGGCACCCAAGA